>NC_045551.1:47573746-47932496 GCF_009769535.1 Thamnophis elegans
GTTCCCCAGTCATCTACAATCATACATATGTTAGTTTATGTTACTTGGGTCTTGCCAGTTACAACCAGTACAGCTGGTATAGGTGTACCAGTGCCTGCCGGGAGCACTGGGTACCATTCCGGTATGGTGCTGCAGAGGGCCCACCCACCTATCCGCTGTCCTTACCTGTATTTGCACTTTTCAGAGCTTCCACACACTTGTACAGAGTGTATGGTGCCTGTGCAATGCTCTGCCAAATAGCTGGAGCGTCATGGAGGTGTCGTGGAACATCACAGATGGTAAGTACACATGGGTACGCTGTGCACATTCATGTAGTGGACGCCAGGCCCCGTTGCACTGTACCAGTTGCACCAGGATCTGGAATCCACCACTGGTCCATGCAAAAAGTTTATGCCTGTGCAATGCTTGAAAGATGTGAATTCTTCATGGATGCCTGCAGAACCTGATATCATGTCTATACTGCTGTCTAGGGAATTCTGAGAGTTGATGTCTATAAGTCTTAAAGTTGCCAAGTTTGGAGACTCCTGCTTCAGCGCAAATTCAGTGAGGGCAGACAACCCAGTGGGGAGAAGGATGCTTACAGTTGAACACTCTAGGTAGGGTCTATGACAATTTGCCACAGCCAATTCGCCACAGCCAATTTGTCCCAGTCAACTCACCATGGCCATCTTGCTGGGGCCAACTTACTATAGCCAATTTGTCACAGGACAACTCACTGTAGAACAAGAGTTACACTATGTTGTGGCCCAGCAGGAGCTGTTGGAGCTGCCACCAGACTCCGACAGCGAGGGGCCCTGTGAGTCGGCTTTGGAGGATGTGGAGGACCAGGAGGTGCCTGTGCCTTGGACCAGTGGGGAGGAGCCAAGGGAGTTGTTCCTAGATGCCCGGCACTAGAGAGCTAATAGGCAAAAGGAACAATTACACAATTACAGGAGGTAATTGCACTCAGCTGGTGGTCATTAGGCTCCTCTCCAGACTATAAAAGGACCGCTTGTGCACATGGCCCTTTTGCAGAAGTCAACACAGGAACGAATGTTGGAGAACATTATTGTGAGCTTGGCAGGCTGGATTTCTGCCATGGCTTATCAGTGCTGGATTGCTGCCCAAGCTTGTCTGTGCTGGTTTGCTGCCAAGAACCTGTCTGTCTGTTAATTAAATGCCGTAACTTATCTTTGGCTCAGAGTGTGTGTTGGTGTGGGACGAGGGGGGGGGGTCAGAACACACTAATATTAAAGAAATAGTGGAACAAAATATGCAAAAGGATGCAAAAGGAGGGACAGAATGAATTGTGAACGGCAAAAAATAAAATTTATTTATTTATTTATTTATTTATTTATTTATTTATTTATTTATTTATTTATTTATTTTAAATAATTAAATAGAATTGTTAAATTGTTCTGCAGCGAGTTGGCTGTGGTGAGTTGTCTCTGACAAGTTGACCGCAGTGAATAGGTTTGGCAGCAGGGGTGGGTTTCAACCGGTTTGCGGCGGTCCCCACGAACCGGTTGGTCAGCGAACCCGGAAGTAAGTAACTTCCAGGAACGGCGAAGGGCCCACCCGTCCACCCGCACTCCTTACCCGGTTTTGACGAGTTCTGCGCTTCCATGCATGCGCAGGATGCATACAGCGCCTGCGCGATCCTCCAGAAGCAGCTGGAGCATCGCACAGACGCTAGTACGCATGCGTGCACTGCGCGCGTGCACGAGGATGCCGCCGGCCCCGTTCCAACCGAACCGGTTGGAATGGGGTGAGAAACCCACCCCTGCTTGGCAGGTTGCCTCATTCCACTCCAGGTAGTACTTGAATATATTATATTATATTATATTATATTAGCTTCCATAATATTGTGTGACTGTGTTTGAAAGGCCTGAATTCAAGATTCAAAGAAGCTTTTGCAATCCTTCATCTAATTTCAGAAGATGGGACGATGCGGTATTTTAAATAAACTGATCATTTTAAATGCTGCAGCTTCTGAGCTTGACAGAAAAAAAGGAACTTGTGAGAATATGTGTATATTGCCAACTGTGAGATCCATGTGATTAATTCACAAACCTCAGCAGTTGGTGTGTTAGCTAGGATGCCCATGAACTTTGTCATGTCTCACCACGTCTTACAGCTGCAAGTGAGAATAAAGATCCAAAGCTGTTCCCGAGATTGACAGCTGCCATTTGAAGCTATCTCAGTCTTCAGGAAGAAAAATCACAAGTGTCAACCTCTATGGATGAATTTCACACTAGAATACAAGTGAACCAAAGTATATGGGTTAGAGGAAGATGCATTTTGCTACAGATTTGTGCCTAAAGAAATTCATGTCTTTTCCCCTTTTTAAATGGTTCTAATAATATTTCTAGATTTTGTGCTTTATAAGATGATTCTGCAAATCAAACAGTTGCTTTCAGCATTGCTCTTGTTTTCCATACCATAGCTTGCTGAAACTTATCCATATAATAGTATTGCAGCAATTCACCATGACTGTTGACAGAAAGGGAAAAGGGGCATCACAAATCAGCTAGGAATCTGGGGTGCAAAGTCTTTGTTAATAGGAAGCAGGTTGCACTGACTATTTTCCTCCTGCTTTTAAATAGGACAAAAGAGAGCCAAGAAAAAGAAAAAGAGTCACTTGTGAATTTTGTATTTGTCTGCTACGAAATAGCTTTCAGAAGCTAAAAATGTTGACTTCTGCTAGTGGGTGATAGTCCCTATGGACTCCCATTGCTTTTTTATTAAATAAATACATCATAGAAATAGCTGAAGCCAGTTGTACTCTTTTACATACAGTGATGCAGGGAACAAATGTTAAGAGTTGGACACACAATCTGACTATAAGTTGTTTGGACACACAATCTGACTAAGCCCTCAGAACCAGAGGTGGGTTCCTACTGGTTTGGACCGGTTCGGCTGAGTAGGTAGTAACTTGGGCCCTCCATGCCTCCAAACCAGTTCTATGGGAAGCATAGGAGGCACCATCTTGTTTTTTGCGCAGAAGCAATTTTTTCACTACTGTACATGGATGTGCACAAAGTACATTCCTGAGTGAACCGGCAGTAAAAGAAGCCGGAATTCACCCCTGCTCTGAACAAGCTCGTTAGTTGCAGATAATACCTTGTCATTAATATAGAAGTAAGATTCAACTAACCACCTAACTACTTTTTTATATAAGGAATAGGTGCAAACCTTTGGGAGCAGAAGATCAGTCTTAGGAGGAAGTATGTGGATGTTTTAGGTTCCGTTCCAGACATGTTCCTCAAAATGCACCTTACAGACACTTTAGAAAACAACCTGGCTTTTTCTGGGTTTTAATGGGATTTACGAAATTTACAGAGATTTGTGAAATTTGTAGGGATGTACAAATATACATTTGAAAACATAGCATTCAAAGAATACTAGAACTTCCCTTTCTATGCTGAACAAATTACGCCTTTTCTGGTTTGGCTGGAGATTTCCCAGAAAATTCAGAAAACTGGAAATGTTTTTGGGTATTTTGGGCAATGCCATGTCTTTTTTCGTCATCAGATTTTTAGCATATGTAAAATGACTGTCAGGTAATTATTTGGGCAGAAAAACACATAAAACTCATCTTCCTTTTAAGTAACTAAAATGCATTTTTTTTTAAAAAAAAATGACTTTCTTGAATATTTTGTATGCCATCTCTAAAACCTGCTAAGTTGGTACACATCTTTAAAAATTTAGAAATAGTTCAAGATGGATATTAATGCAATCCATGAGTTAAATACAGTGACAGTTTCTATTTAAACAACTAGAGAATTTGGTTAAAAAAGAATAATTGATGGACTTTCTTTATAACCTCATTCTCATTTGATTGAAATCTGGAACTAGTTCTTGTAAAAGACCCCAATGCCATCTGTACCTCTTAATTAGCAATAATACAATTATTGGCTCCAAATAATACGATTTATCACATTCACCATACTTATATTGATATGCCAATTAAACTTGCTATCTTTTCTAATACTATAGAAGTATTGAAATATACTATTGTCTATTCTACATAGACAAATGAGATTGACTTTGAAAAATATATAAAGACTTGATATAAAGACTGAAACATTATGGAGTCTGTTGGCATTTTAATCTCCCTGGATACAAGGTTAAAATCTGCTGGTTAGCCATTCAGAGACAATCCATTCAGAGGGAAAATGGAAAACAAAATATATATATATATATATATATATATATATATATATATATATATATATATATATATATATATATGTGTGTGTGTGTGTGTGTGTGTGTGTGTGTGTGTGTGTGTGTGTGTGTATGTATGTGTATATATGTATGTGTGTATGTGTGTGTGTATGTGTGTGTATATGTGTGTATATGTGCGTGTATATGTGCGTGTATATGTGCGTGTATATGTGTATATGTATATGTATATGTGTATGTGTGTATGTGTATATATGTGTGTGTGTGTGTATGTGTGTGTATGTGTGTGTATATGTGTGTGTATATGTATGTGTGTGTGTATATGTGTGTGTATATGTGTGTATATGTGTATATGTGTATATGTGTATATGTGTATATGTATATATGTATATATGTATATATGTATATATGTATATATATTTATTTACGGTGATGTCAAACTAGCTAGAAATATTAAATTAGGATGATGTCAAACTAGTAGAACTAATATTTACATTATAACAAGAAAGCATTTTATTAAGCAATTCTTATTAAGAAATTCATCATAACACTACCTATAAATACCAAATAGAAACAGATGGAAAAATGAAATAAAACTACCATTTAGAAGTCAGCTCCAGGAGACAAAACCTGATGCAAACTGCTTCATATTTTACAAGGTATGTAATATACAGTAAGAAGCTTGTCACCATTCCCTCCCCCACTCTTTCTTTGTTTCTTTGCTTGCTTGCTTCCTTTCTTTTCTCTTTCTTTCTTCCAATGGAAATCTATTTTTTTCTATTTTTTCTTTGGCTCCATCAAATAAATAAATAAATGTGTGCACATGCACACAAACATGCATATGTCATCAAGTGACAAATGTAATGGAGCCTGCCCATTCCATTCGTAATCCGAGGATTTGTGGGAGTGAATCTCATACCTTGAATGTGATCACTCCTTCCTTTCACCCATGCATTCTCTATTCGAATGCACAGTTCATTAAGTACACATAGGGTATTTCAGAGTGGAAAAGGCTATGGGGGGGCGGGGGCTAGTGGTGCAACAGGTCACCTGCTTAAGGCCACCCAAGGCCTCCCTGACCCATTGAAATACCTCATGCTCCCCACAATTGCTTCCCCTCCCAACTTGCCACGCTGAGTCACTTACCATGTGAAGATCTAGCAAGCTGTCTCATCTCCAGCCTGTCAGATGCAAGCACCCCTCCACAGCTCCATTTTAGTGTGCACAGGCTTCTTTGCAGACCAAAACGGAGCTTTGGAGGGGCGGGTTTGCCCCTCTGACACTTCATTTTGGCCTGGGAGGGCTCACCTGCAGGCCAAAATGGACCTTCAGAGAGGCAAAAAACAAAATCCAAACAAAAAAAAACCCTAAAAAAGAAAAACAAACAAACCCAACTTTGATGGGATATAGTGTAAGTGACTAGAATCACATTTTATTTTATTCATTAATACATATTGAATATTAGCTATTGAATATTGTAAATAATGACTAATTTATTCATGTGACTGAATTTGTACTACTTGGTTGCCTATAGTCAGGGAAAATTGGGAAAGGAAGTTCACCTTCAAGAGAAATGAGAGCTCTAGTTTTCTTAGACACTTTGCAAATGAGTTACACTTTTTTAGAAAGACATTTCTCATAGTAGCCAATGCTTACAATCAAACCCTTAAGTCATCTAGTGGCTGGAGGGCGAAATATGTGAAGGAAATCATATGAGATGTTTAATTCACATTCAAATGAAAGTCTGAGGTTTTGTTACGCATGATTCAGTCCTAGTGTGTGATGGAAGGCTGGTCTATTAAAGATAATAGGAATTAATTCCAAATCAATGGCACACAGTTTCTGCCTTAATAAGGATCTCAGTAAGGTGCATGCTTTATATATATGTGTGTAATTTGTATATTCAGGTGTGTACATTTTAAAAATACAATGCATATTTTTAGTCCAAATATGTAGACAGAGTCAGTTTGTTGTGCTGGTTAAGGCATCAGGCTAGAAACTGGGAGATTGAAACTTTTAGCTCTGCCTTAGGCATGAATCAGTTGGGTGACCTTTGATCAGCACTCCTCCTCAGCCCTGGGAAGAAGAAGATAATGGCAAACCACTTTTGAACAAGTCAACACTGATTCAAGGGCATAAAAAAACAACAAAATTATGAATTCTAATACAAATACTCCTAATATGTTTTTTAATATTCTTTCCCTCTTTTCAGTCCTCAAGACACCATTTCTAAATAATGATGTAGCTATGTGAAGGACATGTTCTTATATGACAATGACAAAAATGCACTGTGAAATTTCGGAACATAGCATAATAGGACTGGAAGGGATCTCGGAGGCCTGCTAGTCCAACTCCTGCTCAAGACAGGAGACCTTATAGCATCCTGGTTATTTTAAATCAAGTCCTTCAGCAATACATATAAAGGATGCTCTTAAAAATGACCCAAAAGAATCTGAAAATCAGAATGAAAAAAGGTGGGGGGAAATGTATAAAGAGCATTCTGCTAGATCAGGGGTCAGCAACTCGTGGCTCTGGAGCCACATATGGCTCTTTCATCCCTCTGCTGTGGCTCTCTGTCACTGGTAGGCTCCACAATTGATAGGGCTTTCAGTTAGGAGAAGTAGAGGAAAAAGGATGCCGTGCTAGGAGGAGACTCTATGGTGGGGGAAACTCAACTTCCGGTCGGCTCCAGAATTGAATTGGGAGGGGGCTTCCAGTTAGGACCTTTGGAGCTGTTTGAGTGTTTAAGGTTGCCGACCCCTGTGCTAGATTAAACAATAGACTTTAAATATTTTTGACAGCATAGATTTGGCTTTGAAAATATTTCAATGTAAACATTAGTACACCTGATTCAATAACCAGCATTCGGAGAAATACTTTGGTTCACTTTAGCAAAACTGAATATTACTCAAATGCCTGGTTCTTTTAAAAAAAAAGACGGAATGAATCTTACTGATTTTATTAAAAAAAAAACAACACTGAATGCTTTGCTCTGACAGTCATGATGGTTCGCTTTCTTCATCTTTTCATCTAAATAGCACAGAGTGAACTGGGTATTTTCTTGTTTCACAATATTAATCTTTTAATAGCTCTGTTTGGTTTCATTCCCAAGACCCACTCAGATTGCACAGATAAAAATTGCTACTGATTCAGCTCGGCATCTAGAAATACAGTCAGTCATTATCACAAAAAGAATCTGCATGGTCTTCAAAGTTTAATGCAACATTTTGGTATCTGAGTGTTAATCTTGTTCTGTGGTTTATCCTTTTGATCCTAGCAAATGTAATACTTCCCCCTTCTAGTTGCTTACCAAAATTACTATTCATTGTCTGGCGTTTTGCTAAATGCATTTAAATATCTTTCTTTGGAAAAAAAAACATTGGTTGCTTCCTCTTTTTAAGAAAATAAGTCACCCTTAATGCAGGCGCTGCTGAAATTACTAGCCTTTTTACATACAACAGCAGTCTCATTTAATGACACGTACAATCTTTTGAAATTGTATAAAACTACTGTGAAAATAAAGAACCACATTAGCACCTCGCCAAATGACATTGTCCCACAATATAATTTCAAACCAGCCCAGGGGGTCACCTTGCCCTGCTCTTTTTTTTATAGTGCACTCAAATGTGAATGTGCAACAAGCATTCTCACTTGAGGGAATTGTGACTCAGAAAGGGGTGTTATATGACCTTCATATATCTTTGATGTCTTAAATTACAGGCTTAAGTAGACTAAACAGCTGAAAGAAGATCAAATTTAGGAATAGCTTGCAGCAAAATTGATTGAAGCTGACCTTAAGTCCTTATAGCAGTGATTCTCAATCCTGGCACCTTTATGATGTGTGGAGTTCAATTCCCAGAATTCCCCAGCCACTGGCTTAAAAAGTGGAGGAATTCTACAATCCTTTTTCTTTCTCCATTATAGTGGAAACTTTGGTTTAAAAAAAGTAGGATATGAAATATTATGGAAACAACATGCTGGGAAATTCTTGCCTCCCAAACTGTCTACAACAGCTTGTACATTTTAAGCCAGGAAATAGTTCCAGGTTTGACAAACTCCATGCCACTAGATGACAGCAAAAAACATCTCCAACTATTTGCTTTCATGCAATGGTCAGATACATTTTTGCAGATTACAGAGCAGAGCCATATGAAATGCAGTCTTGCAGAGTAAACTTTGGCTTAGAATCTGAATGTCATGAAGGACTCTCTTCTGTTTTAGAGAAAGTTTTCCATTCCTGCTTATTGTCTTAGCAGGGAACTTCTGCTAAGCTTTGAGAGAAACCATGGGGTATAAAAAATTACCAGATCTTGCAGAATGAAGGGAGGCTTATGCCTGTCTACAGAAAACACCTCACTCTGTGGAGGAATCTGATGGCAAAAAAACACGTGACAAGATCGATGCTGCCCTTTTGTGAATGACAATCAGCTAAGGAAGAATACATAAAACACTTTTGAAAATCACACACACACACACACACACACACACACACACAAACACACACCCTGTCTGTCTGTCTGTCTGTCTATCTATCTATCTATTATCTATCTATTATCTATCTATCTATCTATCTATCTATCTATCTATCTATCTATCATCTATCTATCTATTTCATATCTATCTATCTATCTATCTATCTATCTATCTATCTATCTATCTATCTATCTATCTCTATCTCTATCTATCTATCTATCTATCTATCTATCTATCTATCTATCTATCTACCTATCATCTATCTATCTATCATCTATCTCACTCTATATCTAGCTATCTAACATCTATCTATCTATCTATCTATCTATCTATCTATCTATATATCTATCCATCCATCCATCCATCCATCCATCCATCCATCCATCCATCCATCTATCGTGTATCTATCATGTATCTATTATCTATCTAACTCTATATCTATCTAACTCTCTATCTATCTATCTATCTATCTATCTATCTATCTATCTATCTATCTATCTATCTATCTATCATCTATCTATCATCTATCTCAATATCACCTATCAATCTATGGATTTTTTTAGTATACTTTGTTTGGCTTGCATTTTTTTTTCTTTTCCATAATAGCAACTAATATGTGATAATTGATCACGAGCAGTATCCCATATTTCATGGCTACTGACATTAATATTACCAAGGCTGTAAGAGTTATGTTTGAAACTGTAATTAGCCTGTTAGACTAAAACTGGGGGGGGGGGGGTTGAGGTTAAATGCTTACTCTCTAAAACACTCTGAGGGGAATCTGGACCCTTAGCTTAACATATTTCACAGTTGTACTTGTAATGAAAAACTAAACGAACAAGCAGAAAAAGAAATAACTAACAAGAATGGTGGCAGAGAGCTACATTGAGAAGCTTATGGACAAATGGGTTCTGCTAGGTACAGAGTAAAGGGGAAGAGAGATTAATTTATGAATACAAGGCAAGGGATTGCTAGTGTAATTTTATTTATTGTTTCTTTCTGCAAAATTAGGTACAGATACATCTCGCAAGTGGGATTTGCAATTCTGACACTGAGTAATGTGGTTGTTAAGTGAGACACCTCATGACCATGAAACTTACAGCCCCACTACTGTTGCAACAATGGTGGGATTCAATTTTTTTTATTACTGGGTCTGTGGATGTGGCTTGTTGGGCGTGGCATGGGTTGGTGGGCATGGGTTGGTGGGCACGGCAGGGAAAGGATACTGTAAAATCCCCCACCTCACTCCAGGGGAAGGTTACTGCCAAATCTCCATTTCCTCCCAATCAGCTGGGACTCAGGAGACAGAGAATAGATGTGGGCGGGGCCAGTCAGAGATTGTATTTACTGGTTCTCTGAACTACTCAAAAATTCCGCTACCAGTTCTCCAGAACTGGTCAGAACCTGCTGAATTCCACCTCTGTATTGTGGTGATTAAAGAAAACACCGGTGGTTTTTTAAGTGAGAAAGTATATGATCATGGCTTGCAATTTTACTGCCAGCTTCTCCATTGACTCAGCTTGTTAGAAGTCGACTATGAAGCACACAAATGACAATCAAGTGAATGAGGATGGTCCTAAACACCACTGGTTGGAAAGTGTCTGAACTATGGGGTTGCAAGTGGGAGGACTATTTTTAAAGCTACTTTTTCACTGCCATCATAACTTTCAACAGTGGTTAAGTGAGGACTACCTGTAGATCAAACTCACATCATTATGGTGATGTCACATGACGTATTGGGACTTTTTGCCCCTTTGCTAAACCGGGCATGGGCGTGGCCAGCACATGATGCATCCGGACTGCGGGCAGCGAATTTAACAACTCTGCTGTAGATGTAAGGGAAGAAAAAAAATGCAAGGAAAAAGATAAATACGCAGAAAAATCCAACATGCAGGATGGACTTTGACTTTCAAACGATAGACAGTTGAGAGGATCATGGAATCACAATCAAACTTGGAAAGCAATAGATTTATTTCTGGAAAGCAATAGATTTATTTATTTACTATTGTGCATAATCTCATGCTATTCAAGTCCAAGGGGTTCACAATACATTAACAAACAATTTTTAAAAAAATGCAAAATCTTCATAACAATTGTTCAAATCAGTACCACTTCAGTGGACAGTTCCCAAATCAGACTGGTGAATCAAGTGGCCCATAAAACAGCTAAGTTTTCTGAAAAAAGAATTGGAATTTCAGGAGGAAGTTATTTTAGACAGAGGAAAACACTGCCAGAAAGATCTGCCTCTCCCTTCCTTTTCAAAAGGCATAGAATTTCCTTCCAAATCAAGCAAACAGGATGGACAGATTCAACTTACTGATCCTTGCAATTGAAGAGCTCCCTTGCTGTATTAAGCTTTTAGAAGATTCATTTTTAAGAAATCATATTCCTTGTAAATGTCAGATGTGTCTCCAGTAATTCCCACTTGTAAACCTATTAATTCAAGCTTTTTTTCCTCTACTATATGCCATCTCTTTGACAAATGCCCCAAAGATTAATAAAAGAGATTGTATATACAGACTTGTTTTATGAAAGTTTCTCCATAAAAAAGAGAGAGAAAGAGAGAAATGAAATATGCGGCAACATTAGGAGCAACAAAGGGTATCATATGTCGCTGAATGCTGGTATATATGCTTTGGGGGACTAGGGAATTCACACATGCAAGAGTTGGAAGGAAAAGAATCAGAGACACAGCACATTGAAAAGTTAACAAAAGCACTGAAGGTTGGGTGAGAGGAAGAAAAGGTGTGTGCTGTGTCATTGCTCTTTTCTGCATCTGCAGACAAAGCAAGAATGGAAACAGCCAGGAAGTGACTGCAGAAAAGCAACTCTGATATTGTTTCCAAGCCCACATGGTTCTACCCTGTTTTCCTGAAAATAAGGCCTCCCAGGATAATAAGTGCAATTGGGCTTTTGAGTGCATGCACTAAAATAAGCTTTTCCCCAAAAATATTGCAACGCAGCAGCAACCATGAGATGACTTCAAAAATAAGGCCAAGTGCTTATTTTTTTTTGGGGGGGGGGGTCAAAAGAAAATAAGACAATGTCTTATTTTGGGGGAGACATGGTATGAATAAAATGCCCGAGTGCATGGAAAACAATGTTATGAGCTGATCTAAAGTGGGTAGAAAGCCAGGAACTCAACCATTCATTTTTTTGTCCATTCCAAATTTTCCACTCAAATATTTGTTGGATTTTAATAAAAGGGGATTTCTATTTTTTCCAGGGATATCCTTTAAACATTTTTTTCACACTAGGATCCAAGCATGGAACTATCTGCTAAAGCCAGTACAGGTCTTTCCAATGGTTCATCCAACTTCAAGACTCCAATGCAGGGATGTCAAACTCGAATCATCACAGCATCATCACATGATGTATCATGACTTCCCCAGCTTTCGCTAAACCATCCATGGGCATGACCACTGTGTGATGCATCTGGTCCATGGGCCACAAGACTGACACCCCTGCTCTAATGCAACCAGAAGGAGTTAATAATGAATCAGCAGGAGAAGAATCCTATTACCTTTATAAAATTGAGCCAAACATTTCTCAGAACTATCAATGAATCAGAATAGAGCTGGAAGGAATGATTGAGGTCTTCTAGTCCAAGCAAGAAACCCTGTATCATTTCAGACAAGTCACTGTCCAGTCTGTTCTTAAAAACCTCTAGTGATGACTAGACAACTTCTAGTCATCTAGAAGTTGTCATCTTCTATATGGCATCTAGAAGAAGTCATTGACAACTTCTGATGGCAAGCTGTTCCACTGATTAATTGTCCCCGCTGTTGGGAAGTTTCTCCTTAATTCCTAATTTATGAGTGCAAGATAACAGAAGAGTACCCGTCTTCTACCCATTTTTTCCATAAGAACCATTTTGTGGCTAGGGTGGTCTGAGAGAAAGGCTGTTCCAATCAACAAGTGAGGTGAATGTGAAATTTATCTTGGATCTCTGTGCTTAAGAATCCAGTTTTTAATTCCTACCAGTTTAGACTTCCTCTGATGATATTTGGAATGTGTTGAAGCCCAACCTGCTTGGCCAAGAAAATTATTTGTATAAAACTGAATGCTTGAAAGGGATTTTGTCTTTTTCATATGTCTCACATGAAATTATTCTAAGTTTACTGCACTGTTTTGCTCCTTTCCTTCCAGAACATTCAGACATTTCCAAACAAAGGAAGCAAGTCATTCTTGGATGCTCCAAAAAGAGAAAAAAGAAACAAAATTAGGGCAGTTCATCCAGTTCATATGGATGAAATTAAGATTTCTGAGAGGAAGCTGAAAATCCCAATCAGCATGTGAATTCTGCTATTGTGTATGAAAAAGGGAAATATTCCATTCAAACTCATGTATGCTATTAATCCAAGAATTGATGGTTCTTTATTTTAAATGTTGAGAGTTTCTTCCCCCCCGCATCCACAAACATTTTCATCAGAGAAGTAAACTAAGTTAAAGTAGATACACAAGAAACGAAAAATGCCTGCAATGAATTCTGGGAAGATCAGTGTAAGCAAAGTCAACAAGCGATTAAAAAGCTCATACTTTTTAATTTAACTGTTCCCCTGAGGGAGTCAGGCACCCATTAAATAATATTAAATGGCATTTACAGGCCCTCAGTCACAATATAGAATTATCTATGATTTGTGGCATTTGCATGTGAAAAAAGTTAGTATGGAGGATGAGCTTCAATTAATTTGAACTGATCCCTCTGCATTCCCCAATTTTTACAACTCTTTTGGTAGTTTTGTTATATCTCTCCATTTGAACATTGCAATATGAAATGGCTAGCAAACATTCTACGCCTCTGTTGAATAGCATTGCATGAAAAAAAAAACTGTCTCCAACAAGAATTCTGGATTTTGTATTGCAAACCTACTGGAGAACAGTTTCGTCAAGAGTCAGACTCCTGCACTGCACTGTATCTGATATTTAAATGGATTGTTGTTAGTTGCAAAGTCATGTCTGACCCATTGTGACCCCATGGACAACATTCCTCCAGGCCTTCCTGTCCTCTATCATCCCTTGGATTTCATTTAAGCTCACATCTACTGCTTTGGTGATTCCATTCAGCCCACCTCATTCTATGTTGTCCCCTTCTTCTTTTGCTCTCAATCTTTCCCAGCATTAGGCTCTTCTCCAGTGAGTCCTTCCTTCTCATTAGATGGCCGAAGTATTTGAGTTTCACCTTCAGGATCTGCCCTTCTAAAGAGCAGGGTTGATCTCCTCTAGGACTGATCGGTTTAATTGTCTTGCAGTCCAAGGGACTTGCAGGAATCTTCTCCAGCAATTTAAATGGATAAGAATTTAAATGGATAAGAAGGGTAAATTGTCATTTTGGTGGAATATCTTCTTGATTCCCAGGAGAGAGGGGCTACATTCCAGAGGCAAAGAGGCAGAGAAGTTTGGTCAGGAGGAAGAGAGATCAGAATGCCCCTCCCTAGCAATTTCCAGAGTATATGACTATTGAGTGATGCAAATAGTTGCTTTTAGCTTGGTAAGATTTCTTTTCATAGGTAAGGAACAATAAAAGAAACTACTCAAATGTCTTTTTTGATTCTTAGGACATGATGTCATTGGAATAGATGACAATTTTGAAAGCTTTAATGTTGGCTGGCCTGGACAATAGTTTAAATCCAGCCCAAGATGGGGTTATACTATAGCAGTCATGGAACCAATTCTTCAAGTTCCACACTGAATGATAAATGAATCCCTGTTTTTGGAGAGATCAGACCTACCTTCAGTTATCTACTAGATGTGTTCATATCCAGACCAGTTCAGGCATCTTTATTTAGAGCTCCTTTCAAAAGTGTTCCAGAAATTCAGATGATACCAAAAGTTGGAACACCAAAACTGATTCCATGTGAACTTTTATTTCTGGATCAAAATAAATGTGTTAGTTTTAACTTGTAAATTTTGTATTGGGGCAAGTTACGTTTGTCCATTCTAATTCCAGGAATGATGGAATCTGGTGTACCAGATATTGCCCATCCTTGGCCTAAACATCTCGGGACTAAGTTATCTGAAAGAGTTTTTTTTTTTTCTTTTTTTACATACAACTGTGCATGGGAATAGCATGATCAGGCACTAACTCCCAGATCTGCTCCTTAAAGCAGCTCTAGATGCAGCTTCTTGGGGGTTTAGCAGTTCAAGGTAATCCTGAGGTTTTCTGGGAAAGCAGGTGTCTCCCTAGCTGCTGCAACAGATTTGCTTAAGCCTAATACTGTATTGAAGCTGAGGAAATGTATGAGGGAAACAGGCAGTTAAGAAGTTTGATCTCTCTCTCTCTCTCTCTCTCTCTCTCTCTCTCTCTCTCTCTCTCTCTCTCTCATCTATCTATCTATCTATCTATCTATCTATCTATCTATATATATATCTATCTATCTATATCTATCTATCTATCTAATCCATCCACCTACCTACCTAGCCAGCCACCCATCCATCCATCCATCCATCCATCCATCCATCCATCCATCCATCCATCCATCCATCCATCCATCTTATAGCTATGCCTATGTCTATTCTGTCTATATCTTTATAGATATAATAAATATGGTGGCAGGACAAGGTGCCAGACACAGAAGTCCTCTCCAGAGCAGGCCTGCCATCAGTTCAAACCCTCCTGATGAAATCCCTGACATGTTGGGCAACATGATGGATGAACATCACCATATATTTATCTACTATATCTATCTATATCTATGTCTATTTCTACCAGTATGTCTATCATTTCTATCTACAAACCAGAGTGAAGTGCCCCTCTGAAAAAGGTGCCATCTGAATGCTAGTTTTCATTCCTCTTAACATAGAGCATGTATGCATATAAGACATATAAAGGGAAATTAATATGACAGACAGTACGGTGGATGAAGAGAGACCTAAATAAATAAATCATGTTTTTTTCCCTCCAAATATGAAGTGCACTACATGGGGAATTTATATAAGTTATTATTCTACTTGTGTGGAACATACAGAGTCTAACTTTCTTGCTTCGGATATTTTACACTTGTGAAGTTCATAACCTTGAACATGTCTCCAATGTGGAAAGCTCTGTTGGAATGTCTAGATGGAAACATGGATTTCTGGTCAGAATACAGCTAGTAACAAGCTTGAATTTTATCTGTTAGATTATTTATATTCAGGAAAGGCATCCCTCCATAGCTGCTGATTTAAAACCCTGCCCTCCCTCCCACTTTCAGCATTTGCCATATGGTCTGCAAATAAGATTATGCACATTGGAAAAATCACCTTGCTACTATGATGTCATAATTAACATTATGAGACCCTTGAAAGAATGAGGGGGCACATCTGATGGAAACAATGAGTTTCCAAAATCTAATTAACTATCAAGGTAAAACATGGACAAAGAGATGACAGCAGAATTTAACAGCAAAACCAGTATGTGCTGCATTCAACTTATTTTTTCTTATTAGGGAAATAAGCAGGTGTGTTTTATTGCTGTTGAACCATCTTAGTTAACACATGGGCTTCCTACCTCACTGCCATGCACAGACCATCTGCTCAGCCTTTTGATTGTAATTAATGCTATTGACTGATTTATTTCATTACCTACCAGGCTGTTTTTCCCACATTTAGACAGCACATTGTGCATTGCTTTGTTTTAAATGAAGTAATTGGAACATTGCTGAAGCTGGTACCTCTTTTGGTGGGGGAAATGATGAGAAGGCATTGAAGGAAGTGTGTGCTGTTTTGCCTGCGGGAGAAGCCAAAAATAAGGCTCTCCAGAGAGAAAACCTTCCTTCAACTAAGTCTTTGAGATTATCTAGAAGGGAAAGAGAGGGGCGTGGTGGCTCAGTGGCTAAGATGCTGAGCTTGTCAATCAGAAAGGTCGGCAGTTCGACTGTTCGAATCCCTAGTGCCGCGGAACGTAGTGAGCTCCTGTTACTTGTCCCAGCTTCTGCAATCCTAGCTGTTCGAAAGCATGTAAAAATGCAAGTAGAAAAATAGGAACTACCTTTGGTGGGAAGGTAACAGCGCTCTGTGCACCTTCGGTGTTTAGTCATGCAGTCCACATGACCACGGAGACATCTTTGGACAGTGCTAGCTCTTTGGCTTTGAAACGGAGATCAGCACCGCCCCCCTAGAGTCGGGAACAACTAGCACATGTGTGCGAGGGGAACCTTTACCTTTAGAAGGAAAAGAGATCCAGAACAAAACCTCTTTACCTCCAAGCAACTGTAATAGTGGATCTTCGTTAAGCAGAACAACAGCGGCTGAGGCCAGCTCATTAGCAAAGTTGAAAATAAAGAATCTAGGTGAGAATTTCCAAACTGTGAATGCTTGAAATGGGCTGAATGTTTTAAATCTCTTTGCAAAACCGAGGGCAGAGAGGTGATTTTTAGAAATTGGGAGAGTCGCTGCTATTCCCCATGAGCAGCTGCCAGTCCTAATTTCATTTCCTCCAAAGTTCCTTCTCCTTCCTTCCAACTACTCTGTCACATTTCGCAAATTGGAGGAAATCACTTTTCTGTCCCTATCCCATTAATAGGGCGATCTGTTTGTGATGTGTTCACTCAGCTGCAATTGGAACTTTGCCTACAGACTTTATAATCCCTTTTTGCAGAGTAAAATGCAGGCCAAGTGCGACATTTTAATACTTGGACATCTTTTTTCTTTTTTGTCAACTGTTTAAAGTCCTAATAACATCTAGTAATATCCCTGAATGCCTGCAGGAATGGGCAAGCTTTATCCAATGTGTCATTGCATGAAAGGAATGAATTATGTATTTTGATCAGTTTCAAGATGTCATCATGTAATAATGCTTCTCTGTCACTTCAAAGGAACGTTGGGCACAATGACATGCTTTGTATCGCTAGATGTTGCCCAGGAGTGTGAGGATGAAATGTGGATGGACAAATTCCACATCAACTGGAGTTCGGGCAAGACTAATGGAAAACTGAATATCAGTTTGTTTAAAATCATAGTGATCCTTGCCTTTAATAGCTGGCCATGCAGGTCTCTGTTGGAATACCATTAAAAATGCATAAAATGTTAATATGCTGATATGAATGTCAGGTAACATTGTACTGCAAACTAGGGCATACAAAACCTGTGCCAGACCAATTCTCAACTACAGCTCATCTGACTGGAATCCACACTGTATATCGAACATTAATACGAAAAGCAGGTCCAGAGGTATTTCACAAGAAGTGTATTCCACTCCTTTGCTCACAATAGAATCCCTTATGCCACCAGGCTCGAAATTTTGGGCTTGGAATTATGCTGCCTATGGTCTGACCTAAGCATAGTACACAAAATTGTCTGTTACAACGTCTTACCTATCAACAACTACTTCGGCTTCAACCTCAAGATTAAACCGCTCCAAACTCAATTGCAGACTTCAGCAACTGGAATGCTCTAGCTGACTCCGTTGTTACATCCTCAAACCCTCACAGCTTCAACCTTAAACTGTCTACCGTGGACCTCACCTGATTCCTAAGAGGTCCGTAAAGGGGGTGTGCCTTCCGTCCCTGTCCTACTCTCCCCATTTATTTGTACTCATTTCCCTTGTTCATGCCCATGTTTAGGTTTATACCTGTTATCTTGTACATGTTTGACAAACCAAATAAATAAAAATAAAATAAAATATAGGTATAGTCAAAAGCAGAAATAATAAATTAAGCACATGTCATTCTGGGGAGATCAACTTTGTGGCTATTATCCAATATAACGGAGAGTTTCAAGCTTGGGTTTTCTCTGTTTAAGCATTTTATTTTCTGTGAAATAGGATATCCAAGTCTGTCATTCATAAAGTAGGCACATGGCCACCTGAGTTTTGTAGTGCTATCTAACAAAAGAGTAAGGTCATTTAGACTGTTTACCTGTTTATGGTGTAAAGGGCTTTGAAGAGTGTACAGATAATTTGTTTTTACTACCTTCATTCTTAATAGGTAACCTGAAGCTTGCAATGGAAATCAGGGGTGAAATTCTACTGTTTGGGCCGGTTCGCCCAAACTGGTACTTAAAAATGCTATCATTCGCCCGAACTATTAGTAAAAGAATGCTTAACAAAGTAAAAAAAAATTCCGATGCTTAGCTGTGCTGCGCAATGGTAGGAACTTTTTTAAAACTTTTTTTTTAGCATTTGAGTTCTGTTTTTACTCCCAGGAGACTTCCCTCAGGTTTGCTAGGCCGAAACCCTAACCTTAACACCCACCAAGCCACATCCATAGAACCGATAGGAATTTTTTTTAGATTTCATCTAAAATATTAATATTTTAGATACTGAATTAAATACCTGCCTTTGTTAAGATGTCTGGAGACAGCAGAAGAAAGAAAGGAATGCAACTGCCATAGAAAATTATTAGCAGCCATACACAAAATGTTTCTTACACAGAGATGTATGCCCAATGACATTTTCCTGAATGTACAATGGAAAATCAGATTATCAATATTCACTTTATAGGAAACATTAAAAAAAAATACTTGAAAAGGTTTCTGGCTTATACAAATGTCTGCTTTTGCTTATCCACAGACAAATGATTTCTAAGTTTTAATGGACTCTTGGTTCATTATGTGACAGCTAAAGGCATAATTTCCATAGCAAAGGTACAGACAAGAATAATGAATTAACTGAGATACAGTTATATAGCTCAAATAAACTCTTGTAACTCATGTCACTAATAAAAAATAAGAGACACACGTTTGGTCAAAGTTATCCTATAAAGAAATTGTAAATTTTAACATTGCTTTTAACTATCTTCATAACTGCATAATTTAATTATATGTATATATTATTTTATGATGTTGTTTGTAAATCACCCAGAATCATTTGATGGGTGGAAAAAAATGTCAAATCCAGTTTAAACTTCTGGCTGATTGTGCAACAAACAACAACAACAAAAATGATGATGAATAATGATGATGATGATGATGATGACGACGACGACAAGAAGAAGAAGAAAAGGAAGAAGAGGAAGAAGAGGAGGAAGAAGAACGTTTACATCCACGAAGTGACATTGACAGGTTGTACCTGCCAAGAAAAATAGGAGGCAGAGGGCTATTGCAAATCCATCAATGTAGAAGAAGAAAAATGAAGTTTGAATGATTATGTGAAACAAAGTACAGAAACATTGCTTCAGGCTGTGAAAACAGAGAACAGTATAAAAACAACAGAAACAAAGACAGAATATAAGGAAAAACAGCTGGATGACAGATTAAATAGATGGAAAACCAAAGCTTTGCATGGACAGCACTTGAAAAACATTGAAGGAAAATGTGATGACAACTTGACATGGACATGGCTTAAGATGGAAACCATCAAGAAAGAAACGGAAGGTTTAACAGTAGCTGCTCACTAACAAGCACTACAAACTAACGCCATGAAAGCAAAGATACAAAAATCCATTTACAATCCAAACTGCTAACTTTGCAATGACAAAGTTGAAAGTGTTTCACATTTAATATGCGAGTGCAGCAAAATTGCACAAACTGATTACAAAGCTAGACATGACCGAGTTGCTAAATTAATCTGCTGGTCATTATGTAAAAATATGAAAAGTTATGGGAACATAAAATGGAAAAAGTTGTCAAAAATGAGAAGGTGAAGATCTTGTGGGACTTTCAAATACAGACAGATAGTCATTTGGAACACAACATGCCAAATATCACAGTTGTCGAAAACCGAAGCATACCATTTATTTATATTGCTGTACCAGGAGACACCAGAGTCAAAGAAAAAGAACTGGAAAAAATCATGAAATATTGTGACCTGGCCATCAAAACTATGTGATTATGGATGAAACATGTAACAGTGATACTCATTGTTATTGGGGCACTTAGCACCATGTCCAAGAAATTTACAAAATACATCAAGAAATTGCAGCTTCTTGCAATAACACCAGAGGAATTGCAAAAGACTGTGCTACTCAGAACATCATACATCTTGAAAAGCTATTTGGCTGATACCTAGGTTGCTGGCAGCAACCCGTATCAACCATCAGCACCAGTTAATAATATTTGTGGTACATTTTAAAATGTTCAGTTTACTGAGTTTCATATTTAATGAATAAAAGTTTATAATAATAATAATACAGCAGAATAGAAGAGAAAGAACTGAAGAAGACAACAACATACAAAGACTTACAAATAGAAATAGAATGACTGTGGAAAAGGCAAGCAAGCAAGCAATAGCAATAGATGCCTTGGGTGCAATCCCAAAACAACTGGAGCACTGCTTGAACATCATTGACACTGGCAAATCTGCCATCAGTCAATTGCAAAAGGCTTCCATCCTGTGACAATATGTATGACACCATCAAACATCCATATCTGCCTATCCTAGGTCCTTAGTAAGGACTTGATAGGTAGGCAAAAATGCCAGATGATAGTAGTAGTAGTAGTAGTAGTAGTAGTAGTAGTAGTAGTAGTAGTAATGTTAACAATAATTTACTTCCAATGCATCTCATTGTTGTCATGGTTTTTGTGAAAGAGAATGTATGTCACCAAAAGTAATTACATTTTTTCCCTTGTAAAGTGCACTTGCCACAGCCAGGTATTTGAAAAGCTTTGGTTTACGAATGAATAGTTTTTGGTGGATTACATTCTCATTATAAAGTGATTAAAAGGTATTTTAACTTAAGCTCAGTTTCTCAGGCTTCATGCTTCTGAATACATTTCACCACACAAAGCTGCCACGGCAACAGCCTTTATAATTGCTGAAGAATTTACACTCAGCTCATTTCCATCTCCTACTTCTTTACTTAAGTTCCACTCAAATACAACTCAAGAGCATTCTTATGGGAAAGAAAAGCATCCCAGATTAAAAATTCTGCAGTTCCCAGAGGTGACAATTCAGGATGCAGGCTTGCCCCTGCATTCATATCCAATGTGTATTTATTTAGAAGGACATGCTATGGTGTTGGATAGCAGTATTTATAAGAATCAATAGAGTACACTCAGTCAGAATAATCTTATATAATATACTAGCTGAATACCCGTGTTCCGCTACTAAACTATGTGATCGGGCTTGATAAATTGACACTTACAGCTTGAAAATTAATGAGTAGTTACCATTGATGTCTTCCCCTATCCTATGCCCTTCTCTCCCTCAGCCTTGCCGCACAGAAGCATCTCATATCCTATCCCCTTCTCTCCCTCAGGTTTGCCCCACAAAAGCCCCACCTAAGTTATCCCCTTCTCTCCCTCAGGTTTACACCACCTATCTTATCACTTTCTCTCCCTCAGGTTTGTCCCACAGAAGCCCCACCTATCTTATCACCTTCAGGCTCATCTCCAAACTGCCCACCATCAGGCTGGATGAATCATGTGCTGTTCATGCCGACATCCAGGTTTTCAGGTTGGGAGGGGGAGTAGAATATCTAATTCCTTAGCATCAGATAATTTAATAATAATATATGTAATACTAATGCGCTGATGGTCGTTTTGAAAAAAAAAATCCTTTGTTACTGAGCACCTAGAAGCCAAGAGGAACATATGTGCCAGATTTCAAGTTTGTAGGCTTTATGGTTCTGGAGATTTCATGATTTCTGTGTGAGTGTTTTCGTAGGTAGGTAGGTAGGTAGGTAGGTGGGTGGGTGGGTGGGTGGGTGGGTGGGTGGGTGGATGGATGGATGGATGGATGGATGGATGGATGGATGGATGGATGGATGGATGGATGGATAGATAGATAGATAGATAGATAGATAGATAGATAGATAGATAGATAGATAGATAGATAGATAGATAGATATAGAGATATACAGCAGATATGTGTAAATTTACAGTGCTCTGAAACAAATTCCATACTAAGTTTCTCTTTGTAAGGAAGATAGTGAAGTATTATTTATATATGCATTTTTTAGGAAACCTTGCATCAATCAATCAATCAATCAATCAAACAAACAAACAGTATTTTCTTCTCTAGAGATACATTATTTCATGACATTAATACTCATTTTTCTGCAACATGCTCACAGTCCTCACTCTGTAAAAATCTTAAAACTATTCCTAGGCAGTAAACCCACATGTGGGGAAATATGATTTAATAGACACACAATATGCAGTGATAAAAACTTAAATGAAAACCAAGGCCAAGTTATGTATGCTGTACATTTTCTATTAGCACTGTAAACACACAGATGTACAGCTGAACATGGGGTATGATTGAACGATGCTTGCAAGTATTATAATCATACCTGTACAGTGAGGTTCACTCTACACCTGTGGCACTCAAGGGCTTCAGAAAGATTTTAAGATGGGAATAACATTTTGATGGAAATGGGATGAACAAAAAAAAAAGAATATATTGGAATGTGTTTGCAATGGAGTTACATGAACACCGTTTTCTTAGCAGAGTTAACTGGGAAACAAAAGTTATCTTGCAGTAGTTCTACAGGTTACAGAAAGTGATGATGATGATAATGATGATGATGATGATGATGATAATAATAATAATAGAAAATAAACAATAAAACTGAAAATTATTTGGTTTATCTTTTAACAAAAAATAACAAAAGTAGATAAAATAAGTATATTATCGGGGGGAAAAGTATATTATCGCTCACATCACAAAATCATACAAATATTCCTATAATTAAAGCCATAATGAAACCTGCCCATTAGGGTCACAGGTCACATTAGTCATTAAGTAAAGTGAAACAGTGGCAGGAAACTGCAGTGGCTATAACTTTGAAACCAGTTGTATAGATTTTTTCTAGGTTCTGTTGTAAATTTGAATGGTCACGAAGAGACCAGTTATAAGCTTTAGGACAATTTGGTTGTGCTCAATATCTTCTACTTCTCTTAATATAAAAGAGTGAAGGTTGTGTAAGGATGGCACTCAATACTTTTCTGAAGAAGAGCTGAGAATCTTTTGCGGTACTAATGGTGTCTGTGACATGCTGGCCTCCGGATGTCTAGCTGCTGATGTTGCTATACAGGGAAAGAAACATGAAGCTGCAAGGATAGCATTACAGTGGGAACCTGGAACGTAAGAAGCATCAGCATGGGAAAACTCAGTGCAGGGAAAGATTAAATGAATAATTGACATCTTAGGTATCAGTAAATTGAGATGCACTAAAAGTGGCCACTTCAGTAAAAAGATAACACGGTTTACCACTCAGAACATGAAATACCCAGAGTAATACTACTTTAATTAGAATAAAGCTGGAAGGGACCTTGGAGGTCTTCTAGTCCAGTTATGGCTAACCTTTTTGTTGCTGCGTGCAGAAAGCGTGCACATGCACCCATAATGCAATGTGTGGGTGACCGTGCCCCTGTGCCCCACTCATGTCCCCCATGTGCTCCTTTGCTCCCCCATGCATGCACATGCAACCCCCCCGCATGCACCCTGCCTCCCCAGGCATGCACGACAGAGACCCAAAAACCAGAAAGGCAGTGGGGCGTGTGCACGTATGTGCAGTGATGACCTGGGGTGATCTTGTGTACCTGCAGAGAGGGCTCTGTGTGCCAGCTGTGGCTCGCATGCCATAGGTTCGCCATCACAGTTCTAGTCCAACCCCCTGCTCAAGCAGGAGACCCCATACCATTTCAGACAGGTGGCTATTCAGTCTTTTCTTAAAAACCTCCTTTGATGAAGCACCTACAACTTCTGAAGGCAAGCTATTCCCCTGTTTAATTGTCCTCTGGCACTACATCTGTTCAGAGATTTAGTCCACGTCATCGTCCAAGTGACAGTGGAGGAGTGGATGCCCAGAGGGGTGAGCCATGTGCTGGGCTGGAAAAGGGAGCATTTGATGCCCACTTGGAAACTGTATGGCATACCAGCAACTTCAAGTTGCATGAGGAGGTACAGCATTTGGCCTTAGTTGAGAGTTGACTGTGCTGCTGCTTTCACTTGACCTTGTAAGCTCGATAGAGCTACAAATCCAGCACAATAAGATTATGCAACTTTTTTTGTTGAGGCGATTTAACAATATTTCCCCTGAGACTCCACACTTTTTTTTAGAGTACTGAGGACTTGAATCACAACAAAGCAGAGAAAACCATTTATTTGAATGGGTTCCTGTTGCCCCGTGCAAGATCAAGACGGTGTGCCAAAGTTTTCCTACTCAAGGCATGAGTTAAGTACCCTGATAAAGATGTGCATACTATAGGTGAAATTGTGCTCAGCAGGAGTGTGGAATCAAGAATGCAGAGTTGAAGTATTTTGAAAAAATGTGCTATCCACAGAATGCTGTTCTGCAAAATGTCCTTTAGTATTGCAGGAAGCTAAAAATCAAATATGTTGTTTTGCAAAGTATAATTTCATCTTTATCAGGCTTTTTTTTTTAAGTGGTCACAGTGACATATTTTCGTTGCTGAGATCAACACTGTTATTATCTATTTTAGGAGCAAAATATTACCAGGATTTATTGCAAAACTCTGAAGAGATTTTGAACCAGTGGCCTCCTGCGGGTTTTACTGACTGCAGTGACCTCAAAACTGGTCCAATTCCCCAGGCAACCTCTTTTTCTCGGAGTTTAAGTCCTTGGATAAAAAAAATGAACTGTGAATAGGAACAAATCAAATGGTGGAAAATCCTCAAAGTTAGTGGTGGGTTTTTTTTTTTTTTGTTGTTGTTGTCCTGAATTTTCCCCAGTCTGATGCTGGTTTGTTCTATATTCTTGCCCTTCTTGGGGAATAACTTTCAGCATTCAGAGACCAGTACAAAGATAACAATGGATTTGGAAAATCTTTCATGTGAACATGAAAGATGCAAGTATATTTAGCACAAAAAACCCCCACTATAAATTAAAGGTGAACTTGACAACTTGATCACTATCTTCAAATCAGGTGAATAAGTTAGTGTAAAAGATGATAAGGATGCCTTTAGGCAATATAACAGAGAAAAGGTCAAGAAAAGGAAGTTTTATAAAAGGAATGTAGAAAGGTGGTTTTCAAGTTGATGCTAATATGATTATTATGTATTAAGTGCTTAGTTTCGTACTATGAGGCAATCTACATCAAACTCAATTCCCAGTTCTGCTGCAGATAGCTTCATTTGTTAAGCTATCATCCAGTTTGGTATAGGTATTTTCTCCTGACCCTTTTGCTTATCTCTTCCGCTCATCAGCATTTGTAGAATGGTATGACTTCATTACAATACCTTTGTAAAATCTGAAATAAAGAGCCGTGCATTAAAAGAGAATTTTAAATTGGTTTCCAACTTATAAAGCCCCGAGTTAGTAAAGTAGCATTATCCCAAGGTCACTATTTTGCTTGTGACAACTGGCTGAATTAAAGCAGGATGTTAGAAATATGTGAAAAAAGAAAGTCCTTTATTTGTACGTAACTGCACCCCTGTGCTCAATCCCAACACTTGGTTTTGGAAGTGATGCCCCGAGAGAACCCTACTCCAATGACTCCACCTTTTTTGTCTGCATTGGAGATTGATTTGATTTGGGCAACTATGCAGATGGCAGCACAAAACTAGGGCAAAATGTCACTCCAACATCTCACGTTGGTCATTGTTTGCATTCATGGACAGAACAAGTGAGCAAATAATGATAACAAGAGGGAAGCAGCAGTGCCAGGAGTTTGTGAAATTTGGCACTGTGCCTCTTGCAGTCATATGGTCTATGTGAACTGGGCTGATGACCACAATGGCAAACTAGAGCTTATGTGTGCCAAACAGCAATTACAGGACTCAAACACAGGAGATTTTAAATGAGCCACCATTAACACTTAGGTCTTCAGTCATTAAAATGTACACACATGTGAACTAGAATCAGTAAATAAGAGATTTGAAGAACAGAATACAGAGTGTTTTTTAATCTCTGCATTGCATTTTAGCATGGTTCTGAAGATTTAAGTTCATTTTAAATTCATGTAAAGGTGTCTAAATCTGGTTGCAGAGAAGCAACTACTCCAGAGGTGGGTTGCTATGGTTCGCACTGGTTCGGATGAACTGGTAGTGGAAATTGTGACTGGGTCACCGAACTGGTAGGGACGGCAGGCTCGCCATGCCCCCGAACTGGTTCCCCGGTCGCAGTGGCGTGGTTTTTTTTGACATATTTAATGTTCTGCACATGCACAGACCTATCTACAGGCAACTGCACATGTGTGTGGCGTGTGCACAAATCACACTCACACCGAACCGGTAGTAATGCTGGCAGAAACTCACCTCTGAACTACACAATTCTGTGTAGATCAATCTTCAGGCCAGTATCATTTAACATTTTTATTTTTGACCCAGATGATGAGACTGATATCAGACTTGTAGATGATACAAAAATTTGGAAGTGTGTCCAACACACAGGATTTCAATCTAATTTGGACAGGTTGGAAGGCAAGCTTGAGAGACAGAATATATCTTTTAATAGATATCTTAGTATTAAAAGTAGAGTAAAACATTTAGAGAGAAAATAACCTAAGATAAACATGCAATTGGGGGCATGGTCTAGAAACATTACGAATGGGGATTGGGTATGGTCATTGACAACCAGATGAACATCAGTAGCAATCAGTAGTGGGTTCCGGCTGGTATGCCCCAATACGGGCATACCAGTGGCAGCTGGGAGCAGCAGCCACCCTACTGGAATGGTGTTTTATTAGGCCCACCAGCCCGCCAGTGTTCCTTACCTCTTTTTAAGCCAACCGGGCCATTTGCGCATGGCACCTGTGCAACATCCACCGAGCAGCTGGAGCATCGCAGGGTAGTGGCATGTGCATGTATGCGCAGCTCGCGTGACTGAGGTGGACGCCCGGCCCCGTCACAGTGTACCGGTTGCGACGGGATCTGGTACCCACCACTGGTAGTAATGTGAAGTAGTTACTGAAAGGGCTAATTCCATTCTGGGCTGCATCAGAAGTGTCAAAAGACTCGTGAAGTCCTTATTTCTCGCTACTCACTATTCCGTTTGATATTGAGTACCACATTTCCAGATTTGAGAGTAGGGGAAATTCAGAAGAGGGCCATGAAGTTGTTACAGGAAAATTGAAGGCATTTCAGTGAGGATAAGCTGAAAGTAGGTGGAATGTTGACAGGAGCCATAATATGTCTGGGCAGTTCCATGAAAGAAAACTATAAGAAAGATGGCCAAGAAATATTTTCCATGTCCTCAAAATAAGAAATAATCGATATAATTCACAGCCTCTAGAGTGGGTTTGGCTTAAAAAAGAAACATCCTGATGGCATGATCTGTACAATGGAAGTTGTGTTTTTCTATCACTGGAGATTTTTAAGAGGCTGGGCATACACTCTTATGATTTCCTCTGATTTCTCTGCACAGTGCAGAGAGTCAGACTAAGTGATCCTTTGTGATCCCTGCATAGTTCCAGGATGACTCAAGAAAATGTTATGTTTTGATTCCTGTACAGGAAATATTTTATCCCAACGTTGCTTTTTCCAACGGCAACTGTTTTTCTTGGAAGACGTTTCACTTCCCATCCAAGAAGCTTCTTCAGCTCCTTCAGAAGCTTCTTCAGAGCTGAAGAAGCTTCTTGGATGAGAAGCAAAACGTCATCCAAGAAAAAAACAAAACCAGAAAGTCCAGTCGCCTCTTGAAAAAGCACCTTTGGGACAATCATGACCTGGATGGCTGAGAATCTCCATAGACAGCAAATATGTTATTTTCTCCGTTAGTATTTTCAAATGTTTTACCTCATTCTACACTAGAAAAGACATTGCCCAACTAGTCACAAAAGGAACAGAGCAGAGAGAGGCAAATGGGGCAGAACAAAAGGTGAGGGTGAAAACGAACGTCCAAAGGGCATACTTTCCCATCAATATTAGAAGATGTATAAAATAGTTCACACAGATGATGGCCTCAGGTGACACTTGGAAATTGTGCAATTACACTCCACTGTACATTTCCAACATATCTTTTCCAAAGTAATTCTTCAGAATGGGAAGCAGCGCAGTCATTTCATTTTGGTCATGTTTCCAATTTAGTTCAAAGAAGATCCTTCCCCTATCCCTTTCTACTAGCTCTGTGCCTGGGATATATTTTTCCATCCTGCCAAAACACCAAATAAATACAGGTAGTCCTTGACAGTTCATTTTGTCAGGCGGTTCTATCCAGTTCAGGCAAACTGGTAGCAATAGCAGCGGGAGGCTCTGCCCACCCACCCAGGCGTCATCACGTCCCGTTTTGACACTCTGCACATGTGCGGAAGGTCCTGTGCATGCACAGAAGTGGCATGCGTGAGCAAAGTGAATGTGCACGCATGCTCACATTTGCAAACCAGTAGCAAAGGTAAGTTGATTTCACCCCTTGATACAATGACACTTAAGAAAAGGGACTTATGACCATTTTTCACACTTATGACCATTGTAGCATCCCTATGATCACATGATTTACATTTGGAATGCTTGACAACTGACTCACATTTATAGACAGCTGCAGTGTCCCGAGTATCAGTCCTGGAAGCTATTTTTTTCATTGGCGCTTCAGGGCTGCTACATTTACTCCGGGATTGGGCGGCCTATAAATCTAATAAATTGAATTGAATTGAATTGAATTACTGCCTGGGAAAATGGGAGGGGGGATTGCAAGGAGCGGTGGAGGATTGGCCATATCAACATTCTTTTCTATGGGAGTAAAGGAAATTCAGCCTGCACCTGGATGGGAGTGACTGGGGGTGGTCTCCAGTTGGGACGTTGACTTGATTGGGCCTTGTAGTAGACTTGTGGGTGAAGGGCAGAGGTGGGTTCCTACCAGTTCGCACCTATTCGGTACAATCAGTTCGTCAAATCTACCGAACCAGTTTGAAGAGGTTCCACCAGTGGACCCGGAAAGCAGCCACACCTACAGAAGAGGTTCCAAAAAATTTTGAAACCCACCACTGGTGAAGGGGGTGGATCTCTGACTTTCTTTTGCGTGGGGAAAACCCAGAACTCTCAGATTCAGGTTTTTCCAGATGTGCCAATAGGACATCTCTAATAAGATGGATCTTTGAGGAATTGCTAGCCTTGGAGTCTTCTTTCATTGGGGGTGTTATTTGGAACCCTGACACCTGGGGTTATGTAATACTCTTTTGTGAACTTCTGGCAAGCAGAGACAATGGGGAAACCAGATTCACTTAACAACTGTGTTACTCATTTAACAACTGCAATGATTCGCTTAACAAATGTGGTAAAATGGGGCAAAACTCACTTAACTAATTTCTCACATAGCACCATAAATTTTCGGCTTTCATATTTTTATTAGTTCACCAAAATATAAAATTAAAAAAAAAAATTAAAAAAAAAGTAACAGAAAACTAGGGTGGAGAAAAAATGGTGTAAAGAGGGAAAGGAATCTTATTTTCAAATTTGATCAACAGTATTTTATAAACTTTGGGAAATATTCAATGTTACATACAAGGATAGAAAACATGCATTTACAAAATCATTCTATACACCTGACGATAGGACAAGAAGCAATGGGTGGAAACTAATCAAGGAGAGAAGCAGCTTAGAACTAAGGAGAAATTTCCTGACAGTTAGAACAATTAATCAGTGGAACAACTTGCCTCCAGAAGTTGTGAATGCTCCAACATTGGAAGTTTTTAAGAAGATGTTGGGTAACCATTTGTCTGAAATGGTATAAGGTTTCCTGCCTAGGCAAGGGGTTGGTCTAAAAGGCCTCCAAGGTCCCATACCGGTTGCAATGGGATCCGGAACCCACCACTGAACATTAGGTATGCACAAACTTACAGGAGTCCTCTGTGTGCAGTAAAACTTTAGCAAGGGCAAACAAACATTTTCTCAAGCATCTTGCAGCAATTGATGGCCAGCAAGATGACCCATGCTGGCTCACTGAATCTGTTAGCAGTAAGCCAGCATGCTTTCAGCAGCTGTTAGCTCAGCAAGAAGAGAACACTTATTCCAAAAACCACCAATTACCAGAAAGAAAAACCTCGACTCATTTGTATACCAAAATTCATGATAGGCTGCTTATAACTCTGCTTTTGTGGTTATCAGTGGTATGCTGTAGACGTTTCTACCGTAACTATTTATCCAATTTTACCTTATACAATCTGCATAGCTGGTGTCATCATATATAGTTGCTCTAATATTTCAGAAAGCTGTTTAAAATCATGTTAGGTTTCCAAACCATGCTGCTAATAGTGAAAAGTCTAATTTAGGGATCAGTCAGTGTGCTCTAACTTTCCAAGTCTATGCAAACAGGCTCCCCACGTTCATTATCAATAAATTAATTGCTCGTACTTGATTTTTTTTTTAAGCCATGCCATCATGACAGTTCAACAGGGAGTCTAATTTAAAACAAAAATATGCATAAAATATTCATTATACTTAAAGTTGCTCTCAGTCCCAATTCAACGATGAACACAGTGTTTTGGAAAGTATGAAGTCTGACAAAAATACCACTTCTCAAGATTTCCACAATATTAATTCATCAAGGACTCCTAAAGACTCCAGTTTATTTTCTACGTTTAACATTTATTGGTGCAAAGCTAGACTCTTAATGTTTAAAGGGATTCCATGGGGGTAAAGTTGCATGCTTCTGTTTAAAGACCCAATAATGTATGGCTGGATATATTTCAATAAATAACCATTCTGAGTAAATGAAAGAGTAGAGTAGAGTAGAGTAGAGTAGAGTAGAGTAGAGTAGAGTAGAGTAGAGTAGAGTAGAGTAGAGTAGAGTAGAGTAGAGTAGAGTAGAACAGAACAGAACAGAACAGAACTCTTTATTGGCCTAGTGTGATTGATTGCACATACAAGGAATTTGTCTTTGGTACATAACCTCTCAGCGTACATAAAAATACAAGATACATTCATCAAGAATCATAAGGTACAATGCTTAATGATAGTCATAAGATACAAATAAGCTATTAGGAAACAATCAATATCAATATAAATCCTAAGGATCAGTGGTGCGTTTCAAATTTTTTAGCAACCTCTTTGGGAGGTGTGGCCTGCTTTGTGGGAGTGGCTTACCAGCCATTTGACAAGGTGGGAGTGGCTTGTTGGCCATGTGACTGGGTGGGCGTGGCCAACTTGTAAAATGTGGTGAAACTCACTTAACAACGCTCTTGCTTAGCAACCAAAATGTTGGCTCAGAAACTCTGGCTTTTGAAGCATGCAAGTCTTAAAGATGTCAAGTTACAAGACCTTTGCATCCCTAACCCTTTAGGAAAAAAACCCCAGGGGTGTTCAAACTTGACAGCTTGAAGACTTGTGGACTTCAACTCCCATCATTCCTCATCTCACTCTTCATCTTGATGATGTGAGGATGGGCAGGGGGGAGGGAGCTGGAACCGGTTCTAAACAGCACTGTAGATTTGTGAAACCTCTTCTATAGAAGAGGTTAGAACTGGCAGGAACCCACTCCTGGTAAGGATACAAACAACAGAGTTACAGTCCTGCAGTTATAAGTGGGAGGAGATGGGCGATGAGAAGACTAATAGTAATAGTAATAGTAATGCAGTCCTAGTGAATGGTTTGACAGTGGGGAGGGAATTATTTATTTAACAGAGGATGTAGAAGTGGAAGGTACCATTCCCCCTCTACCATTTTCTGAATCAAATGCACCTCCAGGTGACTTCTTTTCCTCAATAATTCTTACTGCTTTTTGAAAACAGAAACTTGGGAAGGATTTTATGTCAAAGCTGCTTAGCAAGTGGGCAATTGTAATGTACAGGTGAAAGGACCAACAATGGCCGGATACTTGTTCCTGCATTATATTCCAAGTTTTTTTTTTTTTTTTCATAGAGGGAAAAAAAACCAGAAGAAACATCAGAGCACTCCAATCAAGAAAATGTGCAAGTTCTTCTCCAATCACAATCCTTAAAAAAAAAAGGATTAGGTGATTATGGCATCTCAAAAGTTCTAAATTTTGCAGGTAGCAAAATTGCATAAGATGCATTTTGTCAAATATGTTCCTGACAAAATCAACTTCTTCAAAAGGTGGAGGTGGGAACAAAAATGAACCTCCATCAGTAGTCACCTATTTTTTTTCTTCTTGAGGGTGAATAAATGAAGCAATGAACCAGCCCCATTGCTTTTTTCTCCCCAGTAATTGTTAAGCATTGTTGGACTGGATGGATTCACAGATGTGTTTGAAATCCTTTCTTTCAGAGCTCAGAGCTGGCACAAATGCACTGCCTCTTTATAAAAATCTCCCCCATTCTTTTCAGAGCCTCCTCTGACAAGATAAAGTCAAAACTCATTTAGTACCTGACATTGATGTAACTTTGCCATGAGCAACTAAAGCAATTATGAGACCTGGTTTGGGCACAGCTGAACTACCTTGATAAGGAGGCAGTGAAAAATGACACATCACAGCAGCTGAATGGCTTCATCAGTGTATCAGTAAACTGGCATGCACGGGCCAAAGTCTCTGATGGTCATGAAAACATCTAATAAAGGAAGGTGGCTTTCTCTCCCACCAAAGAGTATGCTGGTTCTAGAGCAATGGTGGGTTCTGGATCCCATTGCAACCAGTACAATGCAACAGGGCCGGACATCCACCAAATAGCAATAGCAATAGCAATAGCAGTTAGACTTATATACCGCTTCATAGGGCTTTCAGCCCTCTCTAAGCGGTTTACAGAGTCAGCATATTGCCCCCAACAACAATCCAGGTCCTCATTTTACCCACCTCGGAAGGATGGAAGGCTGAGTCAACCCTGAGCCGGTGAGATTTGAACAGCCAAACTGCAGAACTACAGTCAGCTGAAATAGCCTGCAGTGCTGCATTTAACCACTGTGCCACCTCGGCTCTTGTGCAGCACAAGCACAGTGCACACATGCGTATCTACCACCCGCGACGCTCCAGCTGCTCAGAGGAGCATCACGCAGGTGCTGTACACTCCGTGCATGTAAGCCCTGATCGCTTCAAATACAGGTAAGGGGGGGGGGGGCTCTGGAGCACCATACTGGGTACCTGGTGCTCCCAGCAGGCACTAGTACACCCATACCGGGGCATACCAGTCATATCCCACCACTGTTCTAGAGCTGCAGTCCCAACACACTTTGGAAAGCTACTGTTTGCTTCTAAATACTAGATCATGGGGACAAACAATATGGGAAAGCATTTGGGACATTCAACAAGGTATCTGTTTGAGCACAGTTGATCTAAAAGTTTTGTGATCACCTTTCCCCTGTTTTTCAAGAATGAATCTTACTTTCTGTTTAACCCTCTTGGTATAGATTTGTTGTCAATGATGCAACAGTAATATTACATTTAAATTCAAATAAGCATGTTTAGCAACTAAGTCAGAATGATCCAAATCCAGCACCATGAGTATAGATGCTTGACTTTTCTGTTTATAGCTACTGCCGTAAAAAGCAGAATTGGATCTGCATAGGGCTTCGATGGGAGATCTTTGGGGAATTCCTCAATTGTAGGCTAGAAGACTGAGAGATGTGAAAATTGGGGGGGGGGGAAGCAATGGGATAAAAAACACTTCCATCTTAACACTATGAAGTCATAATATTTATATTATATCTCTAATCTATTATGTTTTTAGATTAGAGTTTCTAGGTTTCATTGGATACTTTGAACTTGCTTAGGTCAAAAATGGGCTTGTATTATGTTTGTGGCATCCTAGCTAAAATGTGACTAAATAAACCAATGGTGTCCTTACCAGTAGATAAAGCTGTATGTGGTAAAACAGGAAGAGTAGCTGGAGGAACTGAAAATGTTAGTCTACAGTGAGAAGGACTAGGGATGAAATGATAGCAGTGTTCCAATTTCTGAGGGGGCTGCCAAAAAACAGAGGGGAGGGTTCAACCTATTCTCCAAAACACCTGAAGGCAGGACAAGAAGCCCCTTGGAAACTAATCAAGGAGAAACCAACCTAGAATTAAGGAGAAATTTCTTGATAGTTAGTATTATATAAATTACACACACACACACACATTTGTGATCTCCTGATTTCTCCTTCCTCCAGAGAAATCCAAAGCCATTTCCTGGCTGGTGATTCTATCACTATGCTGTCTCTGTTTGCAAAGCCACTTGCAGAATCATCTAACCACCTATTACAGAGGTCCCCACCCAATCCCCAGCCTGCAGCCCATTACTGGGCCATGGCCTAGTTGGAATTGGGCTGTGCGAATGGCTGGCTGGAGAGCATGTACATGGACATGCCTCACTTCTGCCTCACAGAAGTGGCAGGCAGGCAGGCAGGCAGGCAGGCAGGCAGGCAGGCAGGCAGGCAGGCAGGCAGGCAGGCAGGCAGGCAGGCAGGCAGGCACTTGCATGCACCCACCCACTGCTCGTGCAAGTTGAGCTGCGTGCATGCATGCCAGCCAACCACTCATGCAGCCCAGTTCTCCTCGCCCCCCCCTCAGCTGGGCTACCAAGTTGCAAAGGGGGCCGCTGACCTATAACATTTCACCCAGAAGACCCACATGTTGTCTGTTACTAATGCACATCAAACTTTTTTTTATCTCTGGCAGAAATATGTCTATTTTTAGAATTTCAAAGACTAATTGCCAATATATGATTTGGTAATGGGGAGAAACTTCTGAAATGATTTTTATAAGAAAGACAACAGCAATGATATGATGGTCTTTTAAACTGCAATAAATCTGCCTGCCTACCTATTTAACAATCAAAAAATCAAATTACTCAGTAAATGAGAAATTTCCACTCTCAAAGAGCAGTGAAATGCAAGGTCTATAACCATTATGTTCTATAACAGCTTTTCTCAGCTTCCAAGAATCTTTAGTTAAATGGTAATTAGTCATGCTGGTTAGGGATTCTTGAAAGTTTTTTTTTAAAAATCTAACTACAGGAATCTGTTCTGTATAAACACAAATACAGACAATCTTCAACTTGACCACAATTGACCCCAAAATTTGGCAGAGTTTGTTGCAGAAAATCAAATCCAGAAAGCAGACATAGATAACTGATTCAGCAAGATTCATTAACTTCTTTATATACATAATAACACATGAAGTAAATTTACAATACCAACAGCAGATTCTTCCAATGTGGTAGCAAGTACAAGCAAACAAAGTAGCAGAGTACAACAGAAAAGAGTTTCTAGTACAGAGTTGCAGACAGACTAGTTTCAGTTTCAATTGTTAGCACAGCACTCAGAGCTGCAGGGCTAAACCATGCCAAAACTCCAATCTGTTTAAGTTCCCATTGGCTGACCTTGTTATTAAGCCCTATTAATTGTCTGACTTTGTTACCATGTCTCTGCCAGTTCATGAATATTCTGACAAAATTTCCATTGCCAAACAAGACAGTTGTTAAGTGAGCTTTGTCCATTTTAGGACCTTTCTTGACACAATTGTTAAATGAATCACTATAATTGTGTTAGCAACACAGTTGTTAAGTGAATCTGTTTAAAAAAAAAAATTATTAAAAGTTTTAAAGAGAACATAAAAATTAACAAAACTAATGCAAAACAGCAAAAAAAGAGAAAAAGAACAAAGTTCCCCCACAAATGTATTAAGAAAGAATGAAAAGAAATAGAAAAATCTTCCAATTTCTTCTCCAACAAGTGTAACTGTGATTACAAAATTAATGCTTCCTCTACAATTACAAAAAAGCTCAATTTTTCCTATTATCTATTTTTTTAATTATCTAAATCAGAAGTGCATTTTCTCTTACTTTACGAAAAAAAAATCTATAAGGGGTGAAACATCTCTCTCTCCTATCTATCATCATCCGTCTATCTATCTATCTATCTATCTGTCTGTCTGTCTGTCTGTCTGTCTGTCTGTCTGTCTGTCTATCTGTCTATCTGTCTATCTGTCTATCTATCTATCTATCTATCTATCTATCTATCTATCTATCTATCTATCATCTATCTATCTATCATCATTATCTATCTATCTATCTATCTATCTATCTATCTATCTATCTATCTATCTATCATCTATCTATCTATCTATCTATCTATCGTATCTATCTACAGTATCTATCTATCTATCTATCTATCTATCTATCTATCTATCTATCTATCTATCTATCATCTAGAATTGTAGTGAGTGACACCCTAAAACAAATGAGGGGAAACTCACGCTGGCAGGTCCATCTTTTACTTATTTTGAATGACTTGGAATTTCTCCCTACGTTTTAAATATTAAGGGTAATCAACGTTCTTAGGGCATGTGAGGTTATAGCTGTAGATTTTGAAAAATTGTTCCACAAATATGTTAAGGATCAATCAGTGAGTCTCTGGGAATGGTAAAATTTGATTTTCAAGGCACTTATTCCAACAATGGAGACAATCCTATGTGTCCGTTAAGGGAAAATAATACAGAAAGTGAAAATATTATTTTCTCCCTCAAAAAATGAGTCCTCATAGCCCAGATTTCTCCAACCTTAGGGGTGTGTTTTTTCCAGATTCTTAGCATTGGCCAATTCTAGGAGTGGAAGAGCACAAATCTAGAAGGTGCCCAATTTAGAGCAGATTAGAAAAATGTCATTTTTTCTTGAAAATGTATCTCATATCTTTTAAGGTCTAAAGTAGAGGGGGTATGCTGCCGGTTCGAACTGGTTTTGTGTAAACCGGCAGTGGTGGCGGAGCAAGGCTCCGGCCACCCACCCCTGACAACATCATGGATCTTCTGCATATGTGCAGATGTGCACGTGCTTCCGCTACTGAACCTGTAGTGAAGAAAATAGAATACCATTACTGGTCTAAAGACAGCTGAACACAAGATTACTGAGGGAAGAGCACCATCACTCTTTCCTGCTGTGAGCAGATGGATGTTACCTTAAATCTTTGTTGTACAGTATTCAGTATATAGTGTATACACCCTTTGCTTTCTAGTATTAAGCAGCTGACCAAAACCATCAAAATGGGAGCACAGATAGAAACAGTAAGGCACAAAAAGGAAGAATGACTCAAACAGGAAGAGGGAACTGCTACTTAAATTTTATCTTCCAAAAAGAAGTTTCTTCAATGAATAGGTGTGAAGACTGAACTAGGAATCCAAATAAATAAATTGTAGAAATGTTATTATGCCTGCATATGTATTTATTTAAATGCACAAGAGTATCAGTTCATGAAAAAAAAATTAAAATATAAAAAGGATGACAACCCCTCTTGAAGCAACCTGCCATTTTTCCTTCAGTGCTGATTTTTCTTTGTTTACTTTCTGTTAACACAGACTTTCCAGAAATGCTTAATCATCTGGGAAATGATAAAGAAGAATTTCGATCTGTGACATAAATGACACAATGCAACAGATAAATATGACTCCAAAGCATCAGATCACACTTCTGAAAGACTTGTTCTCTTTGGAAGGATCTGATGTTCTTCTTGGTAATTAAAAAAAAACCCTCCATCACTGTGCCCCACCACACCACCACCATAGCTCGATGTCACTCATGTCAGGGATGCATAAAATGGCCCAAGCATTCTGCCAGTGAAAATGGGCTCCTGAGCTCCATTTTGCCTGCAATGACTTCCTGCAACCCTCTGCCAGCGAAAATGGGGCTCGGGAGGGTTGTCCATGGCCCTCCTGAGCTCTGCTTTTTGCTGGCAGAAATGCAGGCCAATGCTGTTTCCAGGTGGCCCCATGGGCCACATCTAAGTACCGTGGGCCTCCGGCCCTTGAGTTCGACACCCCTGCTTTAAAAGGTACATTGGTTAAGATATCAGCTTTTACATACAAATAGACATGAAGAATTTTCTTCAACAACTATCTACTATATCCTAATGTCTAAACATTGCCTTCAGTCTGACAAACTGTAACAGCTGGACTGTAAAACTATTGAAGGAGAAGCAATTCTCCTTCAAAGAAAATTTGAGAATTCAAAGAAAAAGAATTCAAATGAGAATTCAATATGAGAATTCAGGAAAAAAAGAATGTCCACTGATGGTTTGGAGAGTAGGTCCAGACTTCTCCCATTTCCATGTAGCAATCTTAATCTGGATTTATATTTCAGGCTTATCTCTTGCATAAATAAAATGAGGAATATCAACATGGAACAGAATGGTTGTAAACTGAAGTTTGAAATTTTAGGACTACCGATAATTTATGTGGAAATAATGAGAGGCAAGATGCCCAAAGAGGCAGAATTACTGCATCACTCTGATATGTGCAGTACTATAGCCCTGTGATCTAAAGAAGACAATCCTTGGTTTGAAGGATTTGAATGACAATTCTTAAGAACAAAGTGTAGTGGCCTAGAAATTGGTCATCAGTAAGTGAGGAGAAGGCCCTCAAAATAAACAGGTACCTGTCCTTTTATTACTAGGTCTGTCCAATATTATGTTGCGTGTTTATTAAAATTATGGATATGTTTTTTTTATATTTGCAGCAATAACCTTAAATATGCCTATTTAATTGTTTTTCTTCTTTTCTCAAGATCCATCTTCTATTATTTAACAATGTTTAAGCTGGGAACCCAGAAGATAATATCTTCCCATGGATACAAGAAGTAGAAGTGCTCACATTTAAATCTTTGCATTTTTATTTTTTCTTCCAATATGAATTTGTATTTCATGAGGGAAATATCCAACCTCCATCTCTACCACTCAAAAATAGCATTTGCCAAGTCCATCCTGGGTTCTACTGGAAGCTTAAGCTAACCATAACGTATCATAAACTTAGATAATTTGAGGTGGATATTGTATGATGTAGAACACGTGACAAGGTGGGTATCATAGAATATAGAATATGTGACAAGAGGACATGTTGTTGTTAGTTGCAAAGTCGTGTTCAGCCCATTGTGACCCCATGGACAACATTCCTCCTATCCTTCATCATCCTCTGGAGTCCATTTATGCTCATGCTTCGGTCCATCTAGCCACCTCATTCTTTGTCATCTCTTTCTTCTTTTGCCCTCAATCTTTCTCAGCATTAGGCTCTTCTCCAGTGAGTCCTTTCTTGTCATTTGGTGGCCAAAGTATTTGAGTTTCATCTTTAGGATCTGGCCTTCTAAAGAGCAGTCAAGGTTGATCTCCTCTAGGACTGGTTTGATCGCCCTGCAGTCCAAGGAGTCTTCTCCAGCACCATAGTTCAAAGGCCTCCATTTTTTTGGCGCTCAGCCTTTCTTATGGTCCAACATTCAGAACTATACATTGCAACTGGGAAAATCGTAGCTTTGACTATACACACTTTTGTTGACAGGATGATGTGTCTGCTTTTTAGTATGTTGTCTAGATTTGCCATAGCTTTCCTCCCGGGGAGCAAGAAGACACATAGGGTACCAAAATAAAACAAGAAGAAGCACTGAAACATACAAATCACAAGAGCTAATAAGAAATTTATATTTGGAGTATCATTTAAAAGTGGCAAGCTTGGAGCAATTACTTCTCTGTTTTTAAAATACCTCCTATTATTTCTGTTCTCAGATCTTGAACAATTAACACAAGAAAAGTGTCACCAGGTAGCACACATGCAGAAATATCACATTAGCACTGAACTCCCAGGGGATAACTAGTTACCAAACAATTTTTGATAGGATATACTTTGTAATTGGTGGCACAATGTCTCTAAGATACTGGGCTTGTTAGTTGGAAAGCCAACATCCCAGCTTCAAGACCCGAGCATCACGCAATGGGGTGAGCTCCTGTCCTTATTCTAGCTTTTGCTGACCTAGTAGATTGAAACTATGCAAATGCAAGTAGATAAATAGGTACCACTTCAAAGGGAAGATAACAGTTCTCTGTGAGGTATGCTGGCCACATGACCACAAAAATGTCTCTGGACAGTGTTGGCTCAACAGCCCTTAAAATGGAGATTAAAATCTGCAGGGACTTTTTTTACCTTTGCCTCTTTACTTTGTAATAGCCCATCATCAGTTCTCTGATTTGTAAGGAGCTAGCAGGAGGAGAAGGAAAACCCCATGTTCCACTACCTGTCTCTAAACATTGTAATTTTCTGGACCCTCCTCTCACTACATCGTTTTCCCTTTTATTTCAGAGCTTATGTCATATCCACAATATCTTAATTTTATTTACATTCTTTTCTGTCCCAAACTTGCCACTCCATCAAAGATTAAATATTATGCCAAAAATATTTAGCTGATAGACTTTTTAAGGATGTACTTAGGATATACAGAGTCACTTTTCAGAGTGAGATGGGAAGCATATACATTTAACGAATAAATAACAATGAATACAGGTTTTGAAATTTCATTTGAAGAGTTCACCATATCAGTTATGAAAGGGACATATTATTTATTACAAAAATCTTTTTTAAATGGAAAAGCTGGGTATTATTGAAAACTCAAATATCTGGCAAGAAATTGCAAATATCTATAAAACACGCATTTAGATCAACATGAGTTTAACCTTAAGTAAAAAGGTAAATTAAGGCAGGCTACAATTTGCTTCAGGATATATTAAGAGGTTTCCTTTGTTGCAGAAATCAGTTTTGGATGAATGGATGAATGAATGAATGAATGAATACAGATTTTACTCCGCTAGTCACTGTCATCTATAGAGGGAAGTGCTCGCCTCCATTTCAAGACCATTGGGCCGGGGTTGGCTAAAGACATTTCTGTGGTCATGTGGTCAGCATAAAATTACAGAGCACTGTTACGTTCCCATCAAAGTGATACCTATTTATCTACTCACATTTGCATGCTTGCTTTTGAACTGCTAGGTTGCCTAGGTGAGGACAGGAACTCACCCTGTTGCGTGATGCTTGGGTTTTGAACCTGGGCTGCCTGCTTTGCAGACAACAAGCTTGGCATCTTAACTGCCGAGCCATTGTACCCCCAATATAAACACACACACACACACACACACACACACACACACACACACACACACACACACATTTTCACCAAGTACCCTGTTGGAAATAAATGGCATATTCAGAAGCTATTCCAAGAGAGGTTATTATTTTGGGAGGGGATGACTGAAGCTGGGCCTATAAATTACCCCTCCCTGCTAGATGGTTTCAGACACTTGGCCAAATTGTGAGTACTTGGGACAGATTCAGCTGAAAAGGTTCTTATTAAGGCTGATTTCTTTCAACTGTTCCTTCTATTTGCTCTTGTGGGTTTTATGGATGATTAATTCTTTGGGGTGGGGTTCTGGATTTAAGAAATCTAGGTTAAGAAAACCTAATATCCACATATAAAATCATTGCAGAGCTATACATCTATTTGCCAAAATAAAATAATAATAATAATATATGCAATGTTTGTTATACCAGCTTCAGAAGTATAGAATAAGCTATGTGCCAGTCAAAAACATATTATTTTCGCTTTAACGGGCATAGCGAAAGTTCATGAGCTTAATGCCTTCCTACATTTCTAAATCACTCCTGGCAAACTGAAATGAAAAGTCGATTACATTAATATGTTGCTGTTATTTAGATCAAGATGTATTTAATCTGAACAAAAAAGTAATTCGGGGCTCAGCTAGAGTTCACTCAGGGATACAGTAATCAGATGGACATTTTAATCTGCCTTTTATTTTCTTAAACATCTGTTTTACACATATTCCATCTAAGTAAAACAACTGTCATAACAACCGATTTTCAATAAGACATACTTTTTATATTTAAAGAGATTAACCTATCACTGTGCATTTTTAAGAGAAACAGATAATATAAGAATGTATATTCTATCTGCTATTATTGGTATACTTTATAGCATCTGTGATACCAGCTGCATCAAGATTACACGATTGTATACCTCAATGTCTTTAACAGGGGATGCAGAGGCTCAGTGGCTAAGATGCTGAGCTTCTTGATCAGAAAGGTTGGCAATTAAGCGGTTTGAACGCCTAGCGCTGTGTAACAGATTGAGCTCCTGTTACTTGTCCCAGCTTCTTCCAACCTAGCAGTTCAAAAGCACATAAAAATGCAAGTAGAAAAATAGGAACCACCTTTGGTGAGAAGGTAACAGCCTTCTGTGTGTCTTTGGATTTAGTCATGCCAGCCACATGACCACAGAGATGTCTTCGGACAGTGCTGGCTCTTCAGCTTTGAAACGGAGATGGGCATCACCCCCCTAGAGTCAGGAACTACTGGCACATATGTGCAATGGGAACCTTTATCTTTACCTTTATGCCTTTAACATATATTTGTGCACATTGAAGGGGAGAAGGGGAGAATTCTACATTTTATTTCTGTTGATTTTTTTTTCAAAATATTAAAATTCATGTCTTAATATTGCTTCCCAGATTGTACTTCCAACCTTGCTGGATGACTGGACAGTCATGTCTTTCAGTCTGGGAGAACCACTAGGTCAGATCTGGGCATCTTTGGCTATCCTTGACTGGCCAGCAGCCTTGGATGCATCTGCCAGGGTGTGAGGTGTTGGTGGCAGGGGGCGAGCATTGGCATCAGTGGTGCCAATGCCTGCCCCCTGCTATCAATGCCCCACATCCCCGGCTGATGCATCCAATGCCACAGGTCGGTCAGGAGTCTTGGTGGTGTCAATGGGGGAGGGATATTGGCAGGGGGCAGAGCAGTGGAATCAGTAGGGGGCAAGGTGGGTGTGGGGGGAAGCAAGACAGTGTCCTCCACATGATCTCAGTTTCTCATATGGCCCCTTGGAAAAATTAACTGGACCTTCACTAGGAAGAGCAGACCAGAAAATCAACTCCACAGGAAAGCTACAATTACTTTTGTAGAGATTGGCTGTAGTTACCAAACCTTGGAAAACTGAATTTGTTGTACCTTCCTCCTTATATTACAGTGAATTAATCATACATTTGCTTCTGAAAGTTATTTCTTTTCTCCAGATTTTCTTTTAATTGCCCCTTTGGCCTAGGCAACAGTTCATACATACTTTTGTCAAGGTTATTTTCATTATTATCCAAACAGCTCACCTCACTGGTTGATTTTGCTGGGGAAAAAAAGAATGAATATATAATGACCAATTGAGTGAACTGTTTATGTCTACTTTAATGAGGAAGAATTGGGATGACATAAAAGCATTCCAATATTTGAGATGCTGTCACAATGAAGAGGGGATCAACCCATTCTGCAAAGCAACAGAAGTCAAGGCAAGAAACAATGGATGGAAACTAATCAATGAGAGAAGCAACCTGGGACCAAGATTATTATTTTTTTCTGACAGTGAGAACAATTAATCAGTGGAACAGCTTGCCTTCAGAAATTGTGAATGCTCCAACAGTGGAAATTTTTAAGAAGAGATTGGACAGCCATTTGTCTGGAATGGTATAGCGTCTCCTGCTTAGGCAAAGGGTTGGACTAGAAAACTTCCAGGAGAGTGGATTGAATTGAAAAACAAGAGAATTCCGATGTTAGAAGGGCATGACCTGCAAGTGGGATGGCACACATTCTTGTGGGATGGGAAAAATAACACCCACAAGTATTTTCAAAGACACTTAATTAGAAATGTACTGCTTCAAAGTTGGCAAAGAAGAAGAAGAAGAAAAAAAGCCCACTATATTAAAATCCCAAATTGGCTTTCTCCAATAGAAGCAACGAAGCACCCAAATTTTATAGACCTAGACAAATTAATAAAATATAAAGACCTAATAAGTGAGCAGGGGAATTTGAAAACAATACAAGAATTGATGGATCAAGATATAAAGATAGATTGGCTTACATATATGCAAATCAAATCCAGATACAATAGCGACACTAAAACATTCGAACTACAACTGGAACAACAGGAATTAGATAAAATAATTCAAAATATGGAGAAGAAAATGATTGGGAGAATATACAATCTTTTGCTGAAATATAAAATGGAGGCGGAGGTTGTCAAGGAAACCATCAAGGCCAAAAAAAAAAAAATCTGGGATAAAATCAAAAACTGGTTGGAAGCTACTGTATTATAGGGAATCATATACTGTAGATTGGAAACCGGAGACATTTTTATTTAGGTTTAACTACAACAAAATACAATAAAGAGATTTTATACCTAATTCTACATATTATTACGGCAGCCAGATTACCATATGCACAGAAATGGATGAACAACGCAATATCGAAAGAAGATGAGATTAGATGGCAGATCTTACAATGCACAGAGATGGATAAATTGACCAAGGAAATTCAAGGAAAGGAGGAAACAAAGTACTATTTAATTTGGGAATAAAGTGGTTACAGGATAGAAATAGGAAAGAAGAATTTGGAAAATGTAGTTTGTATTATAGAAAAAGTAGGAATTAGTGATAAAAAGTAGGAAAAGTAGGATTTACAAAAGTAGATAAAGTTATATATTAGTAGAACAACAAAAACTGTCTGATACAAATAACCAAACATAGACTGATAAGCAAAAGATTAAGAAATAATACTATTAAAAGTGTAAAACTAGAATGTATTGAGAGAGAAATAATGTTTGTAAAGATGCACCGATAGATATCTTCTGTAAGAAGGAATATGTAGTTCCGGTGTTATTTGTATGTGTTGTGTATGTTTTTGTCCATGTGTATACGTATTTATAATAAAAAAAAATTAAAAAAGAAAAAAAAATTCCAGGAGTCCAACACTGTTATTTTGTATTCTGAATACTATTCTGTAATCATGGTCATATTAAATTCAATCATATTTCATTTATTTCTTGCTTCCCCAAAATTATTTCTATTGATCCCCCCCCCCCCAATTTATCTGCCCTTATCGTGGATTCAGACTTGTTCACAGTACTTGTAAGATATCCCAATGATTATTCAATACACTGAAAAAGTAAGAAATAATGTATTCCAGATTTCAACATTGGCAATTTAGGCAATTTATAGTAAATATATATGTGGTTTATCCACACCACACAGATCATTCACAAGGAGAACGATTTGCAAAATTGAACATTTGTACAAATAGAAAAAAAAATTGTACTCTTCCCATCCCGACTATAAAATTATAACTTTGTTGAAATGAACTGTAATTTTAAAAGTTCAGGATATGAAATCCATTCCAACGAGTTAGCCCAACCAGTTTTTAAAGTTATTTATCCTAATTATGGTTTGCTATGGTTTACTAGTTTCTTGCTTCTTTTTTCCTTTCTTTTTAAATACCAAGTATCCTTAAAACAGAAGGATAAATTAAATGCATAATAACTGTAACAAAGATAACAGGAGGATATATCCTTTAACGGTGTGTGCTTGTGTTCGGGGAGACTTTCTTTACTTTCTTATGAAAGTAAAGGTAAAGGTTCCCCTCACATATATATGCTAGTCATTCCCAACTGAAGGGGACAGTGCTCATCTCTGTTTCAAAGCCGAAGAGCCAACACTGTCCAAAGATGTCTCCGTGGTCATGACTAAATGCCAAAGGCGCATGGAACGCTGTTACCTTTCCACCAAAAGTGGTTCCTATTTTTCTACTTGGATTTTTACATGCTTTCAAACTGCTAGGTTGGCAGAAGCTGGGACAAATAATGGGAGCTCATTTCGTTACACAGCATGAGGGATTCGAACTGCCAAACTGCCCACCTTTCTGATCGACAAGTTCAGCATCTTGGCCACTGAGCCACCACATCCCTTTTTCTTTTTTCTTATGAAAGCTTTTTTTTTCTTTTTTCTTATGAAAGGTGACTCCTAACGTATAATCTCTAGTTGATAGGAAGACGATGTTTGCAGTCTTCTTCCCCCAGAATACAAAGAAAATTGTGATAGCTGACAAGCAGCTTGTCTTTAATCTATTAGTCAATGGATGCTCTGTTGCCAATTTACAAACATAAAATAAAAAAGAAATAACAGCAACAACAAAAAATTCAAGGAAAGAAAAGGTGATATAAAAGCAGTGAAAATGTTAACTGTTGAGTGTTAACTGCTTCCTAGAAGAGGAAAGTTCTTGGTTTGGCCTCTCAATATCAACAAAGCAGGTGGTAGACACATCTCCTTGAGAAATGCAGATGCTGTTTAGGGGACATTCTAAAGTTCATACACTGAAGTACTAAGTGTAGCGAGATCCCGAGACAATTCCTGAATCCAATATGAATACATCTTCCAAGGTATAGTTGATTATATTGAAGCACTTATGTCTCAAGAAGGAAATTCTTCTTACCAAGGCCATGAAGACCTGGCTGTTTTCCTAGACATTTGAGGTCAGGTGGACATAAAGGCTCTGTCATGACTGATGGTGGATGGAGTTATTATTTATTCTTGAGTATCTGGGGAGGTAACTACTATATGTATTTTACGATTTAATTTTGCAAGTTGCCCAGAGTCAATGATTTGAGACAGATGGCTTATGTAAATTAAATAATCAAATAAAGAAATGAAACACACAGGGGTAGAAACGATAGGTTCAAGACAGGAGGAAGACAATAGTGTTGTGTATTCTCATCACCATCCTCACTTATTCTGCTTTGTTTTACCACTAGTTCTATGAGCGTGGCTTGGTGGGTGTGGCAGGGGAAAGATACTGCAAAATCTCCATTCCCACCCCTCTCTGGGGCCAGCCAGAGGTGGTATTTGCCAGTTCTCTGAACTACTCAAAATTTCCACTACCGGTTCTCCAGAACCTGTTGGAACCTGCTGAATTTCCCCCCTAGAATCATGGCAATGCAGGGTCTTAAGAAGGCTCCCTGTTTCCATGTTCAGGCAGATGATGAACAGGAAGAATGAAAATTTTCCTTTGTCTCCTTGCAAGAACACCCTGAACCCTATGTAATAGCAATTGAAAGTGATTTTATTTTTCAAAAGAATTGTTGGAAAAATTAAAGCAGCATGATAAGCCTCTTGACTTTTCTTGACGAAAAGGAGAATGAATAAAATCTACCTAATGTAATCTATTGAGCAATCTTTTCTTACAAAATATTCCTCTCGAGCAATGATTCTGTTATTATTTGAAATAAAAAGTAATGGTCTTTTAATACTTAAGTGCATTTGATTAATTACAAAAGTACATTCACAAGATACATTATTTCTTTTGAAACAGGCTTATGAAATATGAGAAAAATAAAGCACCTTATAAATAGCGACAACTGACATTATAGATTGGCATAATTTCATAGGTTAGGCATTAGATGATGAAATCCAAAAAACATGCCGTAAAATGCCTGGCCAAATGAAAAAGCCAATGAGCTCTACCTAATCATGACATTATGCTGGCAACCTTACATTATGCTAATATGCAGACCATGAAAATATGAATAATTTGCTGGTAGCATTTTGTAAAGGGAAAAAAAAGATATGAAGAATGAAGGTATATAATCCTAGTAAAAAAAAATCATGCATATTGGGCACATATTTTTCCCTAGCTTTTCAAATGATGAGCAAGCTAATCAAGCTAATTTTAATGGCTAGTAGTCTCATTTTCATGTCAATAAATTTACTCTATAGAGGTACTGATTTATAAGGCACATGATTGGTATTCTCAACTGAGAGCTAAAACCCAATGAGTATATTATACGCTCTTGGGAAAATAACTGTCTAAATTTTATTACTAATAAAATATATGATGAGCTGAGGTTTTGCAAAATAAGGAAGGAGAAAAATCGGAGGCTTCCACGGTGTTTTCTCTAAGCACAAACAATACAATGATGGACTGGGCAGTTTAGTAAATGGGATAATTGCAGGCATCCAATGATCTGTAAAGCTTGCATTATTAACACCACCATCACCACCCAGTTACCAATATGGATCTTGAGCTTATTTGGATGATATAGGATCCAAATGCAAAAGGGGAAATTGAGAGATAGCAGGAGAAGAAAACCTGCAATTCATTCAAATATGAATTCCATGTTAATACGTGTGGCACCCCAATTGATGCAACAGAAATGGAAACAAACTACATGTTGTGTAGAGTTACATATATCCTTTTGTTTAGGGTCTATCTTTAACAGTATGGACACAAACTAAATTTGCACAAGCATCTAGTCACATGAAACCAGATGAGGAGTGTTTTTCCCCTTGACACCACATTTTACGCTTCAGAACCCCTCTTTGTGTTCCTCACACCTTGAACTTTCTGCAGAAAAGACGGGAAGTTCAGAAACGCTTAAAAGAACAGGTATGTTCTGACCTAGGCTTCACAAAATCATGAAGCAGATCCTTGTCGTGACAAAACCCTTTTTTATTAAGCTAATATGAATTCCTCTCATTCACATCCAGCAAAGTCCCGGCAAATAGTCTTTCAAGGGTGAATTTACAACCACAGACCTTATCAGGCATGGAGAGCTGCCAGGCCGATATCTTCCTAATGCAACACTATGCAAAACAATACTTGGCAAGGAGTCTCTGAGAGTCATGAACAAATCTTCACACTAATTAAATGAACAAATTGCCTCCTGCAAACTCCACTCCCCGTTTGCTTCTCTTTATTCCTTATGGGAGAGGCCATTCTTTGTTCACCTGTGCCTTTATTCCCAAGTCGGTCCTTGTTCCTTAACTGTTCCCTTCTTCTGGAAGCTCTGCGCATGCACACATTGGGAACAGGCTCCAGCTGTTCTTCTGCCCCACTGATCTCCGACTCCGAAGGCAGCTGATAACTGTCGGACGGCCCTGGCCCCATCTCTCCGATGCAGAGCACTCATCAAAGCCTTCCCCAGATTCCAGGATTGGTCCATGTTCCTCCCCAACCTTCTCATTACTTGAGTCTGCCACCAGCTCCGCACAACAGGTAGATTTGTCTGTCTCTAAGTGGGCCACAAATGCAGACTAAAGGGTACAGTAGGGTGTTGGACCTAACTTTCAACCACACTTTTCTTCATCTCCTTCCTAGTTATAACCAAAATGAGCTTTCTTGTCTGCAGTTGAAGATGCTTCTCACCACAATGAACCACAATGAACATAATGAACTGTGCCCAGAGGAAGGGAGACTCAGACTAATTGGAGAGGTGTCAGACCCAACCCATGAACAACATAGTGCAATCCAGCCAAAATTCAGTTCTTTAAATCTATGGAAAGTCTCAGTCATCCAGGTAATGGTTGTCCCAAAGGTGCTTAATTCAGGACTCAACTGGACTTTCTTTTTTTTTTCTTTTTTTTCTTTTTTTTCCCTTTGTTTTTTGATGTCTTCAAGCAAAACACCTTCAAAGAAAAAACAAGAAAGTCCAGTTGACTCCTGAAAAAGCACTTTTGGGATATTCAGTTCTTTATTTGCTCACATCCAATAAACATAATCTTTTCAGATTATTGCTCTTACTCAGGGGTGAAATCCAGCAGGTTCTGACAGGTTGTGGAGAACCGGTGGTGGAAACTTTGAGTAGTTCAGAAAATCAGTAGCAGAGTAGAAGAAATTTTGAGTAGTTTGGAGAGGTGGCAAATGCCACCTCTGGCTGTCCCCAGAGTCGGGTGGGAAAGGAGATTTTGCAGTATCCTTCCCCTGCCACACCCACCAAGCCGCACCATGCCCACCAAGCCAGGCCCACAGAACTGGTAGTAAAAAAAAAAAAATGAATTACACCACTGTTCTTACTCTTATGGATATACCTTGGGACATTCTAGAAATGGCTATCCCAACTATCTTTCTCTGCTTCCTATCCAGCTCTGGGCTGTGTTGCCTCTTATCTTGTCTCCTTTCTTGGGGTGTGCTCCCTGACTCTTGGGAAACTGCTGCTTCACTGAAGTCCATCACTGAAGTACATACACGCTCACATGCATAATACATACATGAACTTAGCCCTTTAGGATGATACAATTCTCAGGATAGTCAACCTCTGCATAGCTGCTATGAAAAGAAGGTAACAAATTATTTAACTACTGTATGTTGTTTTGATGGGATGCACCCCTATTATGCCTCAAATGCATTTTATTAACTTGTGCTTCACCTTAAATAAATCTGCATTATGTTGCATTATAATGTAAGTCAATACATCTCTCCCCCATTGATTGGAGGACCCAAAATATGTCTGAGCATGAGCTGAATGAAGAAATGGGTTATTTGAAGAACTCTTTGCTTTGAATTTTTAACAGTTATGAATCTAAACATTTCAGTAAACATTCAATGCCATCCTCATTCACTGCTTGTTTCCCATTACTAGAGTGTACTTAAGCTTTTGCAGTGTTTTTCCTTGCTTTGAAAACAGTTTGGCATTCAAAGGAAGCTATTACACCAACCATCTGTACCACTCTGTTTCAAGAGGGACATTAATTTTTATTCTTCTTGGATCTTAAAGGAATAAATTTCCCAAACCCCACCATGCTTGCTAGTCAGATATAACTCAACCAACAGCTGTGGCCAAATTGTGTGCCAGTCTGACACTTTTTGATAAAGCAAAGTATTTGTTATTCTAGGGATAGATGGCAGAGAGGTGTACTGAAGCAAGATGATGCTAAGTAACACTGGCAGTGATAGATCTTGACAACATACATTGACTTAAAACATCAACATGCCAAAAAAAGAACAAAGGGGATGAAGAGATGGCAGACAGAAGCTTTTCTGCACTTGAAATGCACTTGTTATTTTTATTTTGATCCACGTTTTGATCTATCTGGTACAGGTTTAAAAATCAAGAAATCATGTTGGAAATCCAGGTGGTCTACCTTGAAGACAATTGCAATGGGGAAGGGGTGTTAAACAACATATTTCCTTTTACTCATGCCACACGCATATATGAATAGCTCCTTGAGAAAGCTATAAATCAGGAAACAAGCAACTTCTTTCTAGAATCAAGTTACGTTTTTTAACTTGTACCGTATTTTCTGGCATATAAGGCAACTGGGCGTATAAGACGACCCCCTACTTTCAGGCGCCCGCAAGCCAGCTGAAGGCCTCCACACTGCCGAGCTTCCATAGTTTGAGCTCAGCGCCTTCCTCCTCCAGACCGCCAGCCAGACCTTACTAAACTATCCCAGCGCTCATCCATCCATGTGCCCAGGCGAGGAGCGCCAAGTTTATCGATTGAAAGGCCAGCATCTGCCCTGGTGGCGGTGTGACTTTTTGCTTGGCGGCATTGCTTTTTCTTTTCTTTTGTTTTTTTTAGTATGGCCTTTCTTATACCCGGTGTATAAGATGACCCCTGATTTTTGAAATATTTTTTTTTAATTAAAAAGTCATCTTATACACCAGAAAATATGGTAACCATGTTGGGCTCCAATTCAGTGGTTGGTTCCTAACCAGTTTACTACCAGTTCGCTGAGAAATTGAGGTTACAAATCACAAACCTCATTCATCATTTTCTGATAACCACTCAAAGATAAAGCTTGTACTGCAGACTCCCAAGTTCTGCTCCATTAAGTGAGATATTTTAGAGATTATTATGCTCCTTTGAATCAAGTTTTAAGTATGATTGGCTGTCAAATATTTTTTCCTACTATTTTTGCTCTTAGGATGTTAATCCTACCTCAAATGTTTATTTACAGAACTCTATATACCTGTATTTTTCAGAGTATAAGATGTACCTCCCCCCTCCCCCCCCCCAAAGAGGTGAAAATTTGGGTGTGTCTTATACATTGAATGTAGCCCCCCACCGTCCCCAACCCTTTGGCTCTGCCTCCCAGCAATTTACCTCTTTGCAGCAAACAGGGCTTGGAGAGGCTTCAATAAAGTATAGCAATCCCTGCAGCCTATAACAGCTAATGATCAGGAGAAACTGAAACTGAAACTTGCTGTTTGCTCCAGTGGCAAATTGCTGGGAGGCAGATTTTTTTTCTTGAGCTAATCAGGCTGTTTGCTGCAAGGAGGTAAGTCAACAACTATAAATGCCTATAGAATGTTCAGATTATTAGACTTATTTTTTAAAGACTGCTTTATTATTGTTCTAGACACCTTAACAAAATGAAAAAAGCTTTTTTAAATAAATGCTTGATGTGAAAAGGCCCAGTGCTATTTTTTTAAAAAGTGCTATTCTTTTAAATAGCAGAGAATAACTATGCTCCCAGAAAGCATGTCAATTTTAGCAGCATCTGTATAAGTATAGTCTAAAATATAACAATACAAACAGTGTATATTGTCCGTACTGTTTGTTTCAAGGAGGCAAATTGTTTTCCTCCCCAAAATCTAGGTGCGTCTTATACTTTGAAGCATCGTATACTCTGAAAAATATGTCTTCTCATGCATGCTATTCACACATATGCAAGGTCACCATCCTATCAATGTCCATATCTAGCCAACACATGTTTAGTTTAGTAGCAACAAGAGCCACAATATCCCTGTCCTCAACTTATTATTTAGTTTCCATCAGAAAAAGCAAATATTATAAGCAAAACAACCTACTGCATTTGTTTGCCACAAACATTTTATAAAATAATGTAAACGTAAATGTCATATGCGTACTCCTATGCACCATTAAGTCTGAAGCCCAAAAAATTAGCCAATATTAATCTCCTGTTATTTCTGATAAAGGCTTCCTGAGCTAAAAAATTACCATGAAGTACATTCTTCATGGTTTTCAAATAAAGCTTTTCTTTTTTTTTACTTGAAAATTACAGTTTGTCCTCATTTTATGATGATAATCAGGATTGGCATGGCCGTCGCTAAACAATGTTAGTAAAGCTAAACAATGTGGTGATAAAACATGATGAAATATGACCATGCTGCTTAACAATGGCAATTCTGGCAGTCCTGGATGCCATTGTTAAGTAATGACCATGGGTCATTAAGCAAGGTTCTCACATGTCCACAACTTCCGACTTTCTGCTGGCTTCCCCATTGATTATCCAAATTTGTGATCATGTGACTGATCACAAATTTGATCAGTCACTGCAACCACCAGAACTCTGAGAATCATTCACAGATACCACTCATTCAGAACCAGCATAAGTTAGAAGAGTCATTGAATGTGTAGTCATTAAACAAGGATCACCTGTATAAAACAGCTCTAAAAACTAATGATACATGTCAAAGTTTTTACTCCCCAAACATATAATAAGAGCAAGCTTTAATTTTCAAACTAGAATATATTGAAACAGCATTTTTTCCTGCACAGGTAGAAATTTCTCATAAGTATCTTTGATTGGCAAAGTGATTTTAGGAAATGAGAGATGGAATATAGAAACAGGTTTGTATATATGAATATTTAAGTGGTGCCAGGTGCCGTAATACCAGTTGAAATTTCAGGATTTCAACTGAAATTCATTTGCTTTTGTTAAGTTTATTATTTTGTGACACAAGTGTAACTGATGTTATGTGGCAGGTCCCTTTGCTGTGGAGGGGATAGAATGTCCTTTCTATGGTTTGAATTTTTAACAGGGCATCCACTGAGGTTTATGGAAGCCTGTTTGATTGGAGAAATACTTTGGGTACAGAACCAGTGAGTGACTGTGAATAAAATGTGTATGCATGTGTACAAAGTGTACACATGTGGAAACACAGAAACAGAGATAAGGAGAGAAAGCACTACTGAAGAAGAAAACATTGGTACCACTGAGTGGAGATACATTTTCAGTCACTAAAGAATGGCTTCTCCACAGTTTGAAATATCAATATTGCGTGTGAAATTCAGCAGGTTCTGACAGGTTCTGGAGAACCAGTAGCGGAAATTTTGAGTAGTTCAGAAAACCAGCAAATACCATCTGTGGCTGGACCCAGAATGGGGTGGGAATGGGGATTTTGCAGTATCCTTCCCCTGCTACACCCACCAAGCCATGCCCACAGAACCGGTAGTAAAAAAAAAAAAAATGAATTTCACCACTGCAATATTGTATGGTATTTCTGAAATAAAGTGAATTGGGAAAGATCCCAAAATAATTTTCACAATAAAAAGGGATTCCTTTTAAATATAGGAAGAATGTGCAAAAAAAAAAGTGATGTCAAACACATAGTAAAAACTGCAAAAGATAGTCAAAATAGTGCTCTTTCTGTTTATTATGTGTGTTGCATTGCAGTTGCTATCTTGTTTTTTTTTTTTTTTTTAATATCATACACTGTAGACATTCCTGCAAAGAAAATATACCAGATATAATTTCTGAAGAAGTTTGTAGGAGGAATTTCTACAAAACTGCATTTTCTTAAGAGGAAAAATTGACTGCAAATATCAACCTATAACTTCATCACAAAATAGGACTCACCTGCCTGGCTTCCAAGCTATAAAATATATTAAATTCAATGTGTCTTACTCAGTGGTGGGTTGCTAACCACTTTACTACTGGTTTTCTCATGCTCGCATGCACGCTTATGTGCCTCAACGCTTCTGCACATGCACAGAAGCGTTCGGACTGAACCGAAGGCAACCCACCTCTGGTCTTATTCCAAAGTAAACAAGTATAATATTACTAGCTAAAAGTTAATTCCATTTCTCTAGGGACCCAAAGTTGGGAACATATGAGACAAGATAATAATGCATTTATGTGAGTTATACAATCAAGTATAATTTGTTATAGCAGTTAAGATGAGGCAGCAGCAATATCAAACATAACCTGTCAATCTCTCCCTCCCCCCTTTTAACTGTTTGATTTTTTCATGGTTGTTTCTATTCCTGAGCTCTTGATCGTAAATAAAGAATTTGACTTGATAGTAATTTCTAATAAACTCAGTAACTTTCCCAAGCAACAATACCAAGAATACCTTTGGGGAAGTCATGGTAGTTAAACTGTAATATTGATATAAATTCACAGTGTAAGCACACCCTTTTCTCGTAGCCCATGTATAATAACCATAAATCAAACCAATTTCAAGTCAAAACAAACTACAAATTCTGTGAGATATTGTGTGAGTCCAGGAATTGGGAATCTTAAAAGAAAGAACATAAAAAGGCCGTCCATATATATGCCAGCATTAAAGAATATATCAAAGGCTTTACGAGAACGCTTGTGCTCTTGATGCCTAGTCTATGGACTCCCCATAGTTGGCTTCTTGTTTGTTTCTCTAGATTTGAAATCTCTGCCAAGATTCTCAAACCAGAAATTGTAGACAGTTTTTGAAACAGTCTAATAGTCAAGACAATTAGGACTTCCTTGCTCACTCTGAAGAAATCAAGATCTTTTAGACCAAGGGTGTCAAACTGAGGTGGCCCGCAATGAAATTGAGTTTGACACCCTTGCTTTAGACAATATAATGATCAACATTTGATCATAATTGTAGATGTGTCATGGGCCATTTCTGGACCTTGAGCTGTTTGAAACCAGGCTACAGAAATGGGGGGGGGGGGCAACCACACGTGTGCATCCCCATTGCAAGAGCAGTGGGCAAGTGAGTGTATGCACTCCATTTGTGTGAGCAGTGGCCATAGGTGCTTGTTGGCCGGTCGGACAGAACCTTACCCTTTGTCGCCACACCCCAATCTGCATAGTAGAAAGGTTGGGGAACTCTGCTGTAGAAGAGCACAGATAGGGACTTAGAGAAAGTTAGTAAAATATTTAATCTCAAGAGGAAACAAAGGAAGCAAACCTTTATTACATAGAAAAAGATATACCTAAAATTATAGATGTGAGCAAAATGTAAGCATAAAATACAATAAAAGCTTTAAAGACAGTTATAGTCAGTCTCAGAAAATGAGAACTCATTTGATTTGGTTTTAAAGAAAACGTCTTTCTTCTTATTTCTTAACAAGAAAACAAATTTAGACCCATTGGCCATTGATAAAACTTTGAATACTGAAGTGCTGGAGGGAGGATATATCTATCACACATTGGAGAAAGAAAGAAAAGACTAATCGTGTCCATATATTCTCAGAGTGCTTGCCTATTTTTATACAATTTTGCATAAACAACTGGATGCAGTTTATTTCTCTATTATCGTACATTCTTAATAACATGCACAGGTTTAAGAAAGACAAACTCTGCTTCTTCATGCAAATTGCCCTTTGCTGGATCAGATTTATTTATTTATTTGCTGCAGATTAACATATACATAAGGAACTACTAATGAGATCTGATGGAAGACACAAAGGTCGGTTTCAGCTGAATTCAATTAAAAATGAGGCATGGAATGAAAACACAAAATGAATATAATAATCTGATTAGCTGGGCTACCAAAACAAAACTGCCCTCTTTAAAAAAAGATCCCCTTGACAATTGAAAATAAAATAAAATGATTCTCCATTTAACAGGAACAGAATTTCTGGAAAGTGGAGTCAAATGAATGTTCTCATTTCACGCAAGTTTTCTCTCCTGTTATTTGGTTTTAAATCTGTCCAGATGGACAGTTTTAATAATGTTGTGACAAAAGCTTGAAAACAAAGGTGTTTTGTTTTTTTTTTAAATGTGGGCCTTGTGAAATAATTATGGGGAAGATGTATGGAATCTGTCCCTTGATTTATAATATTACGATCCAATCTTCCTATTGAAAATATTATATCCTGTTTGTGATGTAAAAGAGAACCGGGTGTAAGATGACCAGAGTGGGCATGGGGCTTTCTTAACTTTTTTCTTTTCTTTTGTAGCCGTTAGCACTCTTGATACTTTTGACTTTAGAGACAAAGTGAACAATAAAAATGTTTTCCTTTTACAAAAAAAGAAAAAAAAAGGTAAAAAAGAAATTGTTTTCAATGGCAATTTTGGGTGCAAGGGTACATTTTGCTTAAATAGAATGAAAAGTTTCCTAATGGTAAGATCAGTGAAACTGTCCATCTATAGATTTCTCTGTAAGCTTTTAAGAAGATGCTTGGCAGTGACATCCCCCCTGATTATAGAGGGTTGGACTAGATCAGTCAGTGATGGATAACCTTTTTGTCATCACGTGCCAAAAGTGGGCGCAACATGGGGGGGCACATGCATGCATGTGCCTACACCCATAATTCTATGTGCTGTGACCCCCCACCATGCTCTCCCCACTTTTGGCATGCAATGGCATGGTGGACCTTTTCTAGGAGCCTGGGGAGGGTGAAAAAGGCCTTCCCCACAACCCCCAGAGGCCTTCCGGAGGCCACAAATGGCCCATTTGCCGACTTCTAGTCGAACCGGAAGGCCTGTTTTTCGCTCTCCCCAGGCTCAAGAGCCTTTCTGGGAGTCTGAGGAGAGAGAAAACGACCTTCCCACCTCGAAGGCCCATTTGCCAACTTCCGATGGAAAAACGGTGTACCCATTTTCACTCTCCCCAGGCTCCAGAGCCTTTCTAGGAGCCTGGGGAAGGCGAAAAAGGCCTTCCTCACACACACACACCCGAGGCTCACTGGAGGCCAAAAACAGCCTGTTTCTCGATTTCTGGTGGACCCGCATGGCCCGAAAATCAGATGGCTGGCATGTGCATGTGCACCGGCGCTCTGCTCACGTGCCCACCGATATGGCTCCACATGCCACCTGTGGCACATATACCATAGGTTCACCATCAAGGGACTAGATAATTTTTCTGATCCCTTCCCATTATCCTACGCTCCTCATATCAACTTTGTGATGCCTCAAATTCTCTGTGATTATTAGGACTAAACATACATTTGAACCTAGCTCAATGCAATCCTTGGCCAGGAGTTTGAGTCTTTAGCTGGAAAAGAAAATGGAGATCCTCTTCAAACAGAATTTATTTTAGAATTTTCAACCAATATATTCCAAACAATAAAATTGAAAATAATATACAATAAATAATTGGACATATATGTACCTCTAATATAATATTAGTCTATAGGATACCTACTGTGTTTCCCCAAAAATAAGGCAGGGTCTTTTTTTTTCTTTTAACCCCCGAAATAAGTACTTGGCCTTATTTTTGGGGAGGTCTTCTTATTTTTGAGGTGCAGGAGGTGGTGACTATGGTCACCTCATGGCTGCTGCTCTGTTGCAATATTTTCAGGGGAGGGTTTATTTTAGCGCATGCGCTCAAAAGTCTGATTGGGCTTATTATCCGGGGAAGTCTTATTTTGGGAGAAACAGGGTAGTGACTATGTGGGACATTAGTCTATGGCAGGGGTGTCAAACTCAAAGCCTGGAGCCAGATCTGGCCCACATGTTGTTTAGATCTGGCCTGCAGAGCCCCCCCCCTAGAAACAGTGAAGGACCGGCCCACAGTGCCTCTGCCAGTGAAAATGGAGCTCAAAAGAGCTGCATGCACCCCTCCTAAGATCTGTTTTCGCTGGCAGAGGTTTGCAGGAGGCCGTCACAGCTGGAACGGAGCATGGGAGCCAATTTTCGCTGGCAGAGCACTTGGGCCATCACAGGCACCCCCAATATGAGTGAAGTTGAGGTGGCCACATCTACCCTGGCACACCTACCCCAGTCCCCCAAGATCAAACACAACCTTGATGTGGCCCTCAGTGAAACTGAGTTTGACACTCCTGGTCTATGGGATACCTAATGTCACTATTCAAGTCACTAGCACTATTCAAGACAGAAATTGACAGAAATGCTATTTGATGTTTCTGTTAAGAACAGATTGGAGAGCATTCATTGGCCTATGAGGTTTTTCTTTGCAACTCTTCAGCCACCAAATGTTTCTGAACTCTTACTTTCATTGTAAGGAGAAGATTTGGCATAAGTGTGATTCATGTCGAAAGACTAGCTTTGATTAGTTTCTACTTTCCCCAAAGGTATTTGATGTTTCTGTTAAGAACAAATTCTTTCTCCACTCTTCTCCAGATTTTGTTCTGCCTCTTAGTTTTTTAGATTGTAAGACAGTTGGTAAATATTGTTTTTTTTTCTTATTTAAGCAACTGAGGCACGACTCAACAGTAAAGTCCAATAAAACTGATTTAATGAAATAAGCATTTTCCCCTCTGTCTTCTCTCTTGCATTTACCAACCCTTCCCAGACTTTGCAAATTAACATACAATGCATTCCTATGTTTACTATGTGTTCCCTTCTTCTCAGACTGAAGTAAAAAAAAAATCATTATGAAAAAAAAGAATGTAAATATTTAATAAACATTTTAAAGCAGGCTAATTAAGGCATATTTGCAAGAATTTGATCAAATGAGTTCTCATTTTCTCAGACAGACTATAACTGTTTTTGAATTCTCGTAGAAAAGCCAGTATAGCAAAAGCATTTTTTCTACTTTGTGTTCCCTATTGTGATTGAAGGTAATGGTTTTCTGGGAAATCAATTTGTTTAAATAATAGTTAAATTTGTTAACTAACTAACTAACTTGCTAACTTACATACTTAATTACTTACTTACTTACTTACTTACTTACTTACTTACTTACTTACTTATTTACTTACTTATTTACTTACTTACTGGGCCTAGCCTTCAATTTGACATTTTAAATTAATATATTTTTTAAAAAAATACAGAAAAGCTGATTGTGCATGCAAATATCTATGTAAAAATATTCACCTATCATTTACATATGTGATTTCAGATTTCATTGAATATGACATTGGGTTTATTATAACCCAATAAATGTCAACCAACCTTTCACAAGAAATATTTTTATCCAAGAGACCAGCATTATTATTTTGTCCAAGTCATTCTGACTTGGATTAAGGACATTTTCTGTTGGTCCATTGATATTTTTCTGGCAGCTGACATTAGTTCCAAAAATATTAACTGGCTTTTATTTGGTAACAATATGTGGTTCTTATTAATGAACAATGTTAAAGAGCAAAAATAAATTTAGGATGTATATAAGACTGCAGATGGGGAAAGTTTTGCTTCCACCCATGATGTATACACATTTATTTGTGCTTAAAGTTTATTTTATTTTTTTCTATCCTGGATACATATGAAAGGATTTCTTCTGTTCTGTTTATTTTTCCCCTTGTCCTGTATTCCATTTGGGCTGAGCAACACCTGCAGAATTATTGGTCTTCTTATATCTCTAGTGGAAAAGAAATGCACAAATAAAGGAGTTTATTTTGAATGAAGGAATATTTTTTTTTTAATCTATTTTCCCTTAAACTGCTGTTCCATTTCAAGTTTGGAATATGGATATACCACAATTCCTAAGGGTATTCTAAAGTGTATGATGAAATACAGATGAATGACTCCATTCTTTGAATAGGAAACATTGTCTAACTGTGGACACAGTTATAAATAAAGGTAAAGGTTACCCTCACACATATGTGCTAGTCATTCCCGACTCTAGGGGGCGGTGCTCATCTTTGTTTCAAACTCAAAGAGCCAGCATTGTCCAAAGACGCCTCCATGGTCATGTGACTGGCATGAATAAATGCCAAAAGCTCACAGAATACTGTTATCTTCCCACCAAAGGTGATTCCTATTTTTCTACTTGCATTTTTACATGCTTTCGAACTGCTAGGTTGGCAGAAACTGGGACAAGTAATGGGAGCTCACTCTGTTATGCGGCACAAGGGATTCGAACTGCCGATCTTTCTGATCGACAAGCTTAGCGTCTTAACCACTTAGCCACCACATCCCTTTTAAAGAGTTATGAATACAGTAAAAAAAAAAAAAAGAATAGAATGCAGATCACAGCCAAAAGATATTGTAGTCCATCATTGTCAATGTAGCCAAAAATGGGATTGTTCACGTAATCAGGACCACAGTCCTGGTCAGGTCTTTAAGTCTTCTCAATGGCCAGCAGGATTGGGTTATCCTTATCTCTGGAGGGAAAATGTTCCAGAGGACGGGGGCTATGGGACAGACGACACATCTTTCTGCTAGATGACATTCCTTGACTGATGGAACCCAGATCACGACATCTCTCTGGGCTAGATTCAGACAGGTAGAAGCACTGAAAGAATACCATCCCTTAGGTAAGCCAATCCTAAGCCATGAATGGTTTTGAAGGTGGCAATCAGTACCTTGAATTGCACCTGGAAACTTCCTGACAATCAATGCAGCTTCCAAAGCAGTGATGTTACGTATGCCAAATAGCCAACACCATTTATAACTTATACAAACACCTGCATTGTGTACCAGCAGAAATTTCTGAATTATCTTCAAGGGCAGCACCATGTAGACTGCGTAGCGTAATCCAAACGTTTAGCCGGTGAAGATAGACTAATATCTATCCACCAAGCGATCTGGACTAAGGGAGACACGTATCCATGAAGTCAACATTAATCTTGCTCAAACAAAGGAGACTTTTGTTTTACAAAACAAAGTAACCAAACTACAGAAAACAAGGATTGAAACTTTTCAACACTGGAAATGTTCAGCTATAATATTTTGAGCATTTAGACTGAATGTGCAAGAATCTAATATGGTGCATACACTCACTCAGACATTCCACTATACAGATTTTCATTATGAAGGAAGGGAGAGGTTCTTGCTCGGCCCAGCCTTGCAGGTAAAACATATCTGAGACATGGTCCCAATTCTCAAACCCCATTTTGGCACAAAAGTTTAGTTGTTTGGAAAATCAGGCTTCAAGAGACTGAGGAAAGTAGGCAAATTTCAGCCTTGGTCTTGAAGAGAGATTCAGGAAGATGTGAGAGAGATCAAAGAAAGGGAGATATTTTCCAGATAAGGCAGTGATGGGTTTCAAAAATTTTTCGAACCTACTCTGTGGGTGTGGCCTCCTTTGTGGGAGTGGCTTGCCGGCCATGTGATCTGGTGGGAGTGGCTTGCTGGCCATGTGTTTTCTCTTTCTCTCCTTCCTTTTGTCTCTCTGTCCCTTTTTCCTTTTTTTCTTTCATCTCTCTCTCACTTTTTCTTTCTTTTTTATTTTTTTATTTCTTTCTTCTTCCTTTCTTTCTCTTTCTCTCTCAGTGTTAGTGTGTGTGTGTGTGTGTGTGTGTGTCTGTCTGTCTGTCTGTCTGTCTGTGGTGGGTTTCAAATTTTTTTGGAACCTCTTCTGTAGGTGTGGCCTGCTTTCTGGGTCCACTGGTGGAACCTCTTCTAACCGGTTTGGTAGATTTCACGAACCGGTTCTACTGAACTGGTGCGAACTGGCAGGAACCCACCTCTGAGATAAGGAGAGAAAAGGTTAGGGTATGTGTGCTAAAAGAATATCTGGACAGCTGATTTTAAGATAGCTGATTAGCAAAGCTCCATGGCTTATGGTCTTGGAAAACATATCATTATGGAGAGTTCTAAGCAAGTTTATTTAAGGAATAGAGAGACCTCCAGATTGGATCCTTCAAAGTCTGTGAGAAGACAAGGGAGCAATACTGAATTCCCCCTAAAATTCTTCTCATTAACAGCTGGAAATCTACATGAAAGAAGCAAAATTCATCCAAATAACCACTAATGTACAGAATAATAATCAAACCAAAAGCTAGAGTAGAATATCAGGTATGTTATATTTTATTTTCTGTAGAAATGTCTATTTATATGCTTTTATTGTTTCTGGTAACATTTGTACCACAGGTTTATGGCACATTATGCATACTGTTTCTATGCAAGGCAAGCTCGGTTTTGGAGCTGTCTAACAGCTAAGGTGGCACAGTGGTTAGAATGCAGTATTGCAGGCTAATTCTGCTGATGGCCGAATGTCAGCCTTTCGGCAGTTCAAATCTTACCAGCTCAATATTGAGTCAGCTTTCTATATTTCCAAGGTCAGTAAAATGAGGGCCCAGATTGTTGGGTGCAATATCTTGACTCTGAACACTACTTAGAGAGGACTGTAAAGCACTGTAAAACAGTATATAAGTCTAAGTGCTATTGCTATTGTCTTTCACCATAGCCTCAGTAAGCCACAGATCTCAGCCAGTTTTCCCTTGGCATTTAATGGGACTCTGTTATTTAATAAGGCTGTTTGTGATTTGATCAGCAGAAAATGGCTTATTTCATTCACTTGTAATTGTTTTTGGCATTTGACTCCCTAAAATTAATAGGAAATTTTACATTACCCTTTTCCCAATTTTAATATAATTGCTTTTTAAATTACCATTGATACTTTTGTTCTAGCTCTGGAAAAAAGGCAGGGGAAATATATTTTTTCCTGGCCATATAACCCAAAGTTTTAAAGGCCAGGAATTGTGAAGGAGTGTTATTGTTGTAATTATTATTATGTGCTAGTTTATTTTATTGCTGGCAAATAATTGTTGTTCAAATTGTAGGAATGTTTGTGGAATGAAACTTCTAACTTTCCAGGTTTTTCATTGAGGGGGACAAATAGATCTTTTTGTTCAAGGACCACATAGAAATATTGTGTTATCTCATATTTATTCTATAAAAAGAAGAAGAAGAAAAGAAGAAGAAAAAACCAGGGGAGATACTTCTTATTTTTAAAAAAGAAAGAAACAATTTAAGCAAGGTGGAAAAAAATATAATTTTAGAGCCACTGTCATAAACTACCTAACAATGGGGGATGGATTATTTTCCTCTAATACCAAATGTTACAAATGTCCCAGTCATACTAGTGACATATCTCTGAAAATTTATATGATGAAAAAGAGGTGAAGAAATCTAATCCAAATTTTCAGTAGTATAGGTCCAAAATTGTGTGTGCATATATGTGTGTGTGTTTTAGAAAAAGAGCTTTACATTTCTCATTTGAGTTCTGTTGGAACTGTATCTAAAGCCATTCATATAAATTAAATATCCATTTCACCTTTCCCTCTGGCCTTTATGGAAAATGTTCATATTAAATGTAGAGGAAGGTAGAACATTTATTATGCCTGACAGGTTGATCACTAACTGATCAGAGTGTAATCATGGAGAGCCTTTAGTTTTTCAGCCCTGAGGTCATTTTATGTTAATATTTGAAGGGAGGTTTTTTGCATCATTCCCAAGTACTGCGATACAATTTATTGTTCAAAACTCCTGGAGATGTTGCTGATTTCTAGCTTGCTTTTGGATGACCGTCTGCATCTTATAATTCAGCTTCATCTGAAGGACAGCTACATAAAATTGTATTGTTTATTTTGTATTTAATGTTGACTTTCTCCTCATTTTATGGGGGTAAAACACATACATAAATTGTGATCTAAACTGATAAGATGACATATAGTTATAGCAATAAATAAGTCAATTTTTTTCCTGCTGGAACAAGGTTAAAGATAGAGGGAGAGATAGGCCCTTCCTTGGTTACAAGAGTTTCCATAGGTTGTGGTAAAAACTCAAGATGGCAGCCACAACAGTGTGATTAATCATGTCCTGCAGACTCTTTAGCTTCCTTGACATTGGCAAATATTCTGGATGACTTGAGTGGCATTAGAGGGTGTTTCATTCATTTATGCCTATTTATGCCATTTATGCCTATGGGAGACTGCTTAGGGAGGAAGCAGAGGAATAATAATTGTTCCAAAAAGCATTGTTAGCATCTGTTAACATAAGCCTTATACTGTGTATCAGAGGTGGTATTCAGAAGTTCTGACCAGTTCTGGAGAACTGGCAGCGGAAATTTTGAGTAGTTCGGAAAATTGGTAAATACCACCTCTGACTGGCCCCGCCCCACAAATATTCTCTGCCTCCCGAGTCCCAGCTGATCGGGAGGGAATGGGGATTTTTCAGTAACCTTCCCCTGGAGTGGGGAGAGAATGACGTTTTTACAGTATCCTTCTCCTGTCATGCCCACCAAGCCATGCCCACCAAGCAAAGCTATGTCCACCAAGCAATGGCCACATAACTGGTAGTAATTTTTTTGAATCCCAGCACTGCTGTGTGTGGTGTACGGAACAAAGTGTTATGACACTAAATTAATAACATTCCTAGTATGACATAATAATGCAAATATTACAAGTACAAAATTGTGGTATTTTCATATTTATCACATTACTTGCCCCCATCTCTTGCATCCAGATTCATGTATTTCATGGTTCTGAAAACTAGCAGCCCATAATTACTAGTAAAAATTAAAATACTTTATGTTTTTAAAATACTAATAAAGCGCTCGTAAATAGTTAAATGTAAAATTGTTTTAATGCTTCCTTTCTCATCCCATAATCCCAAATCAATGCATTTTTAACAAGACAACCAAGAATAAAGAAGGTACATAAAGAAAATACCAGATAACCATGCTAAGATTAGGGTTCAGTCAAGCAGCACCTAAACTTCAGCTTCCTGTTCATCCAAGTGTAATTAAAAGAAATTCTAATTTGCTAATGCTACGTGGACATCTGTTTAGCTAAGCTCACATGGTAAAATTCTGTTCTTTGTCTCCCTAATTACACATAATATCAGGTCATTTCTATTCTTGTTTTCTAGAGCTGTGGATAAAATGAATTTTATTTCATTTAATATCTCTTTGGCGTCATCCAACATCCTGGACAGTCCTTTTACAACATTAAGGCAGCGAAAACAGCTCTTTCCTTGGGCATTTTAGTCAATATGATTAGACTTCCATCTGAAGAAGTGTCATAAATTTGAATCTTGATTGTGAATTGTTTTTAGCCAGTATTCTTTATGGGGTTTGGGGCAAAAAAGCAAAAATAAAAGGCAAACCGCTTACCTTATAAATTGATTTTTCAGTGCTCATCCTTGCATTCACACATGTGTATTAATTCGTGCTATGTCTTGCTTTGTGTATACGGAAGATGACATTGACAGGGAAATGTAGGAACCATGACCTAATCAAAAGATGCTGAAGCATTTTAAATCCGGAACTATGAGACAACACTTGGAAACAATACACCTCCCTAATTCACTGAACTATAAGGAGGAGGTGCAGCACAATCAGACTTGCAAGATGATGTTATTCTCAGGTTCCATTCAGGCAAAGAAAACAAACAAGACGACTAAGCAGGTAATTCGTGGTAAATGTAATCTTTATAAGCCTGTTCTGGTACTTCCAACAAACGCACAGTGCAAACCACAAGTCAAGCCTGCAATTCCGTAGTTCCATCCACCATTTAAACTCTCCTGTGCTCCACCCTCCTGTGGCCCGCGCACTCCTACACATGTGCAATACACCCAATATAGTCTGATGACGTAACAGACCAGGGTGGTTTACATTGCCACGCCTGCGCTGCTGCCGTTCTGTATGAAAGTCACTACAGGATCCGAAGTCACTACAGGATCCGAAGCTCTTGGCGCGGCAGGGAAACAAGTGTGGCACAACAGTGATCCAAGTCATGAAATGCCCCAGTCATGAATCTCTCCACCAGTGGAATGGCAGCTCTGAGCCGCTGAGAGCGCCAGGGCTGACTTAGCCAGTATCAATAAAAGTTATTTTGGAATTGATTTAGAAAACAGAATACAGAATAATGGGGTTGGAAGGGAGCTTGGAATCTTCTACTCCAACTCCCTGGTCAAGCAGGAGACCTTATAGAATTCTTGGCAAATAGTTGTCCAATCTCTTCTTAAAAACCTCCAGTGATGGCACACCCACAATTTCTGGAGGCAAGTTGTTTCACTGATTAACTATTTAGGAAAATTATCCTTACTTCTTGGTTGGATCTCTCTTTAATGAGCTTCTTGACCTGCCCTCAGGTTGCTTTGAAGAATAGGTTAATCTCTTCTTCTCTATGAGAGGCCTTCAAGTACTGGAACACATCTATCATGTTCTCTTCATTAGATTAGATATACCTAGTTCCCTCAATTATCTGCTCTCTCTCTTGTGGGGTCTGTCTCCTGTCTTCTTTCAGGAGCTCAAATCCCTACGTGAGGAAGGTTGGACATAACACCAATGTTGACATTGGCACATGGTAAAGGGGAAACATAGGGATGCAATGGTGAGCTTGTTGATCAGAAGGTCGGCAGTTCAGCGGTTCAAATCCCTAGTGCCATGTAATGGAGTGAGCTCCCTTTACTTGTCCCAGCTTCTGCCAACATAGCAGTTTGAAAGCATGTAAAAAAGGCAAGAAGAAAAATAGGGACCACTTAGTAGGAAGGTAACAGTGCTCCATGTGCCTTCAGCGTTTAGTCATGCTGGCCACATGACCATGGAGACCTCTTTGGACAGCGCTGACTCTTTAGCTTTGAAACAAAAAACAGCACTGCCCCCTAGAGCCAGAAATGACTGGCATGCATGTGTGGGGGAACCTTTACCTTTAAAGGGGAAAAGGATTTCCCACAGGTCAAAATTTACGTTTCATCATTTACTTACCTTTTACTACTCTAGATAAAACAGAAAAAAAGAAGTTGAATCTCAATTTAAAGAATTATTTCTCTGTCCCTCCTCACCCAAAATATATCATAAAATAATTTGATATGCAAAGTTTATTATTTCAAGCATAACACCTCCATCACCAGTTTATCTCAGAAACCAGATGCAGTAGCTATTGTTTTGCATTATAATAATAGATTTTTTTTAAAAAAATTGAAAAATGTTTCAGAAATGCTGTCCTGACATCTCTGAAGCTACAGGACAGATATTCACTGCAGAATGCTAAATATTTCCTCATTAATTAAATACCTTCAAAACAAATATGTTTGCCATGACAACATCAGAGAGTGTATATTCAATGCAACTCTTAAAACCTTTAGCCTCTTTCACATAACATTGAGAAGAGCAGAATTTCACCATCTAAATATGGGAGAATTAAATCTTTATCTTATTGGAGCAGTCAATCTAAACAATATTTACAGTCCCCTTATTTTGTAAGAGATGTGGTGGCTCAGTGACTTAGATGCTGAGCATGTCAATCAGAAAGATTGGCAGTTTGGTGGTTCAAATCTCTAGTGTCGCGTAACGGAGTGAGCTCCCATTACTTGTCCCAGCTTCTGCCAACCTAACAGTTCGAAAGCATGTAAAAATGCAAGTAGAAAAATAGGGATCACCTTTGGTGGGAAGGTAACAGTGTTCCATGTGTCTTTAGTCATGCCAGCCACATGACCATTAAGACACTTTCAGACAACGCTGCTTCTTTGGCTTTGAAATGGAGATGAGCACTGCCCCCTATAGTCGGGAACGACTAGCACATATGTGCAAGAACCTTTACTTATTTTGTAGTCAGAATTAATTTCCAAACCAAGATATTTATGCTACCTGAAGAGAAAACAGAGTAAGAGAAAGCTTATAATAATCATGCAGCTATTGGTTTAAGAATTCTACTGGCTTTTAATTTGGCCATCTAACACCTCCTGGATATTTAACAATGGAAGAAAAAATGCAAGTTAAATGCCAGCAGAATTCTGTAGATTGTCTGTTTCAGAAGGTGCAGATTCTGAACCGGCATTGGAGAAAAATAATTTGGCAAAAACTTTCAAGAAATGGAACTAGAAAATTGTGGAAGAGAGGATTGATATGTTCAAGCTGGCATATGAATTCTTGCTTTCATTTCTATAAAACATTACCTAAAGGATTTCATTGACACTTTTTCTATATATGATCTATTTTCCTGCCTCCTGTTTTTTTTTTAAAAAAAATATGCTTCCAATTGCATAGATCCAGATTCCTAAATCCATGCTGCACCATTTATCCCTGAGATTTATTTCAGCCCATGAAACAGCATAAGCCTCAGATGCAGAAACATAAAAAAACATAAACATGCTTTTGCGGGTTACAACTTCAATCTTTATCGAACTCTTAGGTCACAGATATTACCCAAACCAGCCAGAGATGATGAGTGTAATGGAAAAATAGTTTGCTATTGCATATTTTTCTGGTAACATTTGAGGAATTAGAACAATTAAATCCCAACAAATTATATTAGCTCTGCAGATTGATTTAGATATTCAAAGCAGGAACTATCATGGCCTTTATTTAGGCAGCCAGTTTGGTGTTAGTGGTTAAGGCATCAAGCTAGAAACTGAGAGATTGTAACATCTAGTCCCACTGGGGCATTAAGCCAGTTGGGTGACTTTGGCCAAGTCACTTTCTCTCAGCTCTTGAGAAAGAGATGATTAAAGATCATTACATTATTAAAGGGGACTGGAGGCTAAAACATATGAAGAATGGTTTGCAGCAGAGGTGGGTTCCTATCAGTTCACACCTATTCGGTAGAACCGGTTCGTCAAATCTACCTAACCGGTTAGAAGAGGTTCCACCAGTGGATCCAGAAAGCAGGCCACACCTACAGAAGAGGTTCCAAAAAATTTTGAAACCCACCACTGGTCCTTGGATATGATTATTCTACACTATCATGCTCATATTTATAAAACTCAGTGCCTCTGTGAAAGGTAAGGATGACTACTGTGTTTGTGGTGCAATCAGAACATTGCGTGTGTTGAAGTTGTTTTAACGCAAACCAAAGTTGTCTTTTAAAAAACAAATTTACATCATATTCTTATGCATGCCAGTGCTGTGTGTGAGATAATTTAAGGTGGTTCTGACAAGTGTCGTTGGCATCTTCATATCCGGTCACATGGGTGGCAAGCCACTCCCATCCGGTCACATGGGTGGCAAGCCACTCCCACAAAGGAGGCCACACCCACAGAGTAGGTTTGAACAATTTTTGAAACCCACCACTGGTTTGCAGGAACTGGGCATGGCTAGTCTAGTGAAGAGAAGGACCAGGGGAGACATGATAACAGTGTTCCAATTATTTGAAGGCTGTCACAGAGAGAAGGGGGTCAACCTGTTTTCCAAAGCACCTGAAGGCCAGACAAGGAATAATTGGATGGAAACTGATCAAGGAGAGATTCAACCTAGAAATAAGGAGGGATTTGCTAACAGTGAGAATAATCAACCAATCAATGCCTTCAGAAGTTGTGGGAGCTTCATCCCGGGAGGCTTTCAAAAAGAGGTTGGACTGCCATCTGTCAAAAATGGTGTAGGATCTCCTGCCTGGGCAGGGGGTTGGACTAGATGATCTACAAGGTCCTTCCAACTCATTTAATTGGTTAAAAAGACAATGGCAAACTACTTCTGAAAAACCTTGCCAAGAAAACTGCAGGAATTTATCCAGGCAGTTTCAGAAAATTGGACACGATTGAAAGGGGTGAAGGAAGCTTTCATTATCAATCACATTTATATGGTCACCCATTCCACACAAGGAGAGTCAGTTTGGTTTAGTGGTTAAGCCTCCAAGCTGGAAACAAGAAGACTCTTAGTTCTAGTCCTGCTTTAGATGTGAAAGCTGACTAGATGACTTTGGGTCAATCACTCCCTTAACTGACATAGTTCCTGTTTCAACTAATGGAGCAGCATTAGGTTAATCTGAAAAATAATGGATCCTGCTCTAAGAATCTCACACAAATGGTGTGTATGGTGTATAACAATTGGTGTATAACATGGTGTATGGTGAATGGTGTATAACAATTGAAACAACATGTTTTATTATGTGCAAGTCTTTATTAAAGGTCCTTTTGCTATTGAATCAGGACCAGAAAAGGGGAAAGAGAGAAAGAGGGAGAGGGAGGAAGAAGAAGGAGGAGAGGGAGAGGAGAGAGGGAGGGAGAGAGAGAATGGAAGAACTGCAAGGAGATTAGGAAACTTACTTTAAATTGGTCTAGACTTTAAGATTTTCCTAGCAAAGAGGTTTTTCACACATTTTAGAAGAATCTTTCACTGTTATCACTGCATGGACAATCAGACAGTGATGGATTGCCATGAGAAACAAGGGAAGACTGATTCTTCAACTGTACAGTGACCGAATTGGAAACAAACACCTTTTTTACCCACCCACCCTCAAATAAAATGATTGTTTTGTTTAAAGCAAACTCTGAAGCAAACTCTCTGGGAAACAAGAGTTCTAACACCCAGTGATCTAGAAATCCCAGCCAATGCATTACTGGTGTCGCTATGAATCTTTCAACCATACCTAACTGCTAGAGTCAAGGCCACTTACTGAGATTCAGAGTGACACTGATGAAATTACCTCACAGATGAAGAGTCTCCTGAGGCACACTCTGTCACAAATAATAAAAGAAGGGAAAAGGAAGAAAAGTTTTCCCACCTGGTACAATAAAATAAAATAAAAACTCAGTAAGAAAAATTGTGGGTTTGAGAATAAAAATACCCATGTTTTAATTTCTCTGGAAAACTGTCAACATGTTTCAGCTTGAATATTCTAAAAGGCTGCTATCAGTCTACAACACTATGTTAAATATAAATAATGAGAATGGAAGAAGAAAAACTAAAACCAATAAATCTATTCTTGCAGATGAAATACTGGTATAGATAAATTAGTAAATGTGCCTTTTCAGCAAACTTTCCACTTTGCTTTTATCTGTGGAAATCACAAAAAAAAAATCTTAAACTTGCCACAACTTTATCCTAAATACTTACTAAAGTATCTAATCAAACGTCTGATTTGAAAAATCAAAACAGAGATAATTTGGCAATGCTTTTTCTTTCTGTATAAAATCTTTCCATGTAAGCAATCAGTAAAAAACACTCTAACCTAACCAGAAATGGTTAACTACGGTGAGTGTTAAAAGTGGACATTTTCAATATCCAAGATCCATAAGGCATCCTGAACAACTTATAAGGAACTACATCTGTCTGCCCTTAATTTCAGAAATTAAGTTTATAATGCTAGGTCTGTAGAGAAGCATTTCATGTTGAATTTATCTCTGTTTGATCACTTTAATAAGACAGATTTAAAATCAGAATCCTGTAAAATAATCAAGGTGCCATTAATTAGCCTGGTTCAAAATCTAAATTGTGCAGCTTGTATCAGGATGTGGTCGTTAAAACATTCTCCATGGCAGAGGAGCAAAGGCTGAGCTTTAATGGACTGACTTTGCACATCCTACAGACAGAAGATTTTATATTCAAGGCTCAGCACCAATGCCAAGATGGATTTGTCACTTCTCTTCTTCCCAGTACTGTTCCCTGCTCTACAATGGCATGTCAGCATCCTCTAGAAAAGGTATGAAAAATTTCTTCCATACCAAGTCAAGCAAAGCTAACCAATTATTTACTGGTTCCTGTCAAAAGCTTAAGTATCTCCTTCCCAAAGCCTCATTTTTAGCATTGCCAAGCAAGAACTCGAACAGATTTCATCATCCCCTAAAGGATTGTTATCAGCTGTCACTGTAAACATCCTGGGGAAGCCTAAACTATGCACACTGTCTCACAGAGTATGCAGTTGAAGGCAGGATGGTGGTGAGGACATGCAGTTTGTGCTTGCCATATTTTGGACAGAGAAAAAAAAAACCACTTCTGCATGAATATGTAGTGCAGTCACTTTGGAAAAAGTTTTGTAATACATCCAAAAGTTTGCAGGTGTTAGATTTTAAAGCTTTTATTAAATAATAAGAATCATGGTTGTAGTATTTTTTTTTTCCTGGCAACACATCAAAGGTGCTGTTTATAATTTGAAAACAGAATAGAATAGAATAGAATAGAATTCTTTATTGGCCAAATGTGATTGGACACACAAAGGATTTTTCTCTGGTGCATATGCTCTCAGTGTATATAAAGAGAATAAAATACATTCCTCAAGAATAAAAAGATACAACACTTAGTTAAAGTCACAGTTACTAATAAGCCATCAAATCGTACAAGGAAACAAATAAAAACAATATAAATTGAAAGATACAAGGAACATGGTTATAGTCATAACTGGGGAGAGATAGATACTAGGAAGGAAGAGAAGAAGAATAGTAATACAGTCTTAGTAAATTATTGACAGTGTTGTGGGAATTAGTTGTTAAGCAGAGTTATGGCATGGGGGGGGGACCTGTCCTTATGTTTAGTTGTTCTGGTGTGTCATATAGCGTCACTTTGAGGGAAGAAGTTGAAACAATTAATGTCCAGGATGTGAGGGGTCTGTAGATATTTTCACAGCCCTTTTTTTGACTCATGCAGTATACAGGTCCTCAATGGAAGGCAGGTTGGTGGCAATTGTTTTTTCTGCAGTTCTAATTATCCATTGAAGTCTATGTTTGTCTTGTTTGGTTGCAGAGCCAAACCAGACAGTTATGGAGGTGCAAATGACATTTGTACGTAGGCAATAATTATAGCCTAACATGAATTGTTGATGTGACACAAAAGCCACCAGTCTACATTTGCCTGATGCCATCAATATATGCCATGTGTTGAAGTATTAAAAGGATAACACATGCAACATTCTTTTTATTTTAAATTTTGAAGATGACCCAAGAAAGTGCATCCAGTGTAGCAAAAGCACCACAGCCATTATCAGATGCCTTTCAAGCTCTCTCAATTTCATGCTTCCCTGCACCATTCATTTACACTAAAACTGTACTACTGTGTACTCTAACACAAACACTTGGATTTGATGGGCTGGCAAATCTCAGCTGCATTTTTTCTGCATTCACTTAGGCCTTCTGTTGACATCTCAGGTGAAATGCTGGTGAACTGCTTAATGGAAGTTAATATTCCGTCAAGATGAGGTCAATAAATAAGCACTCAAATGTGTATGTTTATGCATATGTGTGTACGTCGTTCAACCACCGCCTACAAGCTTTCACCTCAAGCAATTCAATCTGCCATGAGTAGGGCAAGAAGTTAAACAGTGGCGTATTCTTGCATGCTCTGATGCTAATCTCTGCAATTAGAAATTGAGTGTTTCATTTTCTTTAAATGGATTTTCTCTTCTAATTATATCTAGAGCATTAATCAATATTACCATAAAATGTGTTTATTTGTTTAATCCAAAGTCATGATAAAATTCATAATTATATAAAATAAAACTACTCGATAAAACTGCTCTAGGCGAAAAACATCACGGACAGATCTGAGTGGTGTTACAGTTCACTCTTATGTAAGTGACTAGCCATATTTTTTTAACTTTTCAATCTAATTTACAGCTCTGGGATTTTCTGGTCTAATATAGTTTGGCTTCGGAGCCTAGATAACAGAATAACAGAATTGAAAGGGACCTTGGAGGTCTTCTAGTCCAGCCTCCTGCTCAGGCAAATGGTTATCTAATCTCTGCTTTAAAACTTCCAGTGTTGGAGCATTAACAATTTCTGGAGGCAAGTTCTTCCACTGATTAATTGTCCTAACTGGCAGGAAATTTCTCCTTAGTTCTAATTTGCTTCTCTCCTTGATTAGTTTCCTTCCATTGCTTCTTGCCCTGCCTTCAGGTGCTTTGGAGAATAGCTTGATCCGCTCTGCTTTGTGGAAGTCCCTTAGATATTGGAACACTGCTATCATGTCACCCCCTTGTCAAGATAAATTTTGTTAGGTTCTCCAAGTTCAAAATTATGTCAAAACAATAATAAAATTACTAAGGCTCCTAAAAGCATACATAACAGAGCAACACCGATCTTCCGTAACACTCCATATTACTATATTACCAATTACCAATATAAACATACCAGTGTTATTTGGTTTCTTACAGGAATAGCAATAGCAATAGCAATAGCAGTAGACTTATATACCGCTTCATAGGGCTTTCAGCCCTCTCTAAGCGGTTTACAGAGAGTCAGCATATTGCCCCCAACAATCCGGGTCCTCATTTTACCCACCTCGGAAGGATGGAAGGCTGAGTCAACCCTGAGCCGGTGAGATTTGAACCGCTGAACTGCTGATCTAGCAGTAGCCTGCAGTGCTGCATTTAACCACTGCGCCAAAAGTTATATACTATTTTAAAAATCACTCCCTCTAACCACACAATGTCTTAAGTCTGTCAACTTCCAACTCCATAGTGCAGTATGGATGCATGGATTCTTTCACACAATACACAACTTCTCCACTATAGGGTCTTCTGCATTGCCCTCCTTTGTCTCTCTTTTTTATGTGAAAAGCATCAGTTGACCTACTAAGTACTAAACCATAATTTTAGTCAGAATAAAAATGGGAGGAGCCTTGCACTCTGCAACCTTCACCTTCTAGAGAGGCTTCTAGTCAGAGATCAGTCTGAACCTGGGTTTAAGCTACAGTTATCTATACATGTAAAATGTGTGTGTGTCTGTGTGTGTCTTCCAGCCTAATTCTAATTTCAACCAAACTTGGTACACAGATGACTTACTCTCTGGGAAAAAAATATGTGGGAGAAGACACCCCTAACACCCTTTGGGGTGTGTGTTCTGTTTAGATACAGCCTGTTGTGCCTTAAAATGGCTTCTACTGTACTGCCTTAAAATGGCTTCTACTGTACAGCGCAGCGGAGTTGCTATGGTAATGACTTCAAAGTACTCCACAAGGGAGCTCCCTCCAGTAAGGGAGAAAATCCAACATTAGAAATTACATTTGGTCGGCACATTTTCCCCCTAGAACACCAGGGGAACACCGAGTTATCAAATAGTTGCAAATAAGTCTCTTTTAAAAGAATGTAATTTAGCAATAGCAATAGCAGTTAGATTTATATACCGCTTCATAGGGCTTTCAGCCCTCTCTAAGCAGTTTACAGAGTCAGCATATCACCCCCACAGTCTGGGTCCTCATTTTACCCACCTCAGAAGGATGGAAGGCTGAGTCAACCTTGAGCCGGTGAGATTTGAACCGCCAAACTGCAGTCTTCAGCAGTCAGCTGAAGTGGCCTGCAGTACTGCACCCTAACCACTGCGCCACCTCGGCTCTTGTTACCCAGCAATTTGAAGTCAGTGTATCTCCAGACTAAGTAACCATGAGTAAGGTTGCCTAGTTAATTTGGTTTCACCAATATCTCATGCAACAGTTAATCTAAACCTCAAATAACCTCTACTGTTTTCAAATAGCTATTTCCTACCAGCTATGCTAGGCAGGGTAGCACAGAATAATCTCAAGTCTTGGTGCAATTAATTCTCAGATTGGCATATGTTTAAAACAAAAATCCCCAGGAATATACTTTCAGGGGTAAACAATACATCTGATGCCACTCCAACAAAGGGTAGGAATGCTTTATTTTTGCTGCTGCTTTGCCATGTCAAAAGCCAAAGTTCCCAATCAAGTCATGTTTAATTGCAATCACCAATTTGTGAAAGAGAAACTACTGGTAATGAGATATTTCTTAAAGGCATGCACAGTTTAGCAAATATGAATCCTTCTCTATCATTTACCCATTAATTATGCCCATTTGCGTTCCATGAAAATTGTGCAAATATTGTAACTATGTGAGTGGTGCCAGTTGGAAATAAATATTTTGATAAAGCTATTTTAAAGAAACTGTGTCTTTTTAATGTTGTTCTTATGCACAGTCACACTTGTTAAAATGCTGTCTGTATGAACTTTCTTTTCTGATTTCATTTCAAATAGGAATACTGAAGCACACCATAATAAATTTCATTGCACAGTGAATAATGTTGGACCAAAGAAGCATTTTTAAGGGGGGGGGGAGGAAAAGAGACTTCCGCTTTAAAATTGTAATTATTGCAAACATATTACTCAAACACAGCTGAATTTTTTCATGCAATGAATGCCATTACATTAAAAAATGAAGAGAACACAAGACTTACAACTCTGCATCTATAAATGCCAGCTATGTAGGTTCTGTTTATTTCTGCAAGGGGGTGTTTTTCTAATGCAAATTGGTTTACTTGGATAAAGAATGACTGAAAAGCTGATTTATAGCAGATGCACAAATGTTCATTCAAAGACAAAACCACTTCTAAGTTAACCAGTTTTGCATTTCGAATTGCACGGAGTTTCATGTATCATGAAAAGTTCCTGACCCACTGGAAAAAACGGAAATCTTCCAAACACGAACTGCAGCAGCATAATTTTGAACTAGAAATTTGCCTACGACTTTCAGTTGGGTGTGCTTTAAAATGGTGGTAACAGCAGGCAAACGGAAAGTGCAAGCATCAACCTGCACTTGCTATGAAAAGGACACAATGCACTATGTCAGAAGAAAGGTAGTAGAATTAGAGCCCCTTTATTCTAGCAATATGACAAAATCTGGACAGAAGGTCCAGGTTTCTGGATATACAGTATATAGGTAGTCCTTGACTTACAACCACAACTGATCCCTACAAATATTACCTTAACAGCAATGGCAAGAAAAATGGGGAAACTATCTTTTTTTTAAAAAAAAATATTTTATCAATTTCATATATACATTCACAATTATATGATCTCATAACTGTTATTAATAATATGTATTTATAACATTTTTTCCCCTACAGTTGACAATATACTTGAAGATTGCTTTCTTACCATCCCATAGATCCAGCTTATCTTACAACGGTCCTACTTCTTCTTCCCTCCCTCCCTCTTTCCTTCCCTCGTTTCTTCTCTCCTGCTCTCCTTCCTTCCTTCCCTCCTTCCTTCCCTCCCTCCTTCCCCCTTCCCTCCTTCTCTCCCCTCCTTCCTTCCTTCCCTCCTTCCTTCCCTCCTTTCTTCTCTCCTTCTCTCCTTCCTTTCCTCCTTCCTTCCCCCTTCCTTCTCTCCTACATTCCCTCCTTCCTTCCCTCCTTTCTTCTCTCCTTCTCCTTCCTTCCCTCCTTCCTTCCCTCCTTGCTTTCCTCCCTCCTTCCCTCCCTCCTTCATATCCCCCTTTCTTCTCTTTCTTCTCTCCTTCCTTCCTTCCTTCCTTCCTCCTCTCCTTTCCCTTCTCTCCTTCCCCTTCCTCCCCTTTACCCTTCCCCTCTTCTTCCCATTCCTCCCCTCTTTCCTACTCTTACATTCCCTAGGGGAAACTATCTTAACAAATGTTTCATTTAGCAACATAATTTGTGATTGTAACTTGAAGACTATGCATACAGAGGTCTGGAAGTGGGTGGAAGAGACTTATATTTTGGGCTGCAAAAGGAGAGGAACCAGATGTTCTTCAAATGGGGGGGGAAGAGATTTGTGGGCATGTTTTGCCAATTCTATTATTCTTAGCATCATGAACATGGGAGTACTTTTCCTGTGTTTCGTACCTCAAAATAGCAGGTTTCAGCAAGCACCTTCAGAGCAGCTTCCCACTCTGCAGTCAACTGAAAAAAGCTGACTTAAGTGCAGCAAAACAAAATCTGTTGTGTGACATTCCAAGTTTACCCACTCCTACTGTTTATTTTATTGAAGTACTAGGTGGATACCCATGCTTTGCAACGAAACTTTGTGATCGGGCTATGCAGGAGGAATTCGGATCACAATCTGTTGGCTCAGTGGTGTTCGGTGATTGAAACACATAAAGGAATATTGCTCTTGGCGCCTTGAATTTGGAAGCAGTTCCATAAGTGGAAGGCATAGGCATTTTGGTGAGGTACCGATGATTAGTACTGTAAGGAGCCCCAGACCGCCTCTGAGTGATGGAGTGGAATGTCTGCCAGTTTAAACTGAGATAACGGAATGTGAAGCAACTGTGAACTGAGGTAACGGAATGTGAGACTTCTTTTCAGGTGGGAAGGGGGAGTAGAATGTCTAACTTCTTAGCATCAGAGTGTGTTAATATAAGGCAACTGGCAGTTGGAACAGAGTTCTTTTCAGGAGGGGAGGGGGAGTAGAACTCCTTAGCTTCAGAGCATGCTAATTACTGTATAAGAAATACTGAGGATCTGATGGTCATTTCAAAAAATCCTTTCTTAGCGAACACCTAGAAACCAAGTGGAACATATATGCCATATTTTGTAGGCTTTAGGGCTCTGAAGATTTATTTATATATATATATATATATATATATATATATATATATATATATATATATATATATATATATATATATATATATATATATATATATATATTTGTTATATTTATGCTGATAAATAAATAAAGGGAGACTAGTATAGATCTATTTCAAGCTATTTAGCTCTCATCAGCTAGCCATACCCTCGTTTTTGCGAATCAAAAACTTGGGTATGGCTAGCTGATGAGAGCTAAATAGCTTGAAATAGATCTATACTAGTCTCCCTTTATTTATTTATCAGCATAAATATAACAAATGTAACAAAAAAGGCAACAGTAAAAAATATTGGGTTTCTGTCTGGATGGTCTCTTGTGACGAGCCTAATGACAGAGAGTGGAAGTGTGACCTTCCTCCCATACTTGGGCATACCAGGGGTTGTGACTTTAAAGTGTATATATATATATATATATATATATATATATATATATATATATATATATGTATGTATGTATGTATGTATGTATGTATGTATGTATGTATGTATTTGTATTTGTATTTGTATTTGTATTTGTATTTGTGCTGATAAATAAATGAAGGGAGACTAATATAGATCTATTTCAAGCTATTTAGCTCTCATCAGCTAGCCATACCCTTACTGGGATTCCAACCTGTGCTATATTATATCTTAGGCAAACGTCTTAGCCATATATATACATACATACATACATACATACATACATACATATTATATATGTGTGTGTGTGTGTGTGTGTGTGTGTGTGTGTGTGTGTGTGTGTGTATGGAGTTTGATATATAGATATATTTAAGGCATTATTTTTAATAAAAGATTCAACAGTTTTTTTAAAAAAAGTCTATGGATTCCGTGTAAGAGTGCAACAGTGAGGATCCAGCACCTTGCTGTCACTTCACACAAACTGCAGCTTCTGGTCAATATAAAAGGTGAGAATATAAAGCCTTTCCACTAAGTCCAGAAACGTCTATAGAGATTCTAAATCATCCAAGTCATGGTTGTCCCAAAGGTGTTTTTTTCAAGAGGCAACTGGACTTTCTGGTTTTTCCTTGTAGACATTTCAGAGTTGAAGAAGCTCCTAGGATGAGAAGTGAAACATCTTCGGAGAAAAACCAGAAAGTCCAGTTGCCTCTTGAAAAAGCCCCTTTGGGATGTCTTGTAGAGAAGGTTTAAGCTGATGAATCACTAAAAGCTAATTTTGCTCCTTAGGGGGTGGATGGATGGACAGACAGGTGGACAGACAGACTTTCTGACTCTCAAGAATGTAATTTCAATTCAAGATCCTCCAGTTTGGATGAGAAAACCACTGTGTGAGAAAATAGTAGAAGCTTGCTTCCCACCCTGTTATTTCTCTTCTTGGCATTCTTTCCCACTGCAACAGATTTATACATTCCTCAGGCTGTAAAATAAGACTACCCCCTTAAAAACTTCTTCATTATATCTTCTCTGCAAAATCCTCTTGATCAAAAACCCAGCTATTTTTCATGCAAAGGCATTTCAGTCTACTTCCCTACAGCACCAAGCAGGAGATTTCCTCATAGGTGTATTAGTCTATTAGAAAATAAATTACTCGTATTTATTTTAAACAATTTATACACGTTAATCCCCTGCTGTGTCGCAACCTATTTCAAATGAAGCTCCTCATACATGCTAACATTTTTCCCCCTTTTGCACATTGTGGCATATGGATTTGAAATGCACCCTTTCCTCCTCTTAGGACTCTCCCAATTATTCCTTTTTTAAAAATGCTGTCATTGGATGTGATGGATTTTTATATGAATTATTACTTATACAATGCAATCCTTATGTATCATACCTATGAGAGAGCTAATACACATGAACTGTCTGTATTTTACTTTGCAGAATTCTGAGATGGCAGGTCCATCTAATAAACCTACAAGGTCAGTATGACACTTTAAAAGACCTAGGTCAGTGATGGCTACCCTTTTCCGGACTGAGTGCCCAAAGCATGTGTGAATGTGCATGCACATGACCAAACCCCCAAAATGCAATGTGCATGTGGGCCCCACGCATGCACCCCACCTCATATGCATGTGCATGGCCCCACAATGTCCTGCACCCCACGCATGCATGCATGCCCCCCGTGAGTATCACAGTCCCCACACATTTGTGCATGCCCCCTGCATGCACTTCACCTCCCGCACATGCACACATGGGCCCCCACACACACCCCACCACCTTCAGAGTCCTAAAGACTATCTGGCCAGCAGGAAGCATGCACACATATGCAGCAGAGCTGAACTGGGGTGACGGCTTGCGTGCCATCAGAGAGGGCGCTGTGTCCCACCTCTGGCACCTGTGCCATAGATTCACCATCGCAGACCTAGGAGGAAATATTTCTTTTAAACCCTTACCAAACAGTAAAAATAAAAATATGGGAGCACATCATTGTATCATGTAATCCTAATCTGAGTTTACGTGTTGAGTCAAAAAACGCCAAACATAGTTACATTTTTTTCCTTTTCTCCAGTAGTTCCAGACAGTTTATATGGGGAATCTCCCTTCCTTTTATTTCTCTCAATTCCTGGAGATGGTTTCAGCAGTCAATAGTGAAAGCGAAAGGCAATGCTTAACCCAAAGTCTCCCAATGGATGTTCCTGCATAGGATGGTTTCGAATTTAAATTTCCACAAATTCTGTTCCAAACCTTAACCACATTAATGCTCTAATGTTGCTAAATTGCTAATGTTCTTAATAAAATGTGCACATAATGATATTTCTCTCTCATTCCTGGAAGGGAAAAAACAGCTAGGAAGGGAAATGATAACATGGGATTTTTCAAGCCCCAAACAAGAATGACATGTGGCAATTTCATGCAAGCTGAATTCCATATTGCTTCACACCTACTGATAAAATCTTGTCAGACTGAAGACTCTACTATTTGTATCTATCATATTCTCTATGAACTACCATATTAGGGAGGGCCTGTCTTCACTGGCGTTCTCTCACAGAGACATCCAGACTGAGTTGTCTCTTACTCCTCTGGAATAGAGGTGGTATTCAGCAGGTTCTGACCAGTTCTGAAGAACCGGTAGTGGAAATTTTGAGTAGTTCGGAGAACCGGTAAATAACATCTTTGACTGGCCCCACCCCCATCTATTCTCTGCCTCCAGAATCCCAGCTGATTGGGAGGAAATGGGGATTTTGTAGTAACCTTTCCCCAGAGTGGGGAGGGAATGGAGATTTTGCAGTAGCCTTCCCCTGCCATGCCCACCAAGCATCCCCACAGAACCGGGGATAAAAAAAAATTGAATCCCACCACTGCTCTGGAATGCATCCCCTCCCTCCTGGCAATCCACCTCCCCACTACATTCTATCACAGGATTAAAGCCCTATTTTTGTGTCTTTGATTTGAGTTATGCAAGTTTGAAATTTTAAAAAAACACCGTTCATTTAAATCTCATTGATTTCCATAGAAACCACATGATGCTGGGAGTATGCACTACTGCAATTAAATACATTTTTAAGTGTTAGTATTTCTGTATTTGAATCCGAATCCAATCTATTACATTCAAGTGTTCTCAAAATCTCATCAAAACAATTCAAAATGAAAATTACTCGAATTGACACCTTTCCAATCCATAGTTTTAAGATACAGTAAAAATTAAATTCCAAAATAAAAATTTCACCTTGAAACATTAGTGGAAAGGCTGGCAAATACTAAATAACTGCAAATGTCATCTCAGTTCTACTTTCAACTAATCAATGATATAATTATATCATTTAGATTATGTAATTTATCGAGTAAATGTTATCTTCACGGTTTAAAAAATAACAACTACTTCAATGTTTGAGAAAGGTTAAATGCCTCCTTCTCCACTCTATAAATGATTAAATTTATTACAACTTTACTTATCTAAAATGTTAGGATAAACTATTATGGTGAACTTTAACATTTCATAGACAGGCTTATTATAGATATATTTTTTAAAAAAATACAGAGATGCAAAATTACCATCAAATCATTTTCTTGAATACATTATATAAAAGTAAATGTTTTTTCCCCCCCTCATAACAATCATTTTTACTTGGGCAAACACAGCTGTCTATAGAAAGAAGAAACACTTTTATCTTTGTTGCATCATAATGTGAAAATTGTTCCAGGGCTTTGTCCATTTTTTCTAATAAACTCATCCTTCTTTATTCTAAACAGCTAAAAATTTACCCTGCCCATTAGTCCAAAGCCTCTTTTTTACCCTAAATAGGAATTTAAATACAGAAGGAAATGTGCAAATGAACAAACACTTAGTTTCAAAAGAAAATGCATATCTTTAATATGGCTTAATAGGTTCTCATTTATATGCCATGCATTTCACATTCCCCACATCTGTAATTCATTACTTTGGTGATGCAAGATTAATAACTTTTGCCAGCATATAAAAAGAACATAAATTAATTGGTAGGTCTAGATGCAAATTAAGAAATAATTGCCATACTGCTAATTGATATATTTAGAAAGGATTACTATAATTTACATTGAAGTACAGTATATCTCACCATACTGGGAAACGTTATGAGCAGTTGGTCTGTGTACCTTTATAATCTATCTTCGAGCGGGTCAGTGGTTGATGGCAACTTCAAAGGAAATCCCTACTGTCCTTTCTGTTAATTCCTTCTCTTGTTAAACAGAACTTTTTTTATTTTTCTTTAAAAAAAAAACACAAATATGTCATCATTTGTCAATCATTAAGACATTGAAGTACAATTTTTTGTTGTTGTGTGTACCCCTCCCTCCCTCCACCCCCCCACCCCCCCTCCTCCTTCCCCCCCCCCGACTTCCCAGAACCCGTACACGGTATGGATTTTTAACTAACACAGTCTAAAATCTATTGAGAAAAAAGAAATAAAGAAATTAATGACATTCTAGATTGACCTTAGCTTCTTCTTACTGAACTGACTTTTAACAGTTTAAATCATTTCTGATCTTAAGCATAGGCTAACTGGAATTTCTTAGTCCCGTATTTATTTTGTATATAGTCAATCCATTTTTTCCAGTCTCGTTTATATATCTCATTTGAATGATCTTTGAGATATGCCGATATTTTAGCCATTTCGGCTAAGTTTGTTACTTTCAATGTCCATTCTTGGATTGTAGGCAAGTCTTCCTTCTTCCAATATTGCGCCACCAACAGTTTTGCTGCAGTTATCAGGTGCAGAATCAAATTGGTCTCTACCACTGTAAAGTCAGTACATATACCTAGTAAAAATAACTGAGGAATAAACTTTATCCTTCTTTTAAAAACATTTTGCATGACCCACCATATTTTTATCCAAAATGCCTTAACCTTTTGGCAGGTCCACCATATATGATAATATGTAGCGTCGAGAGAACCACACCTCCAACATTTAGGCTGTACATTCGGATACATAGAAGCCAACTTTTTAGGATCTAAATGCCATCTATAGAACATCTTGTAAAAATTTTCTCTCAGATTTTGAGCTTGTGTAAATTTCACATTTCTTACCCAGATTCTTTCCCATGTATCCAACATTATTGGTTCCTCAATATTTTGAGCCCATTTTATCATACAATCTTTAACTAATTCTGTTTCCGAATCCATCTGTATTAATACATTATATATCCTCTTTATATGCATTAAGCTTTGATCTCTTATTTGTTTAAACAGATTATCCTCAACTTGGATAAAACCAATTTTTTGGTCTATTTTCCACCTAGCCTGTAATTGCCCATACTGGAACCATGTTTGAACTACCTTCTCCTCTTTTAATACCTCTAAAGATTTTAATTGTAATACCCCCCTTTCCGAGGTAAGAAGCTGTCTGTAAGTAATTCTGTCCTGTTTTTGTGCTGTATTCATATTTTCAATTGCGTGTCTAGGAATTGCCCACATGGGTATCTTGTCATTTAATTTATATTGGTATTTCTTCCAAACCCGCAATAAAGCATTTCTTAAAATATGACTTTTAAAATTCTTATCCAATTTTTTGTTGAATAACAGGTAAGCATGCCAACCAAATACCAGATCGTGTCCCTCAATATTCAATATCGGCATATCTCAAAGATCATTCAAATGAGATATATAAACGAGACTGGAAAAAATGGATTGACTATATACAAAATAAATACGGGACTAAGAAATTCCAGTTAGCCTATGCTTAAGATCAGAAATGATTTAAACTGTTAAAAGTCAGTTCAGTAAGAAGAAGCTAAGGTCAATCTAGAATGTCATTAATTTCTTTATTTCTTTTTTCTCAATAGATTTTAGACTGTGTTAGTTAAAAATCCATACCGTGTACGGGTTCTGGGAAGTCGGGGGGGAAGGAGGAGGGGGTGGGGGGGTGGAGGGAGGGAGGGGTACACACAACAAAAAAAAATTGTACTTCAATGTCTTAATGATTGACAAATGATGACATATTTGTGTGTTTTTTTTAAAGAAAAATAAATATTTACAAGAAAAATAAATAAATAAATAAATAAATAAATAAATAGATACACAAATATTCAATATTCTATCATTGGTTAAATGAGTCCAATCACTAATTACAGATAATGCCACTGCATCATAATATAGTTTTAAATTAGGTAGTTTCAATCCTCCTCTCTCACGTACATCTTGCATTATTTTCATCTTTACCCTCGGCTTCTTTCCTGCCCACACAAATTTGTTGATACCCTTCTGCCATTCTAAAAGGTTCGCATCTTTTTTAAGTATAGGTAACATTTGGAAAAGAAATAAAAATTTTGGTAAAATGTTCATTTTCACTGCCGCTATCCTACCCAGCAAAGATAAGTGCAATTTCTCCCATTTTTTCATCTCTGTCTGTATGCTATGCCAAAGTGGTTCATAATTATGCTTATATAATTTCCCATTTGAAGTTAAAATGTTAACTCCAAGATATTTGACTTTTTTAACTACCTCACATCCTAGCGTCACTCCTAATTCTTCCTTTTGTTTAATATTCATATTTATAGCTAATATTTTGGTTTTTCCTAAGTTTATTTTAAAGCCCGACACTTGACCATATTGATTAATCGTATTCATTAAAACCATACTGGATTCCTGCGGTTGTTCCAATATTATGACCAAATCATCCGCAAAAGCGCGGACTCTATATTCTTGCTGCCTAATCTTGATCCCTTTTAAACCATCCAAGCCCCGTATTTTATTCAACAATACTTCCAAAGTTATAATAAACAATAATGGGGACAAAGGACAGCCCTGTCTTGTACCTTTTCCAATTTGAAAAGAGTCTGTTAAACTTCCATTGACTATGATTTGTGCTGTTTGCTGTTGGTATATTGCTTTAATTGACTGTAAAAAATTATCTCCTATCTGCATTTTTTGCAGTATCTTCAGCAGAAATTGCCAGTTAACTCGATCAAAGGCCTTCTCAGCATCCAAAAATATAAACGCAGCAGGGATCTGGTTGTTCTTTCCCAAATATTCTAATGCATTAATAATTAATCTAACATTACTTTTCATCTGTCTCCCTTGTATAAAACCTGTTTGGTCCGTATGTATCAATTGTTGAATGACCAACATTAACCTATTTGCTAATATTTTAGTAAAAATTTTATAATCTACATTCAGTAATGAAATAGGTCTATAATTTTTGGGTTGAGTAGTATCTTGATCTTCTTTGGGTATCAAAGATATAAACGCTGTCTTCCAAGATGGAGGGACTTTACCTTCCGTTTGAATCATATTAAATAATTCTCTAAGAGGTTCTACCATTTCTAACTGTAAGTTTTTATAGTAAACCGCTGTCAAGCCATCTGTACCTGGTGCTTTCCCTGACTTTAATTGCTTAATTACCTGCAGGATTTCCCCCGAGGTTATTGGTTGATTCAATTTTTGCCTGTGTTCTTCTCTAACTGAAGGTATTTTCTCTTTGTCTAAATATTTGTCTATGTCTAAACCATTAATTTTATCCCCTTTATACAGTTCTGTAAAAAATTCCCAGAAAGCCTTTTGAATCTCTTCCTGTTGAAACACCTCCTTCCCTCTATAAATCAGTTTAGATATATTTCGAGTTTTCCTTTTTTTCCTAATCTGATAAGCTAACCATCTGCCAGGTTTGTTTGCATTACAAAAAGTATTGTGTTTTGCATATAATAAATTAGTAGCTACCTGGTCAGAGATCAACATGTCAAATTGAGATTTTAATATGTTAATAGCTTCCTTAACCTTTGTATCGTCTGGGTTCATTGTTAACTCCAGCTCTTTTCTCTTAATTTCCTCTTCCAGTTCTGTTCGTTTTAACCCTTGCTTATTTCTATGTGTTTTATTTATATTCATCAAAACTCCTCTCATATACGCTTTGCTTGCGTCCCATACAAATTCCATAGATGTACCCTTATTCATATTCAAAACAAAATATTCAGATAGTAATTTTTTACAATCATTAATATACTTTTCATATCTAAATAAGTTTTCATTCAATCTCCAAGACCTTCTTGCCTGCACTACCCTTCCCAACTCCATCCAAACTGGGTTATGGTCCGAAAGGACCCTAGCTGCAATCTTTGTTTTCTTGACCCTAGAAAGCAAATCATTAGTGGTTAGAATAAAATCAATCCTTGAGAGGGATTGATGCCTGTCCGAGAAGAAAGTGAAGTCATAATCCTCTGCATTTCTTTCTCGCCAAATATCTCTCAATTCAAAATCATCCATAATGTCAAAGAAAGATTTGGGTAACTTTGCTCGCATCTTGGTATTTAGGCGGGAAATCTTCTTATCTCTTTTAGTGTCTATCACTCCATTCCAGTCACCCAATAGTATACAGAAACTATAGTCCCACTGTACTAATTTAGCATGAAGATTTCTATAGAATCTATCTTGCTGTTGATTTGGAGCATAAATTCCCAAAAGTAATGTCTTTTTCCCTTCTAAGATTAAGTCTAAAGCAATATATCTTCCGAAGGGATCTGCTTCTATTAATTCAGCTTTCATATCTTTTCTTAAGTATACAACTATACCATTCTTCTTTTCCATAGCAGAAGCTGCAGTTTTGAGTTGATCAAATATTTTTGATCAGTTGACTTGATATGAGTTTCTTGCAAACAAATTACATCGTTCTTAAACTGTTTGAGATAATGAAATATTTTCTTCCTCTTCTGTGGAGAGTTCAGTCCGTTGACATTCCATGTTAAAATCTTAGTTGTCATCTTTGGTTGGTTGAAGCATTTTTAGAGCTTCCTGCACGGCCTGTTTAACCTTAGGTCTTGCTCCTCCCACTGCTTCCAGATTTGTTATTGTAGTTCCTTGATCGATGGCCGATGATTGTTGATGCTGTTGCTTTTTAGCTTGTTTCTCCATATGTCTAGTAGTCATGCGGCTAGGTCTTGGTTCCATAGCACCTTGCACTTCTAGAGAAGAGAGATGCTCCATCTTGTCTGGTGGTTGTGTAGTTTGCTGTCTATCCTGTCCTTCTTGTGGTCTTTCTCTAGGTCCAGATGGTGCAGGGTGTCCGGCCTTCAATATATTATAATAAAAATCTCGGGCTTTCCATACAGAGTTGAGGCGGTACCTTTGCTTATCAAATGTAAATATGATGCCAAATGGTGCATCCCATCTATACTGTATCTGACGATTTCTGAGTTCTTCGACCAAAAAAGCATAGTCTCTCCTGGCTCTTAACATTTGAGGTGGTATCTCTTTCAAAACAGCCAGGTCTTGACCGCCAATTTGAAGCTTAGTGTTATAAGACGCTTGCAGTACCATATTTCTAAGCTCTCTTGTAGTAAAATATATAACGATGTCTCGAGGAAGCTGCTTCTGCTTTGCCAGCCAGGAGTTAACGCGGTAAGCTTTGTCAATTTGCCAGTCTTGGTTGGTCCCTGGTCTTCCCATCAGGCGGTCAAAAGCTTCCGATAGGATCTGTTTCAGGTTCTCCTGTTTCTCCTCACGCAGCCCCCTTACTCTTAATACGAACTCCATTTGTCGGTACTGTATCATAATAATTTCTTTTTCAGCATTTTCCACTTTTTGTTCCACCACCTCTGTTTTCAATGTCAAGTTAGCATTGGCATCATTAAGAACCTCTAGAGTATCTTCCACTCCAGAAATATGTTCTGTTAATACAGTTACAAGACTCAGCATGTCGTCTCTAATTTTATCAACCTTAGCCTCAAATTTCTCATACAGCTCCTGTTTAAGTCCTTTTATTTCACTTTTAATTTCTTCTTTCATTTCTTTTATTTCCTCTTTTCTCTCCTCTCTATTATCTCTAAATTTATCTTCCATTTTAATTGTCTGTGCATTAAGAGCCTCGCTTAGATTACTCAGGAAAAATTCTTTCGTTAACACATCCCCAGCAGGGGGCGTAGGAAGCGGAGGCTGCAGCTTTGTGCCAGGCACTGAGGATGTGCCCCTGGAAGTAGAGGGTGACGACTTCAAGTTAATATTTGGTTTTGAGGCCATTTCAAAATTTATCTGCCTGCAGTTAATAAAACTCTATTGCCTGAATATGCAGCTTTAAGTAAAGAGGCTTTTATTTTGAAGTTTAAGGCTTGGCAAAACTTTCAGTGAGTAAACATTGTAACAAGACCGTTCAGCAGATTCATCACCATTTAACTTCCAGATAAGCAAGGTTAATGAAGGAGTAAAATTCTTCTATTGTGAAACCAAAACATATGATAAGCAATCTCTTTTGTTTTGAATTCTTGTGAGGATTAGCAAAAAGTGTTCGTTATTACCGGAGAAACCAGCCTGCTCGGCGCCATTTTAAAAGCCTCTAAGTAAATAATTTTTCGGAGGAGAAAAAGAAAAGAAGCTAAAATGTTGATAAACAATTATTGTCCACGCAGTAAACGGATTCAGCTCGTGATAAGATTAAATCAAACAAAACTTTGAGCAGAGTGGGGGAGACCTACTTTGTCCTGCACAAGGCAGTTTGAAGTTCCCAGCACGAACAGCCGTTCTGCCTTGGGCTAGCCCCCCTTTCCTTGCAAGCACAAAGCTGCAAAAATCGAAGAGCATTTGCCAGCAAAACAGTTTCTTCTTTCCTTCTTGCCTGAAGGATAAGAAAACCTGATAAGACGTCAGATGGAAGATCCTCTAAACAGGTACGTAGCCAGGAATTCGGAGGCAGCTGATTTTTTTGCTGCCACCACCAGCAGGCTCCTCCCAGGAAGCCTCTCAGTTAATTCCTTCTCTTGATACCGGGCGGAATACTCACTCAATATTTTTCTACTATTAGCGGACTGGCAGCCTTTCAGCCAGGGGAGGGCTGTTACAGGTTCACCTAGGTTCAGTAGAACCCATAGCTAACGTTATGGCTCGTTCGGACAACCTCCAAATCTCACCCCACCCTGCCCCTCCCAGGAGTCTCCATGCAGCCCGTTTTGGATGTGAGGTAAGTGCAGGGCTTGTGCAGAGGCTCAGGGAGGGGGGGGGGGAACAGGCCTTCTGGAAGTTATAGAAGACCAGAAATGGGCCTTCGGAGCCAGGGGAAGGCAAAAATGCCCCCCTTACCATGGTGCAGAAGGCTGACTAGACAACGCCCACTATGGTCACGCCCACCCAGCAACTGGGCATGGAACCCGTTGCTGAAATTTTTGAAGATCATCCCTGCTTTCAACTAAAGGGAGTTCTAAAACTTAGCCTAAAAAGTCACCCTGTTTCACAATGCTCCTTCTTCGTTTCTTCATTTCTACTGCAAGTACCATAGGAGAACCCTTATTTCACAGAGAGAGCAGGTAGGATGAAGAGAACCTACCCAGAAGATATCCCTGCATGGTGCCTGAAGGATTTCTTAGAATCATAGCTAGAGCTTAGAATCCTGTTGCATCCATTCATCGATAGAGCAGCATTTGAAACTAAATCATCTCCACAAAATACATGGAACAATCGGAATGGTTTACTTTCAGCATATGAATAGGAAAGAACACTTGCATATCCTTTCCTCCTTTTCAAAGAAAATAGTCAAAAAAAAAAAAAGGCATTGCTTTCCTTCATTATGTACCAATTTCTTTCTGGATTGTTCAGTTTGGCTTGTAATAGAACCCCAATGTATTAAATTGCTATGCAGGTGCCATAGGGTAAATGATGCAATTGATCTAGATTTTGCTGCACTTGGCTAATTCCATGGCTTTAACAATATGAGCTTTTTTTTTTCACAGCTGCCGAGAATGCCAGCAAGCGAACTTCTCTAATAAAATTTCACCACCATTTTTATGATCTTCTTTCTCTAAAATATTATTGCTAGTAAAATGACAGGCAGAAAGAAGAAATGAAAATAATTCAACAGCCACAGTGATTCATCCTTTTGCTATTTTATGAGAGTAGGCACTTCATTTTAATTGCTTCAATAATTGGAGGTTACTCTTAGAACATTTCTCTAAGACAAATTTATACAATAATTAACTTTTATTTTTTTTACAACAGCATTTGGTTGGAATTTTTCACTGTTTGGTAATATGTGATAACACTACTTTTATTTACTTAAAATCTTATTCATTGTTTTGGTAGGCACTGAATTTTTTATAAAAGCTTCACATAAAAGCTTCACATAGTCAATTTCTTATATCTAACCTCTATGGATAAAATAAGAGTATTGTAGTTTGAAGTCACTCACCTTCATTTACCTAGTAAAGTCCTCAGAGAAGAACAAATATGTTTGTTGACTAACTTTTATAAACTGTTAGAGCACAGTCCTCAACTCCTGAGCCACAAACTTGTGGGCCACACAAGTTGTGGGTGAGCGAGTGAAGCTTCATCTATGTGCAAGATCTAGGTTCATACAAAACCATCTATCCCACAGGACTGTGGAAAAAAATGTTTTCCATGATACTACCCCTGGTACCAGAAGCATTGCAGACTGCTGTAGAGCATTTCCAAGCTTAATTAAGCAGTGGCTCAGTGGCTAAGATGCTGAGCTTGTCAAGCAGAAAGGTTGGCAGTTTGGCAGTTCGAATCCCTAGTGATGTGTAACGGGGTGAGCTCCTGTTACTTGTCCCAGCATCTGCCAACCTAGCAGTTTGAAAGCACGTAAAAAGTGCAAGTAGAAAAATAGGTAACAGCGTTCCGTGCACCTTTGGCGTTTAGTCATGCCTGTCACATGACCAAGGAGACGTCTTTGGACAGTGCTGGCTCTTCGGCTTTGAATCAGAGATGAGCACCGCCCTCTAGAGTCGGGAACGACTAGCACATATGTGCGAGGGGAACCTTTACCTTTAAGCTTACCTAGTATATTGCATTTCAAAGTATATCACTCCTAGATCATGGGTTTCAAACCCACGGTCACGTGACATACCACAACATTTTTTTCCCTTTGCAGAACTGGGGTGGGTGTGGCCTGTGTGTGATGCATCAGCCCTGTGTGCCACCAGTTTGACACCCTGTCCTAGATGATTGTGAATAAAGGTGTATTGACTTGAAAGGTTGAGAATCAATTTTGCATAGAGCTTTTGTTGCTTTCAGGCTCACTGGTCAAAATATGTCCAAACCGAAGAGAATGATACATGTGATACTGATGCAATTACAGCTATATAGGTTATAACCTATAACTGGTTTATCTGACCAAAAAAGTGTTACGTGAAAGCTGCAGTTAAGCAAACTATGGTGGGCAACAAATGTTAGATCCATTTAATGATGACTATGGCATATGGAAAATTGCAACTTGGAAAGTAACAAATAGTAGAGAGAGCTATGAGGAAGGAAGGAAGGAAGGAAGGAAGGAAGGAAGGAAGGAAGGAAGGAAGGGAGGGAGGAAGGAAATGTTGAATATATGTGAAATTAAGAGATAAAAGGAGAATGCAATAGCTCTGAATGAAGATAGTCTGACTTTGTGGAGTAGAACTGATGAATATAGGGAAGTCAAAGAATGGGTTTAATTCTGAATGAAAGGATCAAATTTTATGACATAAAGTATGAACTTAATTTTAAATATATTCAAGGTATGTACCACAAAACTCCAAATTTTCTCCTTGTACCACATCACCCCAAATATTGCTCCAAATCTTTGGATGGTGTACAATAAAACCAACATAATAAAAATGGAATACAACAATTGTGAATATAAAATAAGAAAGTATAAACAACAAGAACTAACGGTTTAACTGGCTAACCACAGCCACATACAATACAATACTGTATTGTATAGCTCAATACAATACAGTATTGTATTGTACAATACAATACAATAACTCAAGGCCTGGAGTATAGTGAGGTCTTCCAGGTGTGTGTGTGTGTGTGTGTGTGTGTGTGTGTGTGTGTGTGTTGCATTTGTGCTGATAAATACATAAAGGGAGATTATTATAGATCTATTTCAAGCTATTTAGCTCTCATCAGCTAGCCATAGTCTTACTGGGATTTGAACCTGGACTGTTTTTACATGTTAGGCAGTTGTATTAGCCACTAAATCACAGCCTCTCCTCCCTTATCAGCTGAGCCAAGGAAACAAGTAAGTATTATATCAAAGCACCTGGTATGCCCAAATATGGGAGGGAGCATACTGAATTCCTTTTGACTTTCAACTCCATCCTAGGACATACATACATACATACATACATACATACATACATACATACATACATACGTACGTACGTACATGCATACATACATACATACATACATATTTCTAGAGATCCAGGGATGGATGCTGGGGGCTCGCAGGGGTTGGGGAAAACATCTAGCTAAGATTCTGTGCAGTTCAGAGAATCCCAAAATCCCACTTCTATCTGGCCCCGCCCACCCACCCCTCCTAGAAGTCCCCACGCGGCCCATTTTTGATGCAAGTAAGTTTAGGGTGCATGCGGAGGCTTGGGGTGGGCGAAAAATGGGCCTACCTACCAGGCCCATTTCTGGCCTCCAGAGGGCCTCTGGAGCCTGGGAGGCCATTTTTGCCCTCCCAGAGGCTCAAGGAAAGCCTCCAGAGCCCGGAGAGGGCAAAAACTCCCCCCTCCAGTGCTGCAGGAGGCCAACATGGCCATGCCCACCATGGCCACACCCACCCAGCAACAGGAAAGAGAACTAAAATTGTTGAAGCCCTCCCCTGTAGAGATCTTAATTTTCTCTCCCAGGAGCCCTGTGTATCTATCTATCCTATTCCACCTTCATGACTTAATGCAGCAGCTGGATAGTTTTTGATACGATTAGGTATGTTCCAGGGAGTTCATTAGTCTCTATCCTTCCCCCAACTTCAGTGGGCAAGAGAGATAAGACTTTCCACATATTTATCTTACTACCAATTAAAAGCTAAACATTTTTTTAAAAAAAATCTATAATGCAAAGCGTTTGGCCATGTAGTGTTGGCTTACATTGCTTTGTGGTATAGGTATGTATGGGGCTAGAAATTTCAGCTGTGTTATACCCTGTGTGAGTAATAGCCTAATCTCATGAAAATATAGGCAAAACAATTTTAAAAAATAATACAGTACATAAAAGTGTTCTTTAATGTTATATATAAATATGCAAATGCTCTGGTTTAAGAAAAAAAATAAAGTTCCCAGAAATAACTTGTGTTGTCATTTCTCATGGGGAATCAAGAATGGAAACTTGATTAAAACTACAAATGTAAGCTGTAAAATAGAATATAATACTCCACTTAGACCACAAAGATGGTGTTGAACTGAGAGTGACATTCAAATTATTCTACAAGCACAAGAATTAATCCAAAAGCAATATTTCTTCCTAATCAGCCTGAAAAAATAGAAAGCCTGGCTATACACAGAATGTAATTTAATTAATTTAGTTTAATGTATTCAATCTACAGTCTACCCAACTCCAACATGACTGTGGGCAGTGTACAATAAAACTGAACAAAATACAAAATGTAGATAATTTTGTAAGGGAAAGAGAAAAAAGAATGTATTATCTTGAAGAGAGAATAATATTAAATTTAACCATCACAGCAAAGAATGCATTAAATAACTAGTAACAAGTTCCTTGCTTGCTTCTTACCTAACAATGGTCTGAAAGAGAAATCTTCCTTTTTTTTTTTTTTTTACAGAATAACAGATGGGAAGGGACCTTGGTGATCTTCTAGTCCAACCCCCAGTTCCAGCAGGAGACCCTGTACTATTCCAGACAAAGGGCTGTCCAATCTCTTCTTAAAACTCTCCAATGATGGTCCATCCACAACTTCTGGAGATGAACCATCCATTGATTAATTGTTTTCATTAATTCTAGATTGGATCTCTCTTTGATAAGCTTCCATCTATTACTTTTTGTCCTGTCTTCAGATGCTTTGGGGAATAGGATGACCCCTTCGTCTCTGTGACAGTGCCTCACGTTTTGGAAGACTACTATTATGTCACCCTAGTCCTTTTCTTTGTTTTAGATCATTTGAAAACAATACTTTTAGGTCATCTGGACTCCCCTCTACTTTTTAGGAGATCCCAGTGATGTGTCATTGTCATTATCTCCTCAAGTCAAGCATGGCAACAGCTGGATCCCTCCCTCCCTGCCACCCAGCTCTGCTTGCAGTTGTTACAATATCTAGGCATATCCCCGGAGAGGAAGGACTGAGCAGAATCTGCTGTTTGTACATGTTCATGAAGCTGTTGGTGCTATGTTAGACCTGTTTGGCATAAATGCCTGGAAAAGCTTTTTCTACCACTGTTGGAACCTAAGTGTATTCATACATAAACATGGCAAAAGAATGAATATAGATCTAAACTATGATTGTTCTGAGTATTGATCTGAATACTTTAGGGATTGATACGGGAAAGATGGCAATATACTGAAGGGCAAAATTCAAACAGATGCTACAAATGTCAGCATTTCTTTTAGAAAATGCGAAAAAGAAATAATAAATGCAGTGAAAATGTTTAAAGATGGTAAATGATGCATGTGTTAAAAGTGCAACTCCATAAATGTTAAAATATGGAATCCGTTTGATCTCTTCCTTTACAATTATTACATGAAGTTATTTACTGGCTGGGGATATATTATCATCAGGATGAGGATGGTATTATATTATCTTTTGACCCCAGGCTAGACAATGTAGTAGGTCATTCTTGTCATCTTTCAGTTCCATTGTAATTTCTTGGTTTAATTGTTGTGAGCCACCATAAATTCTTCAGAATCAGGTGCCATACAAGTTTTAATAACAATAACAACAACAACAATGGATTGGTTTGGGTGTGAAAATTGCACTGATGTCTGATTAGTGAAATAAGAGTAGCAAAGGGAAATATAATAATAGTAAAGCCAAAAATTACAGGGGGGAGGGATTCATTTATAAAATGTCCTTGGGAAACTCTGATGGCAGTGAACAAAATTTGGCAAGTACAATGTGGTTTTATACTACCAGACCTGATTTTTAATTTTCAGAAAGTTATTGTAAAAGATATGAGCTTGAGAAGGAATGTGTATTCTCCTTTTTTTTTATTTAGAGAAAGCATATGATAAAGTAAATAGACATGAGTTGTAGAGGGATATTTGATGGAAGAAAAGCATGGAGAAATATATACAGAATGCTTACTAATTTTGCTATTAGTATTTGAAAATAGCATCAAATGTTCAGCAATATTAATCTTTTAAGTTGCAATTTTCTAAAAAAAAATATGATAGATGCTATTTTATATGTAGCTCAAAATGTTTAATTTCATTTAAATTGCAATCTGTTCTGCCATGGAATGCAAAGGCTACATTTCCATTGATAAGTTATTTTTATATGTTGCATTAACAAATTAGCCATTAAAGATATGAACGTCACACATGTCAACAAAGCCTCTGAAAATAAGCCCGGTGTTTTATAATTTAATGCACAATACAGAAGAAATGTATAAAGAATGACAGGTGAAAGATTGTGGGCTTTTATATAAATGCACTTTGCATTTCCATATTTTAACATGTGCAGCCTATAATAGTTGTTGAAGAAGCTGCCTTTTATGAGATCATGATATGGGAAAAAAAACACCTAGTGTTAATAGCACCTTCTGCATTTTCGACACCCCTTCAAACATTTTGATTTCAGAGGAGTTGGGAAATATTTTCTGATAGAATTCTTCTTCAGAAAGGAATTGTATTAAAAAGACAGATGGTACAAATTATGCAAAACATGTAGGCAGAATTATCTAAACTTGCATTCAGCATCTCAGAATAATAGGTGTCTTTTTGATAGTCATATTTTAAAGACATAATATTCAAGTCTTGTTAGTTGACATGCTAAATCAATAAGACTAAGATCCATAGCTAAATTCAGGGTTTCTCCTACTTCACAATGTTACGGATTTTGGACTTCAGAATTTCCCAGCTGGCATGTCGAGAGGCATTAAATTGTCATGGTTGAGAAACTCTGAGTTAGTTGTTTGTCGGACAGACTGTTATACTAGTTCTGTGCAACACTTCAAATCCACAATTATACCTTGGAGGGCCATGTGTAGCACTTCACTGTAAATTTTTTAAACTAAATTTGCTTTTATTCAGGTCCCACAAAGAGGATAATCTAAATTATAATATAGTAGTCCTCTACTTAGACCACAATTGAGTCCAATTTTTTTGTTGCTAAGTGAGAAAGTTGTCAAGTGAATTTTGCCCCATTTTACAACCTTTCTTGCCACAGTTTTTAAGTGAATCACTGCAGTTAAGTTTGTAACATGGTGGTTAAGTGAATTTGGCTTCCCGACAGACTTTACTTGTCCAAAGGTTGCAAAATATAATCACATGACCCCAGGATACTGCAGCAGTTCTAAGTATGAACTAGTTGCCAAGCATTTGAGTTTTGATCAGGTGACCATAGGGATTGTGCAATGGTTGTAAATGTGAAAAATAGCCATAAGTCCCTTTTTCCCATGCCATTGTAACTTCAAATGTTCACTAAAAGAACTGTTGTAAATCGAGGACTCACTGTAATTGTTTATATCTACAGAAATCTAACAGCAAAGTCTTGGCATGGATTAGCTCTCTTCTTAAATATCTACAGACCTCTCACATCCTGGATATGAATTGTTTCAACTTCTACCCTCAAAATGACGCTATAGGGCACTGCACACCAGAATAACTAGATACAAGGACAGTTTTTTTTTTCCTGAATGCCATCACTCTGCTAAACAACTAATTCCCACAACACTGTCAAATTATTTACTAAGACTGTATTACTATTATTCTTCTCTTCCTTCCTGGTATCTATCTCTTCCAACTTTTGACTATAACCATGTTGCTTGTATCTTTACGATTTATATTATTTTATTTGTTCCTAGTATGATTTGATTGTTTATTGTAACCTACGACTATCACTAAGTGTTGTATCTTGATTCTTTATGAATATGTATTTTATTTTTCTTTATGTACACTGAGAGCATAGGCACCAAAGACAAATTCTTTCTGTGTCCACCCACACTTGGCCAATAAAGAATTCTATTCTATTCTATTCTGTTCTGTTCTGTTCTGTTCTGTTCTGTTCTATTCTATAATAGATTCCAGGAAAAGATGGTTTCCCTTTTAGTTTAATGACTTGTAGACAATTGATGGGTTCATTGCCTGTATACCTGAAGCCACTTGTGAAGTGTTGTACAGCCCAGTTCCACACTATAATTCTCTGACATATGTATATCTCCAGTTACTGTCCATGGTATGTGATTCAAAGCCAAATATCTCTTGTGTTTTGATTGCCTTCAACATGCAGTTAAATAGAAAGGTAGAGTATAAATCAGACACATGAACAATCAATGACATCTTTGCATTGTAATAGGAGGATACATTATAGCAATGTAACCATTAATAAGCATCATTCAATAGTAATGAAAAAGACCAATTCATTCATTCATTAAAAAGGCTTGATTGGATGGAAAAAGCCATGAAAACTCAACTCTACTTAAAGTTGAGTTAAAACATATTGTTTTTTTAAAAAATGTAACCCTCCTTCAAACATACTGATTTTGAAAACCCAAGCCTATTTAAAGATATTATTTTTGAAAACACTCAATTTAAGTAACTTTTGATGAAAAGGTTAAATCTGGCTCATCTTCAATTTTTCAAATAAATGGTTGTGTAAAAGAAATAGCATATTTTGTGGGTTTTTTTAAAAAAATGGAGGGAAATTAAACCCTGAAATTAATAAAAAGAAGGGGGAAAAGCATTTGTAGTAATTAATAGCCTGGGATATACTTTTACTGTTTTCATTCCTTGTCGAATAAAATTAAATCTTTCCATGATCCTACACAGTCGATTTGAAGTAGAACTCTCTTTGAACGGACTTAGATCTCACATTTATAAGTCCTATTGTCTTAATAGACAAGAAAGAAAAACAAAACCAGAAAAGAAACAGGAGAAAATTAAGTTTAATAACCTGAAAGTGCTTATTAACATTCTAATATTAATAAATAGTTATGCATCCAACAGCTCTTATTAAACATATGTTTATGTATGTAACATAAGGACAGGCTCTAATTCCTCTGCAGATTATAAACACTAATTCTCAAAACTAAAGCAAACATTATATCATTACATCCAAGTTTTATTTTGTATAATTCATTGCTGAAAATGAAACTGATTTTATAATGGAAGAGTTATGTTTTTCTGAGTCTAGCTCAAATGACAAAGCTTACACTAGAGTATTAATAGTCGCATTGTTATCCCATGAAGTCACTGTTTAATGGTACCATTAAATAACTTATATAATTTTTGGGAGTCATTAAGAAGTCAAATTCAACTTGGACGTTTTACTACACACTTTCCCCCCCTCTTCAGCCACAAACATAACAAAAATGCATTGGGTAGGCATGAATGTTGCATCAAATATCATTCTAAACTGAGCCTAAACCCCAAGTATATTGTTAAGAGTTAGAGATTTATGGTACTTGAAATGTTTCATTTCCTACAAAGGTTATCTGGTATGGCAGCAACAGAGGCTCCTTATAGCACATACAAAACTATATTGAAGTAGAATATTCTTGGAGCTGAGTTCAATACCTGGTTACTAATTGGACACGACCACCTATGGTTTGCCTCTATGACCTTTATATTATATATCAAGGGTCCCCAACCCGCCCATCCCCCACGGGGCCATGGCCTGTTTGAAACTGAGCCACGCAAAGCTCCTCTCATTCGAGCGGAGGACACTCAAATGGAGGGTGTTGGCGCTCGTACATAAAGCTCCACTTACATGAGTGAAGCTTTGAACGTGAGCACGCTCTGTTCATGCATGAAGCTGCATTAGTTGAAGTGCTCACTCCAATGGAGTTGTGTGCGAATGTATGCACCTGCCATTCACACATACAGACACACACTGCCAGGCCAGGCTGCTGAAACGGAAAGGTTGGGGACCACACTTCCAGGTTTCTTTATAAATTTATCAATCCACCTCCAGTCCTGGTATTAAAACTAATGGCCACCCCTTCTTGTCCTAATCAGGTCCAACAGATTTTCCAGGATTAGCCAAGGTGCACACACTTGCTGTGAAGGAACAACAAACTACATTCCTATGGGTTTTTTTTTTCCATTTCCCCAAAACTTAGAGATTAGCAGATTTTGGCTATTTGATTTAAGGAAGTCAAGGTTCTATGAGAATAATATAGGTTAGTCCTCAGGAAGAAATGAACATTCATTTACTATTTAAATAAATGAATTATCTATCTATCTATCTATCTATCTATCTATCTATCTATCTATCTATCTATCTATCTATCTATCTATCTATCTATCTATCTAAATGGCTATGTCTGTGTGTGTCTGTGTGTTCCAGCACAATTATGGAATGCCTCAAGCAATTTCAACCAAACTTGGTACACAGATTATTTACTCTCTGGAAAAAAAATAGTGTGGGGGGTAAGACTGTGTGTTCTATTAAGATACAGCCTGTTGTGCCTTAAAATGGCTTCTACCATACTGCCATAAAATGGCTTCTACTGTACAGCACAGTGGAGTTGCCATGGTAATTACTTCACAGTACTTCACAAGACGGCTCCATCTGGTAAGAGGGAAAATCCAACATTAGAAATTATGATTGGGCCGGACATTTCAACACGGCTTTGATTATTTATGAGGAGAAATGTATGGCCAAGATCAATAAAACATTACTGCAACTTGGTGTGCCTGCACCATTACGAGACCTATATGATGTACTTCATGGAGATTACATACAAGAAAAGAACTACAATGTTGAACAATTTAGTGCAAATATCCTAGACAAGAAGCCACTTTTAAATCAAGATTTCAAAAAAGCATACCAAATGATCATGGATCAGCTAGCGAAACAAGATGGTATCACTTTTTTTGATGCTTCTGGGGGCACAGGGAAAATATTTGAACTAATGTAATTGTCACCGAAATCAGGGCTTTTCCTGTCTAATACAGGATTAGGATTAAATAAATAGCTGATGCTGGGTTATCAGCTAGTTACAAATAAAATGAGGTTATCTTATAAAGATGAGAAGTGATTTTAAGAATGAATCAAAAATATACATTGAATATTGTGCCTTACACTGGCAAAGACTTGGAAGAGTCATAGTGGTGCGGTGGTTAGGGTGCAGTACTGCAGGCCACTTCAGCGGTTCTAATCTCACCGGCTCAAGGTTGACTCAGCCTTCCATCCTTCCGAGGTGGGTGAAATGAGGACCCGGATTGTTGGGGGCGATATGCTGACTCTGTAAACTGCTTAGAGAGGGCTGAAAGCCCTATGAAGTGGTATATAAGTCTAACTGCTATTGCTATTGCTATTCTTATAAAAATTTGTATAATCTTTTGAATAAGCAACAGGAGCCAGAATACAAGGTATACCATGAATGCAAAAAAAATGCATATCTTGTTTGATTTCATTTTATTTATCTATTTTATGTATTTATCTAACAGATTTCATTCTTTCCTTCAGTGCATGTGTTTTCTCAGAGGCACACAATACAACAACACACTATTCTAGAAGACAGTGAGCTGTATTTTCTGACCACTATTTCAATCTAGTAAAATAATTGTGTGGTTTGTTTTTTTTAATCCACTGTAATGAAACATTCTACCAGGAATGACTATATGTAGACGTGAAGAGTGATCTACAAAAACTCATTTCTTAATAGTGCAAAATGGTAAAAGAGAACACATCATTTTTTTTTAAAAAAAGAAGCTTTCAATAAGATTATAGATCCCATCAAACCTTCCTTACAATCCAAACAAAACTGCCTTCCTTCTGGTCATTTTCTCTGACTCTCTCTTATGGTCCTCTTGCTTTATCAGTTCATCAATCTGAAACAGGATATTCTAATAAATTGCTGTACTAAAACTTAGCAGAGCAAATCCTTTTCACTGCAAAACCAACAAGAAACGCCACTTACTGTTCCCAACAGTATTGATTTCTGAGTTTGTGCTTACCATCTGCAAAGCACTCAGATCTGTTCAGTTTCAAAATTCTTCACTGGCCAAAAATATCTTACAATTGTCCCAACCACCCCAAAAAACAAGTCACGTCCAACTTGTTGCAGCATGAAGATACCTTACCAACCCTTTTTGAGATACATATCTTTATAATGTTACCGCCATCTCATCTCCAGTCCACTGCTAATGCAGGATAGGGCTATATTTAATTCTTTCAATTTGGAAATGGTGCTTCCCATGTGGACAATCTAAAATGCCTCAGAAATTATGTGGTTGATCGGCAGTGAAAATGCTATCTTTCCATCTGGTCACCTCTCATTGCCATCCATGGCGTTTTTAGCTTTGGCTGAGACAGAGAGAACAAACTCCTGGTATGCACAGCCTATCTGGACTAGAAGACCTCCAAGGTCCATTTCTCTTCTCTTCTCTTCCTTCTCTTCTCTTCTCTTCTCTCATCTCTTCTCCTCTCCTCTTCCTTCCCATCCCATCCCATTCTGTTGGGGATGGGTGAGAGTTGGACAGGCACATTTTTAACTTCTTTGGGGCAAATATATATTTGGAATCATGGCAGATTGCTTTGAAAGACAAGACAATAACAAGACTTCCAAGATGAGGGCAAATCCCCAAGCGAACTGCATTCTGGAATAGGATGTCAACCAACTCTTAATAAACAGTCTTGAGGCAAAAGATCAGCTGGATCATTTTCCCCGATAAGCACCTATTTTGCTCATCTTTTAAGCAGCGGTTGGAAGTTACAACACTTTTTTTTTCTGATTTGATTTGATTTTGACACGATACATTTTTTCCTCCTTCCACGTTGATGAAAATTCTGATTTCTGTCTTTCTGTCCATTCAAAGTACTAGTAGGCAACACTTCTAAGTGTTGGAAAATGATTTCCTATCCTTCAACCTCTGCTAATATTATGAGAATATGGCTCTCTCATTCTCCTTCATCTACCATGAGATTAAGGATCAATATTTCCAATACAATAAACAAATTAAAAAACTGATTCTGTCTGTCTGTCTGCCTATCTAAAAGACATGTAGAACACAGTGCAAGATGGGTGGACATGCAGTTTCCTAATTTGTTCCTCTCTTATCCCCAGTATTGTCACATGATCAATCTTTCCCATTATGCATTTCAGTATATTTATCACCACCAAGAAATACTTAAACTTCTGCTGAAAACAAAGAAGGAGAAAGGAAGGAGAATCACATGCAGCTAAAACACCCACTATGTTGCAAATTGGGTGTGCTTCCATTAAGAAACAACTCCAAGAATTCACAACAAACAATGTTAAACTAGAAGTATGAAGAATTGGTATGAACCTACTTGGAAATACCAATTGTGGAAATCAAGTTTAGTATAACACATGCTGAAATAATCATTAGCTACCAACAGCTCGCACAAAAGCTCAGAAAACCTTTCTATTATCCCTCAGTCTTGATTGCATTAATTGCATTTTTTTAATTTAGTAGGGTCTACAAATCACCATTTCATCAGTCAATGGATAACAAACACCATGACTTTTTTCCCTCTTCTGAAAATTAATGATTTCAATTTATCCAACTCAATAGCAAGTATTCAGCCACCAACCAGCTAATATTTGCAATCTAAACATTTAGCAGCAGGTTTTTACATTAGTAACAGCAAGAATCTGCTTGGAAAAGTTGACTGAAAATAAATTATTCTCATTTAAGAGGTCCTTAAGGCCAAAAGTGCTTTATCCGCCTAACAATGTTTGAACAAGCACCATATGATATCATCAAGATTAATATTAATTGATATCTATTGGGAGATCTCTATATAATATTAAGCAGTTTTGGGTTTTTTAGAATAATCATGCATGCAGAAAGGTGTAAAGGAAAGAAGTTTAAAAAGTGATTTGAAATGATCCACACCGAGTCTCGGCTGTTACAAGCATTATCATTACCCATAAACTCATAAATACAAAAGAAATAATGAATAAATCCAAGATATTTCTACCCTGTCATCTAAAGAAGTCTCCCGATGAGAAAGTTAAAAATGCAGCGAACTTCTCTCATCGTGTGAGTAGTGAAAACCTCGTTAGTGCTGGGAATAAAGAGACTCATGAACTCAAGATAAGTATAAATAGCAAATATATTATTTTAAGAAAAAGAGGAACTGATTCTCTTTATTATCTAACTTATTACTGTCTCGCTCATCATCCTTTGTCATCAACAGTATTTTTCTCTTTCAGAAATTGAAGGGACTTGTCAGAAACCCTTTAGATGCCTGTCCAAGCTAGTTAATAATGGGCTCTCAATGATAGCTATTGAATTATTACTGTGATTATAATAATGCCTTTTTGAAGGAAGAGTGATAGACACAAATTGTTAAACAGGTGTCTATTTCAGTTGGTGTTCATTCATAGGCTTAACTATGACATATTTTGTTATTGAAGTTCTTAGATGGTTAGGCATAGACTTCTATCTATGCCTATGCCTTGTCTGTAACTTTTACAGAAAATATGAAGGAGTAGTAGACAGACTCATATCAACTTCAGACATTTGGGGTTGAAATGGATTAACAGATTCATTTCACTGTGGTGCCTGAAGGAGATGATGGTCTTGACAGGCTGAACAGAAAACAGAGACTATTCCCTGCCACATCCCTGTTTCTCCTCTTCAGTTTGCACATTCAAGGTGCTGATCAAACTTCTAGAAGTCAAAGTCACCATTTTGAAGGCTGTAAAGTGGTTGAACTACATTATGTCGGACTAAATTTGAGGGAGCTTGGAATTTCTCAAAATAATAATAAAAAAAACCCTTCTTACCAATGACATGCCTGAATCAGAGCTTATATTATTATTATTATTATTATTTTTACTTCAACATCTGAAAATATATATCTATTTTCAGCCATCATGGTCACCATGTAGGGAACAAAGGGCCAGTAAAAATAATAATGGGGATGGATCCTGGCCTGGAGACGTAACCATAAATGTTGGTGGATCTGTTCATCATTGAAACATCTTTTCAATCACCCTCCATATTTCCAGTGTCTTTCTCCCAGCTTGGAACTGAACCAAAGGGAATTTCTTCCAACATTTTTTTTTTGGGGGGGGGGGTGGAATCTACTATGTAGTTGCTAAGAGTTGACATTGAGTTGATGCAATAAAATTGTAGCTACATCTCTGGAACAATTAGCCATAAACTGTATATGCCCAGAAATGATAAATTATCTGAGGGTTTAAACCAAAGCTTGAAATTTTGAAAATTGAAAAACCCAGGTTTATTTGTCCTTACTGTGAGACCATTAAGATTGTTAAGATGTTGAGCAAAAAGCTCAGCGGTACACTAACATACCATGGCAGAAAACATTGTAAGTACTGACAAGCATGACAGTTTTATATGAAGGAAGAAGCTATGCATAAGTAAAATACTAGACTACTTTTTAATTTCTGTCTTAAATAAAGTATTGTTTTCATGTCAAAGTTTTCATGAAGCTGATATTCTTTTTTTCTTTCATCTGCATTTAAATACAAAGCATTCAACTTGTTACTCAATGCAGTATTTGAAAATGTCCAAAGCTGGTATTATCTTTACATACAAAAATTATATTTTCCAATTGTGGTCTAGAAAGCATTTCATTTAAATGCAGATTCTGACTTTTAACTGAGTAAATTGTCTCTTTTGAAATACGAATGGCAGATCAATTGTTATTCCAAAGCAGCATATGAAAGACAATGCCCGGGTTATAAAATCTGAATAAGATTCCCAATTATGAAGGAGCCAATCCAAAGAGAACACTGATTCCATTAAGTTAACTTTTCAAAAAGTTTTTTTTTTTTTTAAATTGAGAAAGAATGGTAGACACAAAGCCAAAAGACACTGATGTCAGTATCTCAAGTGGTTTCCTAAAATTTTCCTCGTGTTGTTGGAAGCATTCATGAATTAAATCGATGTTACTATTTTTTTTTCAATAGGGATGAATGAAAGGCTTCATCTGAAATCGTATTTCTCCTCTAAGTCCCTGTAGTTTTCTGCCCAACTTATTTCCAAAGCAGAATTAATTAAAAATGAGCTTTAAGTCTGTCTAGAATCACTTGCATCTCAGAATCTGTGAGGACAAACTGTAACAATGCTGCTTTCATATTAAAATGCCTGCTATTCTATATCTTCATTCATCTATGTGTTCAGAATAGATTGAAAATATTCATTTCTTTATTAATATATTGCCCAGCACATTTTCCACTGCAATGTGATATGCTTTACTGATTAGATTAAATCCACTCCTCTGCTCACAACAGAATATCAGGCTCAAAAGTTTGAGCTTGGACAACCTAGAACTACGCCACCTACAGCCTGACCTAAGCGTAGTACACAAAATTATCTGCTACCTGTCAATGTCTATTTCAGCTTCAACTGCACTAATACATGAGCACACAATAGATAGAAACTCAAGGCAAACCAATCCAAACTCGATTTCAGAAAATATGACTTCAGCAACAGAGTGGCCAATGCCTGGAATGATATCCTCAAACTCCCACAGTTTCAACCTTAAACTGTCTACCATGGACCTCACCCCATTCCTAAGAGGTCTGTAAAGCGGGCATGCATAAGCGCACCAACGTGGCTACTGTCCCTGCCCATCTATTCTAGCAACCTCTTCTCACAGTGGCACAGCAAAGCCCACTAATCTCCCAGCAGATGGTGTTCAGAACAGCCATCAAAGCTAATAGCCATTGGTCCCCATGACTTCCATGAATAAGGCCAACCTTTCTTTGAACCAATAGTACATCTTGTGGTAGCTAACACCAAAGTTTAACTACATTTTATGTAAAAGAAAGATAGTTTTCTCTCTCTTGATTCTTACAGGATTCAGTTTCATTAGATGACCTTTAGTTTTAGGATTTTGGAAGGGGAAAATAGGTTCACCTTGTCTATTTATCCACATAATTTATACATGTAATTGCGTACAGCTTAATCATGCCCCCTATAATTTACCTTCTTTTTAGTCTAAAACCCCCAAATGTTGCCAACTCTTATTCCAGCCTCTTTATCATCTTAGTTGCCTTCTTCTGCACCTTCTTTAGTAACACTGTATCAGTGGTGGGATTCAGCCAGTTCGCACCTATTCGGGAGAACCGGTTGGTAGCTTTCTAAGCAGTTCGGAGAACCGGTTGTTGGAAGAAATCTTTTGTTTTTTTACCCACTTTACAGGGCTAATCCTGTAAGGAAGGCAGGAAAGAAACATTCTGATGTTGTTTCTAGCCTAATCTTTATTGCCCTGCTTACAGAAACTGCCTCTCCAGTTAACCCTTATTACCATTGTAACAACTAAGGCGAAGTGCCCATCAACCTGAGTGAAATTGACTTGGCCACACCCACATGACCACCGATCCCCACCTACCCAGCTGGTCATTAGGGCAGAGAACTGGTTGGTAAATTATCTGAATCCCACCACTGCACTGCATATACTTTCTAAAGTGAAGTGCACACAATATACCAGATGTAGGGGTACCAATGATATAATGGCATTATAATATTGGTATCTTTTTTTTTCACTACTGTTTCTTATTAACTCCAGCATGTCATTGCCCCTTTTTACAGTAGATGGACACTGTGTCAAAATCTTCAAATGAAAAGAGGTACCCAGCAGATAAAATTATTGGCCAATTCTATGGCATTTTTCAGTAAAACATGAAGGAGTCAGAATAGTCTAGGTTTCCATTTGCTACATGAATATTGATCCAGGTTTTCTGCTTAAAAATAGCAGAAATAACATATAAATTTAATAGTTTACAGAAGAATTACTAAAAGAACTAAAGGGGGAAAAGAGCTAAATCTTTAACTGCAGTATTCTATGCACCTTTCTTAATATTTTTCATTGCATTCTGATTTCTGATAATAAAATGTCAACATAAAAATATAAGCTCAGTTTGACAGAGACATTCAACATTTGATGAACATCTAGAAATGGTAAATTTATAACATGGTGGTATGTCAATATCGTATTACAAATATTGATTCCTTCCCTCCCTGCGCAGATATTAAATTAAAAAGAAAACATGGGCTGTCATATAATCTATCAGTGTGATATTCATGAATTGCATCAAATAATAAACTTTCCAATTATCCAGTTTGGCCAGTTTGACATTTACATGATGGTACATTTTGTCCTAACACTTGACCTTTGAGGTTTTTTTTCCCCCCATGGGAGTTAGCACTTACATTTTGCTCCATTAACACAATCAGACTAGAAAATATTGTACATAATCAAACAGAAGCTATACAATAGCTTCCCCCACATCAATACAGCTCTTTTTCTCCCTAATGGTACAAGCAATGTCAAACTTATAAATAATGTTTCTTAATGGAATTGAACGCAGTGCAATGATAAAACAAGATCTATTCCAACTCTGTTATTCTGTTAAGGTAAAAAAAAAAGTTGCACTGCTATTTAGTTTTGTTTTAAAGCATGTCTTTTCTGGCAATTAAACCTTTGCAGCTTGTTGTGTCTATCACACTTGATTTTCCCAGTTGTTAGGAGAACAATAAAATTTTGGACTCTAACATTGTAAGATAATGTTCCTGCCAGTCCCATTCAATATAAAGTAACGGAAGTTTCTTTAGTATTTTTTTTTCAAAGGGGAAGATAAATTCTTGTGACTAGAATTTAATTTTCTTCCATGCAGTTTTCTTACCAGACAGCCAGTGGCTTTTCTTATGAAATGGTCAGTGGCTGGATCTAAATGCCTGCCTTATATTGCATAATCATCTCTCAGCATGCAACAGTTTTCCTAATTTCAGACTTCTGTGCAATCCAGTCAACTGACATCAGCTTGAAATTCCTCCCATTTAACTTTACAATTGTAGAATCATAGGGCTGGAAGGATCCTTGGAGGTCTAATCCAATGCCCCTCTCTAAGGCAAGAGTCCTTATATCATCCTGGACTAATATTTGTCCAATCTTTTCTTGAAAACCTCCAGCAATGGAACACCCACAAATCCAGGAGACAAGCTGTTTCATTGATTAATTGTTCTTACTGTAAAGAATTCTCATTCATTTCAGGTTGAACTTTAATGAGTTACTCAATGGTGATCTACGAGGACTCCTAGATCCTGTCACATTTACTACTGTTGAGCCAAGTACTTTTGCCGATTCTATAGCCATGCATTTGGTTTTTCTTGCCTAAATGCAGGACCTTACTTTTCTTACCACTGAACTGAATCCAGTTGACTAGGATGCTCAATTCTGTCAAAGCCCTCCTGAATCTTGAGTCTATGTTCCAAAGATGATTATCTTTTGGTAATCACCTTGTTCATTTGTAGGCGATTCTCACAAATCCACTGCTTCATTATCCTGTCTAGATTTTCCTGGGTATTAACATCAAGCTCATAGACCTGTAGTTCCATTGACTCAAATGAAGAGATAGAAAGAACTGTTAGGACCTAGTTGAAGAAACATGGAGTTCTTTCATGGCAGCTGAAGGATCTTTTCCATCATGGGCAGAAGTAGGTACAAAATAGTGATGATTATTTGCAGAAGTAAATATAGGTAACAAAATAGCTTACTTCAAAGACTGTTGTCCTGTTTCATTTATTAGAATATCCCTACTTTAAACTAAAATTATGGTAACGAAGGCATTAACTAACATTCAACACTCATATTTATGTATTTATGAATAATTAATACAGAAGCTTTAAAAAGCTTCTGGACAAAGTACATTTTGTTCAAATTGAACAAAACATGCATCTGAAATAAATGCATATAGGAATTATCCATTAACATGCTCTAATCTGAAAAGATTGCTGTTCATTTTGAAATTATTTTCCATTCTTCCTTCCCTAAAGTGCATGTGGGCCAGCTGTGTTTTCCACAGATACTCTGTCTTAATTGTAAATTGAGACAAGTACACGAGTCTGGTCACCAGAATGCTTGAAATATGCTTTAGAAGCTACCAGATGGACATTTCTACCATTCTGAGATAAACAGCGCCATGTTCCAGAAGCATAAAACAAACAAATTACACAGTGAATGGAAAAGGGCAAAGGATAAATCACTCATTGCGAGTAATAAGCTATCTGCCAGCAATAGCTTTGTAAAGGATAGGGAACGTTTATTTTAGTATTCTGTCCACAAATATTTCATAGGGAAAACCTCTGAAATGACACATTGAAACCCATCAGTATAATAAGGGCTGAGACTGAGGATGTCAGATAGCAAAAGAGTAAAAATGAAGCACTCCAGCCAAAGAGGGTAATACCAGTGATCAACCTATTTTCAGATCTGTTTGAACTTTAAGATGAACAAGTTTAAAAAGTAAAGCAGAGAAATAGTGGTTTCCTTATTGCTTTATAAACTTAACTTCTTGTTATTATGAGGTTTCAGGAAATCCTAAACTATCCTTAGGTAATCCTCAATTCGCTTATTAGTGCAGCTGAACTAATAGTAGTACCCTTAGCTGAATTTATACAATTTATCCATCTCAAAAACGCAACAGCTCCTGAAATGCAAGCAGTAGGATCACTAACTATTATAAGGAATGGCAGCACAGAGCATTCCTTCCAGGTTTCTAAGGCATCACTGCTGTCTATTAGTATATTCCTATTCATTTGTGTCCCTGGAATAGATTGGTCAAGTCAACCAACACGGATGCAATATGAAGAAAGAAGCAATGGGTTAAACCAGGGGTGGGATTCAGCTGGTTCGAACTGGTTCAGGCAAACTGGATATTAATTTTAATCTGGTTCACCAAACCTGTAGTTAGAAGCACTGGCTGACCCCACCCACTCTGTCCTGCCCCTCCCAGGAGTCTCCACATGGCCTGTTCATCATGCTAGGTAAGTGCAGGACCCACGCAGAGCCTGGGGAGGACAAAAAACTGGCCTACTGGAAGTATTGGAAGTCCAGAAATGGGCCCATTTCTGGCCTCCAGAGCCTGTAGGAGTCTGTTTTTGCTCTCCCGGAGGTTCGACAAAAGCCTCCAGAGCCTAGTGGGGCAAAAAAACGGGCCTACTGGAAATCCAAAAATGGGTCCATTTCTGGATTCCAGAGCCTGTGGGAGGCTCGAGGAAAGCCTCTGGAGCCTGGGAAGGGTGAAAATGCCCCCCACCATGGTGCAGGAAGCCAACTAGGCCACACCCTATGGCCACACCCACCCAGCAATTGGGCAGAGAACTGGTTGCTAAAAATTTTCAATCCCACTCCATTAAAATCTGAGCACAACACACCCCATGCTAATCAAATGAGTTTTATTAAGGGGAAAGACAGCAATCAATAAAAGAAACCAAGGAGGTGTTAGATTTAATGTCCAAGTCTTGATCTAGGTGCTATAAAAAAAAGCTTCATCTAAAATTCTGCAGGAAAAAAAAACTGTTTTTTCTATCCGTTCTCATTCAATTTCATGTTGTGTTTGAAAGGTATTTCAAAGGCAGAGGCATTTCCATTAAATGTTCATGGGTAGATGTGTGACCTTCTTATGTTGTTTAGTTTTAAGATGGCCAAGGCAGCATTTGATCTACCACGGTAAAATCTTTCATGGTACAATCCTTATGCCAATGGTCTGTAACATCCAAGGCTTACCATGCTTTGATCTCAAGGAAATGATTTCTTCCACTGGGCCTTTTCCATATGGGCAGGGAATAAGACTTTATAGTGATGAGAGAACAAAAATGCAAGATGAAACCTCCACCAATAAAAGTAAAATCTGAGGCAAAGAATTTGAAAAGTAGAAAACACTTAAGTATCTTTCACCCAAAAAATCTTGACCTGGATAGCTAAAACTATAATATACAACACTGATTATTGTTTGACAATTCCATGTAAGACTGAAATAGGCATCTATACAATGATACCCACAAGAAGTTCTGTCACCCCATAAAAACAAATGAAAGGAAAACATATGTAGGAGAATAGAAAAGCAAAAAAAGAAAATGAGTATATTAAACTCCTCTTAGATTAGAAGATTGGGAATATTTGATCTGCTTGAAATTTAATAGGAATGGCTGAAGAACTACATACTGGAATGAATACTAAAATGGAAATGCCAGCTTAGTTTAGATAAATGAAGAAACAAACAGTAACATACAGTTAAATATAGCAACTGTCTTGGTAAATCGAAGTTGATTTTTATAGAGATTTGGAAAAGGATTTGAAAACTGAAATACTTGAGTGATAATAATGTTAGTACTCCTTAACATTAATTGGTGGCAAACATGGAGTTCAATGAACTATTGTATCTTTTTTGTCATGAACGTAGAGCAAATTTATTTGAACAGATCATCAGTAAGAGAACAGGATGACAGACTATCAACAATCTCATTAACTATGCTAATAGGGCATCTCTAAAAGACCGATGAGTAATAGATGATTCATTTTAAAGAAACCATTTATTAATCATCCATAAGAGAGGATCATAGCTGCATATTACTTACACCGTGACTAATATTTCGCTAAAATAAAAAGTGACAATGTTCTTCACCTAGATAATGAAAAAAAACATGTAAAGAAAAATGTAAAAATGGCAAATTAAAACTTGAAGAGTTTGCTTTCTATCCCTAAATATGAAAAGAGGTAACTGTAAAGACCACCACAAATCAAACTCAATTCTTGACTTAACCTTATCCGTATAGTTTTAATGATAGGAGTACAGAAATAATTATTTTCTCCAGGATGTCTTTTACATTTCAAGTTTAGCCAGAAATCAACAGTTCTGTAACATCATAGTAGTCCTTCATCAATCAAAAGGTGGGTTTTTTTTTTTTAAAAAAGGGACATCATTATTTAATAGGAATGCAGGAAATACTACCATAAAATCTGCTTTGCTCTGGCCATCTGGAATTCTGTATTCCATTGAAGATATTCCAATTATCAGAAGCTTAGGGGAGGGGTTCCACAATAGGAATGAAGGTCCTATAAGGCAGGGGTCCCCAACCTCTTGTCCATGAATCAGTACCGATCTGCAGCACGCTACACAAACAGAGCCCCATTCGTGTGATGCATGCCCTCTCCTGTCCACGGAAAATCCTCTCTCCACAGAATCCATCCCTGATGCCCCTGCTATAAGGATTAGTTAAAGATTAGTTGTCAATCAGAATAGAACTGGAAGGGACCTTGATGAGCTAATGTTGGAAAATCAGCTTCCACTTCATATGTTTAACATTCCCGATTATACTAAAGTCACAAATAGAACAATTGCTTTGCAGAATGAGGAGTTGTGGGGAAAAAAAGGATAGTTTTGTGTGCTTATAATGCCCTCGCCCAAGACCTTGTTCTTGCACAGAGAAGGGAAGTTCTGAAATTGATCAGAAATCTATGTTCAATCAATCAGAATAGAACTGGAAGGGGCCTTGGAGGACTTCTAGTCCAACCCCCTGCTCAAGCAGGAGACCCTATACCATTTCAGACATGTGGCTGTTCAGTCTTTTGTTAAAAACCTCCAGTAATGAGTCAGCTACAATTTACCAAGACAAACTGTTCCACTAGTTAATTGTTCTCACTGCTAGTAAGCTTCCCCTTAATTCCAGGTTCTTCTCTCCTTGATTTGGTTCCATTCACTGTTTCTTGTCTTGCCTTCTAGTGCTTTGGAAAATAAATTGACCGCCTCTTCTTTGTGGTAACCTCTCAAATACTGGAATAGTGCTATCATGTCACTCCTAGTCCTTCTTTTCTCTAGAATAGCCAAACCCAATTCCTGCAACTGTTCTTCATATGTTTTTGTCTCCAGGCTTTTAATCATCTTAGTTGCTCCAAATCCTCAACATCTTTTTTGTAATGTAGCGGCAAAAACTGGATGCAGTATTATAAGTGTGGTTTTATTAAGGATTTTTAAAATGATACTAATACTTCACACAATTTTGATTCCATGCCTCTGTTTATACAAGTTAAATCATGCAAGTCTTAGTATTCCCTTTGACATTCTAAGGTAGTAAAAGCAGGATTTTGTAGAAGCATGATAGGAAGAGTATTAATACTTTTGAGGTTTGATGTTGGAGAAGGCTCCTTAGAACACTGTCAAGAAAACAAACAGTGGACCATTGAATGAATTGACCCGAAGTTTTCACTAAAGGCAAAAATTACAACCTCATGTTATCCTACTTTGAACACATTATGTGAAGATGTAGCTCTCTGAAGTTCAAATGCTGAGGAATTTGGAAGGACCAACTTTCAGTGCCACTGAAATTGAGCCATGTACCTTGGTGATGACCAAGGTACATGGCTCAATTTCAGTGGCACTGAGTGTACCATTGAAGGTCTTGAAGGAACAGGTATTGTTTACCTCATCATGAAGGAAATCTATGTGGTCTCTAAGAATCAAAAACAACTAGATAGCACATTATCTATCTATCATGCTCAGCCTACAGAAGAGATAACAGGAGAAATACTACTCTTATTTATTGCCCTAGAGGGCAACTTTAGAACTGAGTAAAACTAAAAGGATTTGAAGGAACTTCCTCAACAAGCAGTTAGCTAATGGAAATGGCTGCCAAATGAAATTATGAGTTCTCCTTTGCTGGATATGTTGATCATCTGTCACAGAGCTTGTAGTGTATCATTAAAGTAAACAGAAAGCTGCAATAGATTATTTCTAAAGTTCCTTTCAGTGGTACAAAATCAAAGAATCTACAGGCTAAAATACCCTTCCTGAAATTTCTGATCATTATTTTATCCACGCTGTCCAGGAATTATTTGATATGTTATCCAAAACTATCAGCTTGGAGTATCAGACAACAGAAGAGAAGAGGACAATTGTGTTCTCCTTCTGTTTTTCACCTTTGTTTGTTTGTTTTTAATGCCTTCAAGTTAGTAATGACTCCTGGTAATGACAGCCTAGTCTGATCTCTGCAGTTTTCTTAGCATAGTTCCAGAAATGGCTTGCCATTGGTGCCTTCCTAGGGCTGAGGGAGCATGACTGGCTATGTGCATAAGGCAGAATTAAATCTCAATTTCACGGATTTCCAGCCTGTTGCTTTAACCGCTACACCAAACCATCTCTTTGTTTTTTAGCTTAATGACCCCTTTCTTCTTGCCCTAAATGGCTAAAAATGATTTCTGCAATTTCTTTTCAGTTTGAAAGAAAATATCATGAAAGTTACTGTGCACGTTTTTCTTTTTCTTTTTTGGTGACTAAAATCTGCACTTTAATGTTTCAAGAAATGATAAGAGAGAGGGGGGAGGGGGAGGGGAGAGAGAGGGGGGATGTATCAGCTAGGTGGGGTAGAAAATATTTTTTTCTCATATGGAATAATGTTTCATCGAGTGAAAAGAAAAAAGAATCAGACCCTTGAGAATCACATGAACATACTGCTCTGTGTATGTGTGTGTAGTAAATTATATATCTCTATTTCCCTATATCTCTATACCTACCTACCTGCCTGCCTGCCTGCTTATAAATTAGATAGATAGATAGATAGATAGATAGATAGATAGATAGATAGATAGATAGATAGATAGATAGATAGAGATAGATAGATAGATAGGATAGATAGAGACACCCAAACCTGTGTGTGTGTGTGTGTGTGTGTGTTTGTGTGTGTGTTTGTGTGTGTGTTTGTGTGTCTGTGTGTGTGTGTGTGTGTACTAAATTATATATCTATTTCTCTATTTCTCTATACCTACCTACCTACCTACCTACCTACCTACATATAAATTAGATAGACAGACAGACAGACAGATAATAGTGATAGAGACAGGGGTGTGATTCTACCGGTTCGGCCCAGTTCGGGCATACTGGTAGCTCCAAAGATCAGCTGAGAGAGAACCGGTTCACTCCAACTTTCAGGTGAGCCCGTCTCCCAGCGGGCTATATGCACCTATATTTCCTTGTTTTATAGCCCAGCTGATAGGCATGGCAAAACCGATTGCCACACCTCAGCTTTTTTGGCAGGCCTCAGTTGCAGTAGAAGGTAAATATTTTAGCTTAGTTTAACCCACACGTGTAAAGGGCAAGCTCAGCGAACCGGTTGTTAGATTGGTTGAATCACACCACTGGATAAAGATAGATATAATTTTATCTATGTTTATAGATAAAAAGAACCGGCCAAATGTTCCTTTTGATAATGTTAAGACTATATACATTTTAAAATAACCAAGTAAACAAATGGCTAATTTTCAGAGCAGCGAGCATCCTTCTTGAAATTTGACCTTCAAACTCCATTAGATCACTGGTTATTGTATGCTGATTTGATATCCTTGATATGAGCAGAAGCAAGTTTGCTCATGTGCCCACCAAGAGACTCTGACCTTTCTGCCACATTACATTGGGCAACAGCAAATCTGCCAGCTGGACCATAAATGAGAAATTTAAGCGAAGGTGATAGCTGCCCGCTCCAATTAAGACAAATGTTGGGACGGACCCAATGGAGAAATGATCAGGATAGCAAAGGCTATAATCTTCCCGTGTTACCCACTGAACAAATGACATGTCAATCTCTTTAAAAAGGTTAGCCAGTTTCAGATGTGTTGCTCAATGTTTCTTGCAAATTGCTTCTGATTCCTGATTAGTTGATTCCTGAAGACATTGGAGCCCTGTAACCAGGGGAGAAATTCAGCAGGTTATGACAGGTTCTGGAGAACCGGTAGTGGAAATTTTGAATAGTCCGAAGAACCGGCAAACACCACCTCTGGCTGGCCCTAGAGTCGAGTGGGAATGGAGATCTTGCAGTATCCTTCCCCTGCCACGCCCACCAAGCCACACCCACAGAACCGGTAGTAAAGAAATTTGAATTTCACCACTGCCACTAACCTCAATTGGACTGGCAAAACATGGGCAGGGCAGGGTGATCAAAGCTCATTCCGATCCCATAAAAAACAGACAATGCTTTCTGGAGGAGGGGGCATGATGACAAGTGGGTCATTTCAATGGAGAGGCAAAGCAGCAGGGACATCCTAAAAAGCAGTGTCCTCCAAAGAAGTTCACTGGAGGAAAATTATCTCTTCGCTATTTCTGCCAGTGTGTAGGGTAGCCTTCTGAGATAAGTATGGGCTATTCCCCACATCAACCAAGCTTTAGATCAATCCCCTGTCTACAGGTGAACATTTTAAGTGTTGCAGAGCTGACTGGACACACTTGGCCTGCAAGGGGATAAAGCATAGCAAACATGCTGAAAACCTTGAATTGATTATGTGTTATATACTCTGTTCAGTGTCTGAAATCTCTTGAGTAGCCAATTTCCTGTATCTGCCTTAGAGAAAGAAAAGCTATAAAGCCTCCCTCTGCTTGATATGTACTGCACAGAATACACTTTTTTTTCTATATGCAGAAGGAAGGCAATATAACCGTGTTTGTCCTGCAGCAGAGCTTGAATGCTAGGTTCTGCTTGAGGTTATTGCAATTCATCCAGAGGTCAATAAATATTCTGATTTGATCTCTGCCTAGGGATTCAAAGTCCAATTCATAAAGCACAATATATTTCTCGATCAGCCTGTTTAGATTGGATCACAAATGGACAGTCCTCCCCCCCCCGCCAATTTTGGCTTCTCTCCATTCTTTTTTCCCAAAATTTCATTACTGCATCATTTTGTTACATGCGTGAGTAGGCTTGTAAACATATTTCCAGGCGCTTTCTAAAACCATTTTCTACATTTTATCTAATATTATAATTTTTCAAAAATTTTTATTAATGTAAGCCTTTAATATGTGCTTTCCCCCCAGTAAATGCATGCACATTTGCATAGTTGAGAACAGTATCACAAAATAACAAGAAGCGTGAATAACAGAGAATGCCATTTAGTTCATGCACTAGTTTGAATGGTACAATTTGTATGCATATTAAAGTGCAATTTTAAACAGTTTTCCCCAACACAAAGCTGTGTTTTACTGTGATGAGAAATTTCCTTCTTTCATTCTTCTTTTTTTTAAAAAAAACAGCTTTTATATTCGCACATATAATTGGGAGTTTTTCTTTCTACCTCTTATGGGAAAATCACAACTTATTTGTAAGATTTGAATGTTTTTGTGAGAGTGGATCAAAGAACAAGAGGGCAAAAATGTTGTATAGGGCTTCTAAGCCTTTTGCCTTCTAATGTGACTCTGTACAGTTTTGAAAACACAGGGTGTCTAAAATCCAGGAAACAAATTACAATAAACAATTCCTTTGTATAAAAGTTGATATATCTGACTAAGACAAACCCATTATTGATAATATTGTTAGATAAGCATTTATAATGGCACAGGGGAACATTTTAGAATAAACATAATTTTATGTCATTTGTAGGCACCAATTTCATACTTTCATATTAAAGAAATATATACCCACATAATTTAATAATGTACAGTTTAACAACTGACTCAGTTTAATAGATGCAGCCTAATTATAAAATGTGTTTATATATGAAAATACAACTTCAGCAAGGTCTGAATGTAGTCTAATCCTAGACAATCATAAAGAGCCAGAACTTTGTTTTTCTGTCTCTATGGAGATTATTAATTAACTAAAAAGAAATTATCAAAGATTACATATGAAAAAAATTACACTGAATCTAGGTAATAATCAGAAGGGGAAAGGAATAAGGCATGCTATAAACTGCTCAAAATAACCTGAGGTAACTTCCGTTATGATACTTTAGGGTTTAGGGTTTAGGGTTTATTAACATTTATAGGCCGCCCTTTTCCCTGAGGGGACTCAGGGCGGCTTACATAGGATCATGGGAGGGAAATGCAAACAGTGACGTAGACAAACATAGAGTAAAATAATGAGCAACATTCATTCATCATTCGGGAGGGGCGATTATCTTTGTCCCCAGGCCTGACGGGCTAGCCAGGTCTTAAGGGCTATGCGGAAGGCCTGGACGGTGGTGAGGGTACGAATCTCCACGGGGAGCTCGTTCCAAAGGGTCGGAGCTACTACCGAAAAGGCTCTCCTCCTTGTAGTTGCCAGCCGGCACTGGCTGGCAGATGGAATTCGGAGGAGGCCCAATCTATGAGATCTAATTGGTCGCAGGGAGGTAATTGGCAGAAGGCGGTCTCTCAAGTACGCAGATCCACTACTATGAAGGGCTTTTTGGGTGACTAATAGCACCTTGAAGCGCACCCGGAGATCGACAGGTAGCCAGCGCAGCTCGCGGAGGATAGGTGTTATGTGGGTGAACCGAGGTGGACCCACGATCACTCGCGCGGCCGCGTTCTGGACTAGCTGAAGTCGCCGGATGCTCTTCAAGGGCAGCCCCATGTAGAGCACATTGCAGTATTCCAGCCTAGAGGTCACAAGGGCCCGAGTGACTGTTGTGAGAGCCTCCCGATTCAGGTAGGGTCGCAACTGGCGCACCAGGCGAACCTGGGCAAATGCCCCCCTGGTCACAGCCGTCAGGTGGTGATCAAAGGATAGCTGTGGGTCCAGGAGGACTCCCAAGTTGCGAACCCTCTCTGAGGGGTGTAGAATTTGACCCCCCAGCCTGAGTGATGGAATACTGGTCGAATTGTTGGGAGGGAAGCACAACAGCCACTCGGTCTTTTCCGGGTTGAGTACAAGCTTGTTAGCCCTCATCCAGTCCATAACGGCCTCAAGGCCTCAGTTCATCACGTCCACCACTTCATTGAGTTGGCACGGGGCAGACAGATACAACTGGGTATCATCCGCATATTGATGGTATCTTATCCCGTGCCTGCGAATGATCTCTCCCAGCGGTTTCATGTAGATGTTGAATAGTAGGGAGGATAAGACCGAACCCTGAGGCACCCCATATGTTAGGGGCCTAGGGGTCGATCTCTGCCCCCCCACTAACACCGACTGCGACCTGTCCGAGAGGTAGGAGGAGAACCACCGCAGCATGGTGCCTCCCACTCCCACCTCCCGCAGTCGTCGCAGAAGGATACCATGGTCGATGGTATCGAAAGCCGCTGAGAGGTCAAGGAGAACCAGGATGGAGGGATGTCCTCCATCTCTGGCTCTCCAAAGATCATCGGTCAATGCGACCAAAGCGGTTTCTGTGCTGTAACCGGGTCTGAAGCCTGACTGGAAGGGGTCAAGATAGTTTGCTTCCTCCAAGGACCGCTGGAGCTGGAAGGCCACCACCTTCTCAACAACCTTCCCAAGAAAGGGAAGGTTGGAGACTGGACGATAGTTATTAAGAATAGCTGGATCCAAGGATGGCTTCTTCAGGAGGGGTCTCACCACCGCCGCTTTGAATACTCCTCTTTCTCTTTGTGGCTCATATTATTAATCAAGCCCATCATCTGCTACAATTTCAGCCACTAGTGTTCAATTCCTGGATTTATTACTTTTCTAATCTTACATCTGTGGTACATGGTGGCTCAGTGGCTAAGATGCTGAGCTTGTTGATCAGAAAGATCAGCAGTTCGAATCCCTACTGCCACGTAACGGATTGAGCTTCCATTACTTGTCCCAGCTTCTGCCAATCTAACAGTTCAAAAGCATGTAAAAATGCAAGTAGAAAAATAGGGACCACCTTTGGTGGGAAGGTAACAGTGTTCCGTGTCCCTTCAGCATTTAGTCATGCCGGCCACATGGACCACAGAGACGTCTTCAGACAGCGCTGGCTCTTCAGCTTTGAAACGGAGACAAGCACCACCCCCTAGAGTTGGGAATGAATAGCATGTGCGAGGGGAACCCTTACCTTTACTTAGAACCTAAATTAGGACTGGATTCCATTATTTCATTAGCGCAATCAAATCTCTCTTGTTTTTCATACATATTGGATTAGCACCATCTTGACCATTTGTAATTACTTTGCTTGTGTTCCTTAATGATAGACAGCAACCTTAATGTTACATTAAATTCGACTTCCTGGGAGGAGCTTGCTGGTGGTGGCAGCAAAAAATCAGCTGCCTCCGAATTCCTGGCTACGTACCTGTTTAGAGGATCTTCCATCTGACGTCTTATCAGGTTTTCTTATCCTTCAGGCAAGAAGGAAAGAAGAAACTGTTTTGCTGGCAAATGCTCTTCGATTTTTGCAGCTTTTGTGCTTGCAAGGAAAGGGGGGCTAGCCCAAGGCAGAACGGCTGTCCGTGCTGGGAACTTCAAAATGCCTTGTGCAGGGACAAAGTAAGTCTCCCCCACTCTGTTCTAAGCTTTGTTCGATTTATTCTTATCACGAGCTGGATCCGTTCACTGTGGACAATAATTGCTTATCAACATTTTAGCTTCTTTTCTTTTTCTCCTCCGAAAAATTATTTACTCAGAGGCTTCTAAAATGGCGCCGAGCAGGCTGGCCTCTCCGGTAATAACGAACACTTTTTGCTAACTCTCACAAAAATTCAAAACAAAATAGATAGCTTATCATTTGTTTTGGTTTCACAATAGAAGAATTTTACTCCTTCATTAACCTTGCTTATTTGGAAGTTAAATGGTGATGAATCTGCTGAATGGTCTTGTTACAATGTTTACTCACTGAAAGTTTTGCCAAGCCTTAAACTTCAAAATAAAAGCCTCTTTACTTAAAGCTGCCAATTCAGGCAATAGAGTTTTATTAACTGCAGGCAGATAAATTTTGAAATGGCTTCAAAACCAAATATTAACTTGAAGTCGTCACCCTCTACTTCCAGGGGCACATCCTCAGTGCCTGGCACAAAGCTGCAGCCTCCGCTTCCTACACCCCCTGCTGGGGATGTGTTAACGAAAGAATTTTTCCTGAGTAATCTAAGCGAGGCTCTTAATGCACAGACAATTAAAATGGAAGATAAGTTTAGAGATAATAGAGAGGTGGTAAAGCAGGAGAGAAAAGAGGAAATAAAAGAAATGAAAGAAGAAATTAAAAGTGAAATAAAAGGACTTAAACAGGAGCTGTATGAGAAATTTGATGCTAAGGTTGATAAAATTAGAGATGACATGCTGAGTCTTGTAACTGTATTAACAGAACATATTTCTGGAGTGGAAGATACTCTAGAGGTTCTTAATGATGCCAATGCTAACTTAACAGTGAAAACAGAGGTGGTGGAACAAAAAGTGGAAAATGCTGAAAAAGAAATTATTATGATACAGTACCGACAAATGGAGTTCGCATTAAGAGTAAGGGGGCTGCGTGAGGAGAAACAGGAGAACCTGAAACAGATCCTATCGGAAGCTTTTGACCGCCTGATGGGAAGACCAGGGACCAATCAAGACTGGCGAATTGACAAAGCTTACCGCGTTAACTCCTGGCTGGCAAAGCAGAAGCAGCTTCCTCGAGACATCGTTATATATTTTACTACAAGAGAGTTTAGAAATATGGTACTGCAAGCATCTTATAATACTAAGCTTCAAATTGGCGGTCAAGACCTGGCTGTTTTGAAAGAGATACCACCTCAAATATTAAGAGCCAGGAGGGACTACACTTTTTTGGTCAAAGAACTCAGAAATCGTCAGATACAGTATAGATGGGATGCACCATATGGCATCATATTTACATTTGATAAGCAAAGATACCGCCTCAACTCTGTATGGAAAGCCCGAGATTTTTATTATAATATATTGAAGGCCGGACACCCTGCACCATCTGGACCTAGAGAAAGACCACAAGAAGGACAGGATAGACAGCAAACTACACAACCACCAGACAAGATGGAGCATCTCTCTTCTCTAGAAGTGCAAGGTGCTATGGAACCAAGACCTAGCCGCATGACTACTAGACGTATGGAGAAACAAGCTAAAAAGCAACAGCATCAACAATCATCGGCCATCGATCAAGGATCCACAACAACAAATCTGGAAGCAATGGGAGGAGCTAGACCTAAGGTTAAACAGGCCATGCAGGAAGCTCTAAAAATGCTTCAACCAACCAAAGATGACAACTAAGATTTTAACATGGAATGTCAACGGACTGAACTCTCCACAGAAGAGGAAGAAAATATTTCATTATCTCAAACAGTTTAAGAACGATGTAATTTGTTTGCAAGAAACTCATATCAAATCAACTGATCAAAAATATTTGATCAACTCAAAACTTGGTCAACATTTTGTAGCTTCTGCTATGGAAAAGAAGAATGGTATAGTTGTATACTTAAGAAAAGACATGAAAGCTGAATTAATAGAAGCAGATCCCTTCGGAAGATATATTGCTTTAGACTTAATCTTAGAAGGGAAAAAGACATTACTTTTGGGAATTTATGCTCCCAATCAACAGCAAGATAGATTCTATAGAAATCTTCATGCCAAATTAGTACAATGGGACTATAGTTCCTGTATACTATTGGGTGACTGGAATGGAGTGATAGACACTAAGAAAGATAAGAAGATTTCCCGCCTAAATACCAAGATGCGAGCAAAGTTACCCAAATCTTTCTTTGACATTATGGATGATTTTGAATTGAGAGATATTTGGCGAGAAAGAAATGCAGAGGAATGTGACTTCACTTTCTTCTCGGACAGGCATCAATCCCTCTCAAGGATTGATTTTATTCTAACCACTAATGATTTGCTTTCTAGGGTCAAGAAAACAAAGATTGCAGCTAGGATCCTTTCGGACCATAACCCAGTTTGGATGGAGTTGGGAAGGGTAGTGCAGGCAAGAAGGTCTTGGAGATTGAATGAAAACTTATTTAGATATGAAAAGTATATTAATGATTGTAAAAAATTATTATCTGAATATTTTGTTTTGAATATGAATAAGGGTACATCTATGGAATTTGTATGGGACGCAAGCAAAGCGTATATGAGAGGAGTTTTGATGAATATAAATAAAACACATAGAAATAAGCAAGGGTTAAAACGAACAGAACTGGAAGAGGAAATTAAGAGAAAAGAGCTGGAGTTAACAATGAACCCAGACGATACAAAGGTTAAGGAAGCTATTAACATATTAAAATCTCAATTTGACATGTTGATCTCTGACCAGGTGGCTACTAATCTATTATATGCAAAACACAATACTTTTTGTAATGCAAACAAACCTGGCAGATGGTTAGCTTATCAGATTAGGAAAAAAAGGAAAACTCGAAATATATCTAAACTGATTTATAGAGGGAAGGAGGTGTTTCAACAGGAAGAGATTCAAAAGGCTTTCTGGGAATTTTTTACAGAACTGTATAAAGGGGATAAAATTAATGGTTTAGACATAGACAAATATTTAGACAAAGAGAAAATACCTTCAGTTAGAGAAGAACACAGGCAAAAATTGAATCAACCAATAACCTCGGGGGAAATCCTGCAGGTAATTAAGCAATTAAAGTCAGGGAAAGCACCAGGTACAGATGGCTTGACAGCGGTTTACTATAAAAACTTACAGTTAGAAATGGTAGAACCTCTTAGAGAATTATTTAATATGATTCAAACGGAAGGTAAAGTCCCTCCATCTTGGAAGACAGCGTTTATATCTTTGATACCCAAAGAAGATCAGGATACTACTCAACCCAAAAATTATAGACCTATTTCATTACTGAATGTAGATTATAAAATTTTTACTAAAATATTAGCAAATAGGTTAATGTTGGTCACTCAACAATTGATACATACGGACCAAACAGGTTTTATACAAGGGAGACAGATGAAAAGTAATGTTAGATTAATTATTAATGCATTAGAATATTTGGGAAAGAACAATCAGATCCCTGCTGCGTTTATATTTTTGGATGCTGAGAAGGCCTTTGATCGAGTTAACTGGCAATTTCTGTTGATGATACTGCAAAAAATGCAGATAGGAGATAATTTTTTACAGTCAATTAAAGCAATATACCAACAGCAAACAGCACAAATCATAGTCAATGGAAGTCTAACAGACTCTTTTCAAATTGGAAAAGGTACAAGACAGGGCTGCCCTTTGTCCCCATTATTGTTTATTATAACTTTGGAAGTATTGTTGAATAAAATACGGGGCCTGGATGGTTTAAAAGGGATCAAGATTAGGCAGCAAGAATATAGAGTCCGCGCTTTTGCAGATGATTTGGTTATAATATTGGAACAACCGCAGGAATCCAGTATGGTTTTAATGAATATGATTAATCAATATGGTCAAGTGTCGGGCTTTAAAATAAACTTAGGAAAAACCAAAATATTAGCTATAAATATGAATATTAAACAAAAGGAAGAATTAGGAGTGATGCTAGGATGTGAGGTAGTTAAAAAAGTCAAATATCTTGGAGTTAACATTTTAACTTCAAATGGGAAATTATATAAGCATAATTATGAACCACTTTGGCATAGCATACAGACAGAGATGAAAAAATGGGAGAAATTGCACCTATCTTTGCTGGGTAGGATAGCGGCAGTGAAAATGAACATTCTACCAAAATTTTTATTTCTCTTCCAAATGTTACCTATACTAAAAAAAGATGCGAACCTTTTAGAATGGCAGAAGGGTATTAACAAATTTGTGTGGGCAGGAAAGAAGCCGAGGGTAAAGATGAAAATAATGCAAGATGCACGTGAGAGAGGAGGATTGAAACTACCTAATTTAAAACTATATTATGATGCAGTGGCATTATCTGTAATTAGTGATTGGATTCACTTAACCAATGATAGAATATTGAACATAGAGGGACACGATCTGCTATTTGGTTGGCATGCTTACCTGTTATTCAACAAAAAATTGGATAAGAACTTTAAAAGTCATATTTTAAGAAATGCTTTATTGCGGGTCTGGAAGAAATACCAATATAAATTAAATGACAAGATACCCATGTGGGCAATTCCTAGACACGCAATTGAAAATATGAATACAGCACAAAAACAGGACAGAATTACTTACAGACAGCTTCTTACCTCGGAAAGGGGGGTATTACAATTAAAATCTTTAGAGGTATTAAAAGAGGACAAGGTAGTTCAAACATGGTTCCAGTATGGGCAATTACAGGCCAGGTGGAAAATAGATCAAAAAATTGGTTTTATTCAAGTTGAGGATAATCTGTTTAAACAAATAAGAGATCAAAGCTTAATGCATATAAAGAGGATATATAATGTATTAATACAGATGGATTCAGAAACAGAATTAGTTAAAGATTGTATGATAAAATGGGCTCAAAATATTGAGGAACCAATAATGTTGGATACATGGGAAAGAATCTGGGTAAGAAATGTGAAATTTACACAAGCTCAAAATCTGAGAGAAAATTTTTACAAGATGTTCTATAGATGGCATTTAGATCCTAAAAAGTTGGCTTCTATGTATCCGAATGTACAGCCTAAATGTTGGAGGTGTGGTTCTCTCGATGCTACATATTATCATATATGGTGGACTTGCCAAAAGGTTAAGGCATTTTGGATAAAAATATGGTGGGTCATGCAAAATGTTTTTAAAAGAAGGATAAAGTTTAGTCCTCAGTTATTTTTACTAGGTATATGTACTGACTTTACAGTGGTAGAGACCAATTTGACTTTGCACCTGATAACTGCAGCAAGACTGTTGGTGGCGCAATATTGGAAGAAGGAAGACTTGCCTACAATCCAAGAATGGACATTGAAAGTAACAAACTTAGCGGAAATGGCTAAAATATCGGCATATCTCAAAGATCATTCAAATGAGAGATATAAACGAGACTGGAAAAAATGGATTGACTATATACAAAATAAATACGGGACTAAGAAATTCCAGTTAGCCTATGCTTAAGATCAGAAATGATTTAAACTGTTAAAAGTTAGTTCAGTAAGAAGAAGCTAAGGTCAATCTAGAATGTCATTAATTTCTTTATTTCTTTTTTCTCAATAGATTTTAGACTGTGTTAGTTAAAAATCCATACCGGGTACGGGTTCTGGGAAGTCGGGGGGGGGGAAGGAGGAGGGGGGGTGGGGGGGTGGAGGGAGGGAGGGGTAAAAAAAAAAAAATAATAATGTTACATTAAATTCACAAACCAGTGAGTTTGAAGTGCATATAAATGATTGAGCTGGAAGGTGCATTACATTCTCTTCTCCCATCTTAATTTCTGTAAATTTATAAATGTATAATGTGCATCTTTGATGGAGATTGTATTTGATTATTATATTTGCTTGGTGACTTCCATGGACTTAATAAACATGTCAGAGGTGAGAAGCTCCAATAATTTTTACCCTCCTTGTTTGTTTCATCTATCGGAAACCTATAGTATAGGCCAGTTTCGGTGAACCTTTTCGGCACCGAGTGCCCAAAAGATCAGCCACCTGATCTTCGGGTTTCCAACGCATGCATGCGCACCAGCCAGGTAGTCTTCACACATGCCACTACACTGTAAACCCAAAGACCATGTGTGAAGACTGCATGTGCACTGGCCAGCTGGTCTTCGGGTTTCCGGGACTCCAGCATGCACAAAGACCATGCGCCCCGAAACCAGAAGACCAGCTGGTGATGGTGCATGTGCCCACAGAGAGGGCTCTGTGTGCCACTTCTGGCGTGCCATAGGTTCGCCATCATGGGTATAGGGATTCAAGCTCTACATACAGCAGAATTTCCCAATCTTGGCAACTTTAAAACGCGGAGACTTCAGCTCCCAGAATTCCCCAGCAAGCATGGAGAATTTACCAAGAATGGGAGATCTTGACATAGAACAATGTAAATTCTTTTTGGCTCTAATTGCACTTCATACTAAATAATGTCTTTAACGATGATGTACTGAATGACCATATTATGGCTTAGCACGATGTGGAAACCCAGTTTTTATCATTACTAGACTAAAATTTCATTTTAATCTAATATTTTAATATGTTTTCTACATAATATTAGAAAACAATAGTGAAATGCACCTTCCGCGTAATGGCTTTCCCTTGTAGAAAAATCAGAATGCCTTCATATTCCTATATTATTCAGAAGATTAGTTAAGAAATGTCACTGAACAGAAACTGCCTGCTCATTAAAATTCATGGCACAACTCTTTCTGCTGTGGTGGGTTTCAACTGCTGATAGAGCAATACTTAAAAAAATTGGCTTGGCTGCAAAACAGCTGCTCATCAAAGTCACCACTTATAAGCAATTGGTGATAATAAGGTACCATTATGATGTTATTGGAAGGATAATATATTGTAAACTGTTTTAAGGTATGATATAGCCTAAGTGGAATACAAATTATAATTGTTGATTCAAATAGTTGACTAAACCTGCCTTAACCTGTAACAAAAAGAGAAATAATCACGAGTCCATTCTGTTGCAAGGAGATTATTCCTTTGTCTCAAAAATATTGCAAGAGATGGAAGACTATCAGTCTACCTTACTATAAAAAGTTATACAGAAAGAACTTGACATTATTTTTGAGACTAAATAATTACACTTAACACATGTAGCAACTGTGTTTTTGTAGAGTGGCTAACTGTCAGCTTGGACAAAAGGCAGCCAAAACAGTTTAGTTTAGTTCCTCCTCTGATCTGCCATTATCTCCCTCCTTCTGTTTTTGGAACATACCGTTACAGCAGTGGTGGGTTCCGGATCCCATTGCAACCAATATGGTGCAACGGGGCCCGGCATCCTCCACATGAACGTGCAAAGCGCGCACACACACACATAGCACGTGCATGCATACTTACCGTCAGTGATGCTCTGTGATGCTCCAGTGCAAAAGCCCCGAAGAGCTCAAATACAGGTAAGGATGGCGGGTGGGCAATAGCAGTTAGACTTATATACCGCTTCATAGGGCTTTCAGTCCTCTCTAAGCGGTTTACAGAGTCAGCATATTGCCCCCAACAACAATCCGGGTCCTCATTTTACCCACCTCGGAAGGATGGAAGGCTGAGTCAACCCTGAGCCGGTGAGATTTGAACAGCCGAACTGCAGTCAGCTGAAGTAGCCTGCAGTGCTGCATTTAACCACTGCGCCACCGGGCAGACCCTCCGGAGCACCATACCGGAACGGTACCTGGTGCTCCCGGTAGGCACCGGTACTCCCATACTGGGGCATATCGGTTGTAACCCACCACAGCCTGCAGAAGTTCGATGAAAAAGTGCCAGAACGCTATGTGTTGCATATTCTCCATTAAGTCCCTGTTTGCAAAATGACTAGACTGCTACTGGCTTACCTGAACCTAGAATTTTCTTGAGAAATATTATTTTCAAAATAAGTTTAGCATTTATTCAGTAAAATTACAGAATAACAGAGTTGGAAGGGAACTTGGAGGTCTTATAGTCCAATCACCTCCTCAAGCAGACTATATACCATTCCAGATAAATGGAAACATCTTGTAAATCTCTAGTGATGGAGCACCCAAAACATCTAGAGGTAAGCTGCTCCATTGAATAATTGTTCTGACTCTCAGGAAATTTCTCCTTAATTCTAGGTTGAATCTCTCTTTGGTAAGCTTCTATCTGTTACTTCTTGTCCTGCCCTCAGGTGCTTTGGAGAATAGATAGACCTCTCCTCTCTGTGACAGCCTCTCAAATATTGGAAGAATACTATCATGTCCATTGATATACAAGTTTTGATCAATTCTGTTAAGGCTATGTGCCTTGGCAAATCTGACATTAAGGCAAATGACAATGATCAATTGTACTTATAATCTCTAGTTTAATTTCCTAGGCGCTTTTCCAAAATCCTCTGCTATGTAGAATGCAACATGCATATTCTAACGTTCTTCCTTATGTCTTAAGGCTTGTTTCTAGGTGACTTTGGAAAATCACATATCCATCATTAGTGTGGCATATTAATAATTAAAAAAAATATATAATCTACATAAAACTATCCTAATTAAAACCTATTTCTACATAAAATTCAAGTCACTTAAGTCCATTAGCAAAATTATATGAAGAGATTGCAGTTTCCTGGTGATAAATAACAATATGGTTCTCTGTGAATTAAGTAACTCTGTCTTACCCCCACAGGTGGTATTCAGCCCATTCGGACCAGTTCAAGCGAATCGATAGAGGAAATTTTGAGTAGTTTGAAGAACCGGCAAATACCATCTCTGATTGCCCCCCGTCCCGCACCTGCCATTCCCTGTCCTATGTTACCTTGTTTTTTAGGCCAACTAATTAGCGCAGCAGAACAGTTTGCTACGCCTCAGCTGAGCTAACAAACAGCTCAGCTCACCAGCGCTCACACCAAGGGCGTTCTTTGAGTGTTGTGCGCGCTCTCATAGAACTGGTAGGAAAAGATTTGGAATCCCACCAATGCTTACCACCTTCATGTATTTTACGGGGCACCATAAAAGAATTTTAAAGTTAAACTTTGCTGAGCATATAGTGGACAAAAGAAAACAGCAAATTATGATTTGCATATAATTGCATCCAGAGACACTTATTTTATGGTACTGCGTAATAGATAAATAGATGGTTTTACTTGGGGCTTAAATTTCAAAAGTACCTACGTAATGGGGGAGAAGTCAAACAATTCAATTAGCAGTTGAGTCATAACAACAACAAAACAGAGTAATTTAAGGAGAGTGATTCATATTGCCACAATGTCATTATTTTTCTACCTTCCTATATAATTTTAGCATACTCTCTAAGAAGAGTGACAGTATTAAAAATATGTTCACCTCCTCTGAAAGAGAGAAACATGTTTTTCATCTTGCATGCTGATGCCACACTACTTTTCTATTCCATCCAGAAGAGTATCAAAATATGAAGGAAGAAAAATCCTATGCAGGCAGTCTTCTGTTCTGCAAGAGGAAACATCTTTTATATATTTATATTTATAGGATGAGTTCTGCTTATGCTCAGCAATATTCCTAATTCCTATCCATAGCGTCCAAGTAAATATGCAGCCAGCTACTACAGTTTACATCTTACTATATCCTGGGCACAGACTGATTCTCCTCTTACCTACCGCATTATAAGTTATGCATGAGGTGAGCTGTCATAACTACTCCTCTTTGCAATGGAAGATTCATTGAGAACCTCTCTGCAGAAAGCAGAGGACATTATCTTTCTCCCTTGCTTTGTGTTTTAAAGAACACATTCCTGTGCACTGGTGGGAGATTTAGTAATAATTGTAGTACTCTTGGGAACCAAGTGTCAGGCCTGCATTTATATTCCTTTTAGAATTTTGGCCTGCCACACTTTCTCTTAATTCATTATGCTGTTTCATTAGTATAGTTGATGGGAGGGGGGAATAGACAGGAGTGAGATTTTGGAATGTATTGTTTTCATTCTTTACTAGAAGCCAAGGTCATCCTTTGTCTCCACACCAGCACACCTGACCGGAAGCAGCTGGGTGTGGATGCCAGCATGGAAGAAGAAGATTGGACCATGTGATGGATTGTGGGTGTGGGGACAAGATCATGAACTTTTAACTGGGTGGAATTCTGATGTCATTTCCAGTATTGGGATTAACACAGATGTGCCTAAGATGTCTGCTTTATTAAATCAGAACTTTAAGGATATTTTTGCCTTGGTCTCTGATTTAATTCTACATGATACTAGGAATGCTGACACCAAGCATCTTTCTTTTAACAAGGATAAAAAAAATCTTGAAATTCTTCAAAAGGATAATTTGATTCTTAATGATTCTTGCTTTTTAAATTTATTGTTCTTTCGATTTATTTTGTTTTGGAAGTGAGAAAAAGAAATGGGATGGGATACCTGGAATAATGCCATAAAATAGATTCAACACTGAGGATGACAATCTTATTGTAGGTTGCAAAATGTCTATAAAGCCTGCAGCAAGGAAACCTGGGTGATATCTTACATAAACAGGGAATATATTCTGATATATTGATGGAAACAAGGTAGATGCACTGCGACAAAAAAGCTCACCAATCTCCCATTACTTCCATAATTTCTTTGGCAAAATATAAATGTCATGTTCAGCCGAACAGAGTTTATAATAGGGAAAAGAAGCATTAACTATCTAGTAAAATAGATCGACTTCCACGCACTGTTACAAATAGTAGACAACTCCTTCAGGGTCTGAGCAGCCTAGTCCTTCATATTACTGCAATTAATATAAGTTACCACAAATAAAAAAATGACAGTTTCCAGATAAGCTCTTGCCCTAACAGGACAACAATTGAGTATGATCTCCAAGCCTTGAATATACAATTAATATTCTTGCTGAGCATTGGCCTTGCTAAGATAAATCTTTAGGGGGCAAAAAGCCCGTTATTTACTTTCAGAAACACTGGGGATCAAGATTCCTATGTCTGAATGACTTTTGTTCTTTAAAAAAAAGCACAAAAATATATTTCCTGCACATATAACTGTATGCATAATTATGAATAGAAAAAAAATATATAGTCTTGCCATTTCTTTGAACGATTTTGCCACTGCCTGGATCATTTTCAGACGGGAAGCATTAAGTACTGTATTTTAATCCCTTTACCTGTATGTCCCATTTATTTCATTTATAAATAACCACAGACTTTGCTTCTAAGAATAAGCAAAACAGAGCCTGCTACTCACCATCAAATTTCTTGTGCCTTGATACAAATGTGGTGCGGACAAAATGGCTTGTCTTGTCCATCAGATTCTCGAATTCCAGTTTGCTTTGCTGGCTTAGTTTGTCTTCCATTTCTGAAGTGCAACATGTGTATTCCTGAGGGCAGATTCTCAAGTGTTCCCCTGCAAGGAAAGGACATGAATGCAAACCATAAGAAAGATTGGGCATGCATAATGTCACATTCTGTCGTGTGCTGATATATTCCACAGGAGTTTTTAACAATCAGGCTCCACAAGATAATTTTATAATTAAGATGTCACTATCAAGATAGGAGGTCCTGTTCCTAGGGCCTTCTTCTCTCCACCTCTCTGCAAGTTAGACTTACCATATTTTCCGGAGTACAAGACACACCTTTTTGCCTCAAAAAGGAGGCTGAAAATCTGGGTGCATCTTATACACTGAGTACAGCATATTTTGCCTACTGAAACCCTGCCCCCTTCACCAAAATGGCCGTGCAAAGCCTGAAGGAGGCTTGCAGAGTGTACCTGGGGGCTGGGGAGGGCAGAAATTAGTGAAAAACAGGCTGTTCTTTGCTCAATTTTGCCCCCCCCCAACACCCAGGAGCACTCTATAAGCCTCCTAAAGGCTATGCATGCAATTTTTTTTGACAAAAAACAGGTCCGTTTTTGCAAAAAAGAGGGTCATTTTTGGGGCCTCCCTCCCCCAGGAGCACTCTACAAGCCTCCTAAAGGCTATTCATGCCTTTAAAAAAACGGGCCCATTTTCATGAAAAACGGGTAAGTCTGTAGAGTGCAAAAACTTTTTTTTTTTAATTTGCCTCTTCAAAACCTTGGTGCGTCTTATACTCTGAAAAATACGGTACTCAAAGGACTATAAGAAAGAGTTTCCCTACTGATTGTAGCACAGTAACTTTTCTGGGGACTGGGGGCAGCTAATCTTTTAAGTATGTGTTAGATTATAAAAATTAAAACATGGATCAGGAAGGATTTCAGTTTGCTTCTTTTTAAAAAAAAAAAGTTATGCGGAATTCTATCACCATACCGAGCTTCTGTTCTGACCCAACTCCCCAAACACAACAAACCCTCTGAAGTTAACTCAAATATAACTTTATTAGGAGCCCAAGCAGCCCCAGCAAAAAGTTTCTCTCTCGTTGCAGGCTTACAAGTCTGTCCAGCAGGGAGAGGAATAGTTATCTGCTTCATCTATTCATCTCCGCCCCCTGCCTTTTATCCCCAGAGCTAAGGTGGGGTTCCACTAGCAGCGATGGCTCTTCCTTCCTAAAGATCAGCCCATGAATTTCCACTGCTCTCATCTCCTCTGCCTTCTGCACATCCGCGGATCAGGCACTGGACCCAGATGTAGAGAGCCGAGGTGGCGCAGTGGTTAGAGTGCAGTACTGCAGCCACTTCAGCTGACTGCTAAGCTGCAGTTCGGCGGTTCAAATCTCACTGGCTCAAGGTTGACTCCGCCTTCCATCCTTCCAAGGTGGGTAAAATGAGGACCCAGACTGTGGGGGCAATATGCTGACTCTGTAAACTGCTTAGAGAGGGCTGAAAGCCCTATGAAGCGGTGTATAAATCTAACTGCTAACTGCTATTGCTATGTTCCTCCTCTTCTTCATCAACCACCGCCAGACACGGGGGCTGTTGACTCTCCATCTGAGGGCTGACAGATGGCCCAGGCTCCACCTCTGTCTGTCTCTCTCTCTCTCTGCCTGCTCCATTCCTTCTTCCCCTCAGAGCTCTTAGGTTGGCTTGATGCTGACCCTAACTCCCACGCTGCCTCCACATCTGATTTGGCTGCTAGAGGGGCCGGCGGTCGACAGGACACAACAGCTTCCTCCACTGCATTCTATTGGCAACTGTTAGCTATTAAAGATTGATATAGGTATCAGCTGATTTCTTTTCCAGTAATGCCAAATACATAATTATGAGTAAAAATGCAAGAGATGTTTAAAATTTAAGATGAAAATGCAGCAAAAATAGTAATGAAAGATTTTGCATTTAATTATCCCGGTTATCTCTTGATGTACCATGCCTACATCTCTGCCCAGCCCAGTTTACATTAATGCAATCTGCAAGGGGAAGCCAATTCTTTAACTTACAAAATTAAAATGCTCAGTTATTACATGAACTGTGACTTTCCAATCGAAGCTGTACTCTGGTTGTCAGAAATGTTTAGCTCAGCCTGCCGGGAGGAAGAAATTAAAAAAAAAAAAAATCCCACCGACATCTACAGAAATGTAACCGAGGGCTTGCCTCTTCAATGAGAACTGTTCTGATGTAAACTGCTTCATTTTGGGTATAATGAATGTTGATTAAAATCTCTGTGTGCTCTTAAGTGGCAAAGCTATAAGCTAAGGGCTTATACCAACCTCACAATTTAGTGCTGCACAGATGTGTTGGCAGTACATCTTGTGGAATTACCAGCCAACATTTAATTCCAAAATATATGGGATGGGGGAGATTGTGAAAGGTTATTTTTTTTAAAAACAACTCACAGACATGAATCAGATCTAGTTGATTTACTTGTATATTTAAAACCTCACAAATTAATTATGTTATAATATTTAAATTATTGATTACAGCACTATAGGCAAGTATGTTTTAGTCCCATGGTGGCAAGCCTATGGCACACGGGCCAGAGGTGACACACAGCGCCCTCTCTGTGGGCAGGCGAACCATCACACCAGTTAAGCTCTGCCTCTCATGCATGTGTGCCTCCTCCCAGCTAACTGGTCTTCAGGTCTCTGCAGCACATGTGTGGGGTGCAGGGCGCATGTGGGACACACATAAACATGTACAGGTGTGTGCATGGGGGTGGGGTTTGGGGACATGGGGGTGGCTGCACATGCATTTGCAGTGGGGTGCATGCCAGGGGGTCCACACGCATTTTGGGGGTTCGGGCACGAGCATGCATTGGGCATTTGGTCTGGAAAAGCCATCACTAGTTTAGTCCAAATCAAAAAGATTGCAAGTTTAGCATCGCTCACACAGATTTTAGAATCAAAATTCCACTAAAGGAAATTTTGTTGACTTTGTTCTGATATGAAATACTTTGCTAGCTGAGAAAAGACCTCATCTGAAAATAGATGAGAAAGAGAAGAAAGGAATAGAGGAATTGGATCCTAAGGCATATGAAGGCATTTGAAAGGGAAGTATTCAGATGAGAAGTTATCTTAAAACTCTTCACACTCAACAGTTGTCTATTTAAGATGAATGGCTATATAAAGTATAATTAAAAGAGGGGGGGGGGAAATAAAGCAGTGCAGCACTTTGGATTCAAAGACAAAAGGGTGCTTTGGATTCCAGATGTGCAAATGCAGCTTCCATCGGAAAGAAACTTTATTTTTTTTCCCCTGAGATAGCACAGCAGCTTTGGGAGAAGGTGTAACTATTTAAGGATGGAGGTTCACAACCCAAGTGAAGCCAAAACACCTTCCAGCCTAGAATCCACAGCACTGCACAGCCTAAAAAAATAAGCAATCTTTAGTTAAAGATCACAGCCTTTTGCCCATATCAATTCTTCTTTATGCATTAGGTAGACATAGTTCCATTTAGAAGGTGGCCAAGGCAAGGAAGAATGATCTCAGCAGCTCCCCCATGCCTATACATACATACATATATAATTGTGTGTCTATGTGTCCCAGCATAACTCTGGAAGCCTCGAGCAATTTCTACTAAACTTAATACACAGATGACTTACCGTCTGGAAACAAATACTATGGGGGTAAGACACTCCTAACAGCCCTTGGGCTGTGTGTTCTGTTAAAAGCCTGTTGTACCTTATAACGGCTTCTACTTACTACATTAAAATGGCTTCTACTGTACAGCGCCGTGGAGTTGCCATGGTAACGGCTTCACAGTACTCCACAAGGGGGCTCCCTTTGGTAAGGGGAAAAATCCAACATTAGAAATTGGGGTGACATTCATGGAAGGAGGGTTGGGATAAATAAATACCCAGGCAGCATCAGGTTATCAGCTAGTATTAATGTTTAAACCTCCATCCCTCTGTGAACGACTTTATTATTTCCTACCGTCCATTTGCCAAACCAGCTCATTTTCTTGGATGGTTAGTTTCCTAACCTTTTCCTCTAAAATGTTGTTTAACGATTGATCTGGATATTTACAGAATTATTTCATAGACTGCAATTGGGCTCTCCAGAAATTCAGGACATTTTACTCCAGGAAACACTTTGCTCTCTGCTGTTATACCACTTATTGCAAAGATTATATGTCAGAAGTGGCATTGAATACAGTTGAACAGTTTTGCTTTCCCCCAAAGGGGTTCCCCATAGAGAAATCTGACTACTTTAAGTTATGCTGTGCCAGCACTATGCCAGACAAAAATGAGAATTAATTCAGTCACTGCCCCTATTAAAACTTGATAAACCGCAGTGCTTCAGATTAAAGATGGTAGCTCTCTCCTCTTTCTCTTTGTGGCTCATATTAAATAAATCAAGCCCATCATCTACTAAAATTTCAACTACTAGCGTTCAATTCCCGGATTTGTTACTTTTCTAATATTACACTTGCTCCATTTTGACAAACTTTTAGTACAAGATTTGAAAAAAATCTACATACCTAGAACAGTGTCACAGAGTTTACAAGCACTGTGACTTTATATTCAAATGCAGGTAATTGTGGTTATTCAACCACAACCTTCCTGTAAGGTCCCTAGAAGTTATAATAAATGAAGCAGCTCTAAAAATATAATATTTTATCAATGAACAATACAACTGTTGTATTGTGACAATGAAGTAGGTACGGGTAGAGGAGAAATCTGATATGTGTTTCAATAAAAAGGTTCCTAATTCACATTTCCTAAGGCAAACAGAAAGTAGATATACTTCGGCCACTGTGCTTTTCAGCAATAAGGTTCTTCACTTAGCAAGTTTGTCAAAATTGCACACAAAATGTATACTGTTAAGCAAGGCTGTCAAACTCCCGGCCCGTGGATCGGATGCGTCATGCTCTGACCACACCCATGCCTGGTTTAACAAAGAGGAAAAAAGTCTTGATACATCACATGATGCCACCATGATGACATGTGTTTGACACCCCTGCTGTAAAGGAACAGTGTGTCCAATGCCGAAACATATGAATAAGCATTTTCTGAGGATATACTCTTTGCCAAGATTAGGGATGGATTAACCTTTCAAATATGATTTTACTTAGCATCAATTTTTCAACACTAATTTGGTTTGGTTTATCCTGGGTTATCGTATCAGCTTACTTATTGCTTTTCTAAAATTATGGCTGGATATGCATATACATATACATATTGTATATATACCATATGTAACTTTCCTAATAACTGGATATTTATAATCAGTGATCATGAATTAAGGTGCAGAATTAAAAAAAAATGTGGATATTTACAGATACATACATGAAGTTCACATTGGAACTTAGATTAACATGCAACTTCATATAAATATAAATAAGAATGGAGTGAAATGGAATGGAAATAGGAATAAGAGTAGGAGTAGGAATAGGAATAGGAATGAATAGAGTGGAGTGGAGTGGAGTGGAGTGGAGTGGAGTGGAACAGAACAGAACAGAACAGAACAGAACAAAACAAAACAAAACAAAACAAAATAAACAGAATAGCTTTATTTTGGCCAAATTTGGTTCCAGCATGGAACCACTCAGTGTAAATGCAAAGCAATAAAATAATAATAATAATGCCAATAAAGGGGGGAGAGAGAATAAAGAAGGTAGTAGAAGGATAAATAATAATACTATAGCCACACTACCTCACTTTGTATACATAGATATTTATAGCACTTTTACAGGTATTTAACAGAGTGATAGCATGAGGGGCATGAGGGGAAAAACTACCCCTATGTCTACTACTAGTTGTTTTGGCATATGATGTCCTATAGCAGAGGTCCCCATCTTCAGGGCAGCAGACTGGTACTGGTCTGTGGCCCATTGAAAACCAGGCCACGCAAGCAGTGGGCGAGACACGAAGCTTCATTTATGCATGCGTGGGAGCTAGGTTGCACATGTGAAATTAACCATGCATCCCCACTGCTGTTTCTGCTATCCATCTGTGGAGCCAGAACGGTTGGGGACCACTTCCCTATAGCATAAATAAATATCATTTTATTAAATATATAAATAAGAAAATAATTTATACATGTATTATTTATGCATTTATTATATGTAAATTATATAAATATATAAATGCTTATATAGTTATAAATAAATAACTTCTAAATAGTTTTATTTATGTAAATATAAATAAAATAATATTTAACGTAAATAAAATAATATTTAAGTTTAATGTAAAATGCATTAAAATGTAAACCAAATAAATTTCTTAGGGTTTACTAGCCCAAATGGTTTAGAACTGTAAACAGTCAGAAATGGGATGAAACATTGGGGAATTAAGGCCATGTGAAGTTGAGAGCAATGAGAAATCAATCTCATCCTTCCCCTTCGCTGAAGCAAGGGCAAAAACAGCTCTCTGAACTCCTTGGGCTGGACATCAAACTGAGTCAAAAACCTAAATGATTGATAGCACCAAAAGTCTTCTCTGACAGGTGTCCCTGATGTTTAAATCCTAATACTATACAGGTTAAATTCCTAGTTGTGTGTGTGTGTGTGTGTGTGTGTGTGTGTGTGTGTGTGTGTGTTTACAAGTTCAAGATCCACAATGAGCTGAAGTCACCACACCAAGCCTGAAGAAACACTTGACTGAGTTAAATAAAGCTACAAAATGTGCAGATCCATGTTTATGAGAAAATTGCACTGAAATTAAGGGCTTACTTTTGAGTAGGTTGCCCTAAGTACTGGCAAAATATCAGCTTTTTGGTTCTCTCACTTCTGAAATCTTATTAAAGTTCTGGCTACAGACATTAATGATAATGACATCCTAAGTTGATGTAAAATTTTATCACACAAACTTACTTGATTTTCAAATGATGGATGACATAAATATTACAACTGAATTTTTTAATGACATACTCAAGTTGGAAACTAACCAGTAACTTAGTAATTGATGCTACTCCATCTGAGTCTATTAAGCTTCCATAAGAGCTTTGAAAAGAACGATATGATCATTTCTGGTTTTCTTTAGTTTAATCCAAGTGTGGACAATACCAAAGGCATATCTCAGATGGTTGTGTGTCTTTGGTATTGATGATATGTCTCATCAGGATGGAGACTAATCAAGGGGAGAAGCAACCTAGAACTAAGGAGAAACCTGCTAACATGGAGAACAATTAACCAGTGGAAGGTTTGCCTTCAGAAGTTGTGGGTGTTTCATCACTAGAGGTTTCTAAACCACTTGTCTAAAATGGCATAGGATCGCGATGGCAAACCTATGGCATGGAGCCATTTGTTAGGGCACATGAGGCGTTGCCCTGTCAGTTCCAGCACGCATGTTCATGCTGGCCAGCTGACTTTGGCTTTCATTTTCTGCCATTTTTCACCCTCTGGAGGCTTCCCTGAACCTGCAACCCAACGTGCAAACTGGAAGTTCAGCAATGGACTTCCAGGTTGCCTGTACGGCCGTTTTTCGCCCTCCTGAGGCTTTAGGGAAGCCTTCTGAAACTCCGGAGGGTCTCTGGAGGGCCTCCAGGGGGCAGGGGAGGCTATTTTTGCCCTTCCCAGGCTCCTAGAAAGCCTCTGGAGTCTAGGGAGGGTGAAAAATTGGTCCATCATGCACCAAAATCAGGGGGAGGGCAGGGGTCATGCACACAGGTGTGTGTGGCACACATAGAATTATGGATGTGGGCATACGCATGCACGATCCCCCTGTGCTCACCCTGCTTTTGGCAAGCGATGGCAAAAAGGCTAGGCATCACTGATATAGAACCTCCTGCTTGAGCAGCGGGGTGGACCAGAAGACCTCCAAGGTCTTTTCCAACACTGTTATTATGTTTTGCTAAGCTGGATCCTGATACATTTAGGAAATTCACAAAACAGGATATTTTCTCTTTTCCTTTTAAACACATTCTAACACTGCAACATGCATCTATGCAAATATAGGGTCAGGGATAGTATGGAAGGCTCTGATGGAGAAGAAAATAGAAAGGAACTTTCTTAAGCTCAAGTATCTTAGAATCCAAGTCGAAGTGTGAATGATTCTCATCCTTTTCTTCTACTTCCTGCAGCAAGTTGAATGTGTTCCTGGCATACAATGGGATTCTTCCATTGAATCTCAAATGAATCTTAAGAGCAAAATTGTAAAGACTTGCTTGAGAACACCCAGTGAACTGATTAAATTGGCAGGACCTAAGATCGTGCATCCCCTGTCACACCTTTACTGTTTCAGTACAAAACCAATCAGCAGGGAAGAAAATAGTTCAAACTCAGTTGGGAAAACCTTGTTGGGACTGAGATACTTGGTAACAGCTTGCATTACATTCACCACGTTTTTTTTTTATTGCTTGCTGCTGTGTTGTTTTAACTTGATCACTCAGCTTCATAAAGAAATAGGAGTCACATTATAGGACTGAAAATTTGAGAAGTTGAAATCCCATCATCTTTGGCAGCGGTATTTTATGTTACCAAAGTGTGGGAACTTATCCTTCTAAGGGGGACTGGTGGGAAATCCTTTCTTAAAAGCATCATTCCACTTGAAATACCTTTAACTCTTAACTACATGTATCATGCTTGAAGTAATGTTCATTTTTACAATATTTGTATAACTATTTCTAATAAGCACACTGGGTGCTTAACCATCTGTATTAGGGGTGGGATCTGGCAGGCGCTACTTCCAGTTTGCTTGTGTGCGCACCACTGCCAGTTCGCTCATGTGCACAGAACCATCTGCACATGTGCAGAGGGTCTGTGATGACATCTGAGTGGGTGGGTGGAGCCTACCGCCACCGCCACTACTCGTTCGCCCGAACCAGGGCATACCAGCAGAATACCACCTCAGATATGCACCCAGTTTCTCCTTAGGAAGAATCTACACACTCGCTTCCAGGGGTGGGTTCCTGCCAGTTCTAACCTCTTCTATAGAAGAGGTTCCACAAATCTACAGTGCCATTTAGAACCGGTTCCAGCTCCCTCCCCCCACCTGTCCGCACATCATCAAGATGAAGAGCAAGAGGAGGAATTCTGGGAGTTGAAGTCCACAAGTCTTAAAGCTGTCAAGTTTGAACACCCTGGGTTTTTTTCTAAAGGGTTAGGGGGTGCAAGGGTCTTGCAACTTGACAGCTTTAAGACTTGCACACTTCAGTGCCAGAGTTCCTGAGCCAACATTTTGGTTGCTAAGCAAGAGCACTGTTAAGTGAGTTTCACCACATTTTACCAGTTGGCCACACCCACCCAGTCACATGGCTGGCATACAACTCCCACAAAGCAGGCCACACCTACAGAAGAGGTTCTTTAAAAAATTTGAAACCCACCACTGCTCGCTTCCATTGCTGAACACTTTTACAGTTAGCAAAATGTTCCTGAACTCTAATGAAAATCTACTTCTTTGCAGTTTAAACTCATTGTTTTTTTGTTCTGCCTTCCCGAACAAGACTGAACAATTCTGCCCGCTCCAACAATCCCTGATAGTTTTTTTGTTCCTTCCAGGTCCCTTATCTAATAAATGCCAACACAGAATCTATGATGTGAATATTATTACTGCTTGCCAGAGTTTCTCATTCTTTTATATTCTACCTTCAAATTTATGAGCATATTAACCATCTGTGCTGCAGGTGACTTACAACTGTCTTGGCATGGCTCTCTGAGTGTACAGTGGGCATGTACATAAGCCTATATGAGCACTACTGAAAAAAAGAGAGTAAGAGGATATTTGTGTTAGTCTGAGTTGGCAAGCATTTGATCCAACATGACAGTTCTAAATGAGCCCTGAATGTTGTGTTTTTCAGTCCAATTAGTAATGTGTACAACAGGAAGGTGCTGCTTGATCAGGAAAGAGTAGGTCAAAATGATGTTCTTGAACAATCAAACATTAAATCCCTTTAGCTTTTGGATGAAAAAGATTTGAAGAACAGTTGCAGGAATTGAATATGGCCAGTTGCAGGAACTGAGTATGGCCAGTTTAGAGAAAAGGAGGACTAGGGATGACATGATAGCAGTATTCCAGTATTTTACGGGCTACCACAAGGAATAGGGGATCAACTTATTTTCCAAAGCACCAGAAGGCAAGACAAGAAACAATGGACTGAAAATATGAATGTATATTATAAACCAGGGGTAGTCAACCTTTTTATACCTACCGCCCACTTTTGTATCTCTTTTAGTAGTAAAATTTTCTAACTCAAGGCTCAAGGTTTCTAACTGCCCACCGGTTCCACAGTAATAGTGATTTTATGAAAACCTAATGAAAATGTTTTTAAATAATGCTATGATTTTTTTTTAAAAGTCAATTAATTTTTTTTTAAAAAAGGAAAGTGCTTCAGTATCGGACAAAACCCCTACCACCCACCATGAAAGCTGGAACGCCCACTAGTGGGCGGTAGGGACCAGGTTGACTACCACTGTTATAAACTAATGGAAATTCTTTGTTCTAATATTCGCTTTTACTCCTTAGAGACAGGTGATACTATAATACTTTAAAGACTCATTGTTATTTGATAGATAATTGTGAATTTAAGCAAACAAGGCTTGTTACAAATGAAAGAATATTAATGGTAATCTGAACACATAATGCTCAGTGACAGCAAAATATCCAGTTATGTTTAATGTAAACTAGTGATATTAATTCTAAACTTAAGAATTGATGCACAAAAACTTGTAACCAAATGACATGTATGATATATATATTATATTTATGCTGATAAATAAATAAAGGGAGACTAGTATAGATCTATTTCAAGCTATTTAGCTCTCATCAGCTAGCCACACCCTATGTTGGGAATCGAACCTGTGCTCTATTGCCTCTCAGGCAGATGTGTTAACCATTGAGCTACACAGCTCGATTCCTTATCAGCCAGCCAGGGTGAGAGGTATATATTTAAAGTCACAACCCCTGGTATGCCCAAATATGGGAGGAAGGTCACACTTCCACTCTCTGTCTTCGGCTCGTCACAAGAGACCATTCAGACAGAAACCCAATATTTTTTACTGTTGCCTTTTTTGTTACATTTGTTATATTTATGCTGATAAATAAATAAAGGGAGACTAGTATAGATCTATTTCAAGCTATTTAGCTCTCATCAGCTAGCCACACCCTATGTTGGGAATCGATAGATAGAGCAATAGAGCACAGGTTCGATTCCCAACATAGGGTGTGGCTAGCTGATGAGAGCTAAATAGCTTGAAATAGATCTATACTAGTCTCCCTTTATTTATTTATCAGCATAAATATAACAAATGTAACAAAAAAGGCAACAGTAAAAAATATTGGGTTTCTGTCTGAATGGTCTCTTGTGACGAGCCGAAGACAGAGAGTGGAAGTGTGACCTTCCTCCCATATTTGGGCATACCAGGGGTTGTGACTTTATATATATCTCTATCTCTATCTCTATCTCTATCATCTCTATCATCTCTATCTCTATCTCTATCTCTATTATATATCTATATATCTATATATCTATATATCTATATATCTATATCTATATCTATATCTATATCTATATCTATATCTATATCTATATCTATATCTATATCTATATCTATATCTATATCTATCTATCTATCTATCTATCTATCTATCTATCTATCTATATATATATATATATATATATATATATATATATATATATATAAGATTTTTACAACCCCTGGTAAGCCCCAATTATGGGAGGAAGCTAACTGCTTCCATCATCTGTCCTTCGGCTCGTCACAAGAGTCCATCACGACAGAAACCCAATATTTTTACTGTTGTCTTTGTTATATTTGTGGTTTTTTTTATTTGTGCTGATAAAAAAACTTTATTTATTTATCAGCACAAATAAAAAAAAACATTTTCTCCCGCGTAGAATTGGAGATGTCTTGGCGACGTTTCGACGAAGTCTCATTCGTCATCTTCAGGCGGCTTCAGACTACTTCAGGTTTGGTGTTTCCAGGAGTAGTGTTCTATGAATGAGACTTCGTCGAAACGTCGCCAAGACATCTCCAATTCTACGCGGGAGAAAACCCGAACAACTAGAGACCTACATACTAACACCCGCGAAAACCTCAGAAAATATATATATATATATATATATATATATATATATATATATATATATGTATGTATGTATGTATGTATGTATGTATGTATGTATGTATGTATGTATGTATGTATATATATATATATATATATATATATATATATATATATATATATGTATGTATGTATGTATGTATGTATATATATTTAGTGTCACAACCCCTGGTATGCCCAAATATCGGAGGAAGCTTACTGCTTCCATTCTCTGTCTATCGGCTCGTCACAAGAGACCATCCAGACAGAAACCCAATATTTTTACTGTTGCCTTTGTTACATTTGTGTTGTATTTGTGCTTTATTTATTTATCAGCACAAATACAACACACACACACACACACACGGACAGAAACAACCTGGAATTAAGGAGAAACTTGCTAACAGTGAGAACAATTAACCAGTGGAACAACTTTCCTCCAGAAGTTGTGGGTGCTTCAACACTTGCCTTCAGAAGTTGATGCTTCATTACTGGAGCTTTTTAAGAAAAACTGGACAGCCAACTATCTGAAATAATACAGGATCTCTAGACTAGAAGACCTCTAAGGTCCTTTCCAGCTCTATTCTGGTTGATTAAGCATGGATTTCTGATCAGTTGCAGCACTTTCCTTCTCTGTGCATGAACATAGTCTTATGTGTGAGGGCACATAAGCACACAAAAATTGCCCCCCTCCCAATTCTCAGTCCCTAAAAGCAATGTCTCCATTCATGACTTTAGTATAGCAGGAAATGTTAAGCATATGAAGTGGCAGCTGTTTTTCCAACATTAGCTCATCAAACTGACAAATTGTCACTCATGATGAGCTGCAAGGTGGCACATTGTTCCAAGAGACATATTGCTGTACTATATTATAGCCTGTTTAAAGTTGCTGTCTATGTTTTTGTAATGCCTGTCATAAAATAAGAGAAAGAACCATGCATGCAAAGGTCTGCCTTTCCTGTTGTCTCTTTCAGAATGGCTGTTTCCATGACTGGCTGTGCTGCAGCCAGGGAAGAGCAGCGTCCTAAAAAGCAACTCTATTATTAAGAATTGGTCCCATTCAGTCTCAGCTTTAAGGCACATGTTACTGCATTTTTTCTCATTCAGAGTAATGTTGAATGAAACATGTTCAAACATATGAAGTGCTGTACCTTACGATTTTTGATGAATGTATCTTGTCTTTTTATGTACACTGAGAGCATATCCACCAAAGACAAATTCCTTGTGTGTCCAATAAAGAATTCTATCCTATCCTATCCTATCCTATCCTATTCTATTCGACTCCTATTCTATTCTATTCTATTCAACTCAACTCAACTCAACTCTACTCTACTCTACTCTATTCTGCATACCCTTTCTGAAAGCATTGTTGATCAGGAATCTGATGAATTTGATGATTGGCTAAAGCAGGGATCAGCAACCCACGGCTCTGGAGTCGCATTTGGCTCTTTCATCCTCTGCTGCGGCTCACTGTCGCTCAAAATATGCGTCGCAACCACCAAGGTGAGACACCCGGTGGTTTATTGAGCCTTTTCGACCCCAATAGGCCAACCATGGATAAATCCAAGAAAAGAAAAGTTTCAGGAGAAAAACAGAAAGTTTAATTCGACTACATATGCTAGTTATATGGACGCTCAGGAAATAGTCAGGCACGGGAAGGGTTTTGTGGCTCCTGGTGTTTTCTTATTTGTGGGAAACGGGTCCAAATGGCTCTTTGAGTGTTTAAGGTTGCCAATCCCTGGGCTAAAGGGATCATATGTGAAGCTCGTTCAATTGAGGTTCAGGCCTTAACAAGCCCTCGAGGGCATGGAAAGTTCCAAAGCAAACCATTAGCCTGTGGGTTAGCTATGTGACCAAAACCACAGAAGGTGTGGTTAAGTATTTTTTATAATTTCTATATTTCTATACCTTACCCGTTTTTGGGCTCCCAAGCCCTCTGTGCATCATGTTTTTGGCATCTCTGGCCCCCAGAAGCACTCTGCAGTGCTCCACATGGCCCATTTTTGCCAAAAATGGGTCCATTATTGTGAAAAATGGAACCATTATTGTGAAAAATGCACCCATTTTTGGCCTATAGAGTGCTTCTGGGGGCCAGGGAGGGTGAAAACGTGATGTTTAGAGGGTTTGGGAGACCAAAAGCCCCCATTCTGTGTATAAGACGCACCTACATTTTTACCTACTTAGATGTGTCTTATACTCTGAAAAATACGATAACTAAATGAAAGCAAAGAAATGTATGAATATCTGCATTATACTGTGTTTGGGGTTCTTCCACCTTTAGGGGGGACCCACATTTATTCAACTGAATAATTGTGTTCGGCTTATCAAGACAAATCTGCTTTTTATTCTTTACTGAATCACACCTGAATCCCTTCATATCAGCTTCTTATGCATTTTTGTACCTTAAGTCCTCAGGGGTAAGGGGTATGATTAGGTCCCACCTATGTGATACATGTCCCAGCTATGTTTTCCAAAACATCATTCAGGAGTTTTCAACTCAACAATTTTAAGTAATTCCAGCAATCTTCCAGGAAAAAAAAAGTCATAGATCATAACCTTAGTAGAGATTAAAGAATAGAATTGTAGACTGCAGGGATGTTGGGAACACTAAAAAAAAAACCCTGCTGAATATTAAGATGCTAGAAAAGTTTGATTTAGCATTCTGTCCAATATTCAAGTGAAGAAAATGGAAATGTCACTTCACTGGGCCAAAGATAGTTCCCAATGAACAGTCCACCTTGACTCCCCTTCTGCTTTAGCAATTATCTTCTTTATAGCATATAACAATGTGGCAGGTTGCATTGCTGAAACGGCTTCTGGCATTTAAATTCCAGAGGTCAACTTCTCTACTTAAACTGAGACCCAGACATATGATGATTTAAATTCATTCTATAGCAGTTTTGGGGCAAAGCAGTATTTTTCAAAACAGCCCTTTGCATATACAACAACCTGATCCATACACAGTGTAGAAACCATTCATGCTAACCGATAAGTAAATCCATCCTTTTCATCTTCCTCCTTCTCCCTACCACCCCCAGCCTTTGCCCCTATTCCTTGGATCCCTGCAATCACATCCCCCGCATTCATGTTTGTCCTAACCAGGAGAAGAAGAAAAAAATCCACTTTCTTCAGACACCTTTAGTGTTCCCTTAGGGGCTTGAGGTCAATTAAAAAATGAATGCCTTCCCAAACAGATTGATAATTAGTTAACAGTCTCTTCATTATGAGTCCCATGGGAGACATTAATTTACAAGAAGTCTGACCCAGTTGTCCTTGGGAAACCATCAAACTTGCAGAAATGAATGTCACAGCAAAACTGTTCATTTGAGTACAGCACAGGCACAATAAAGCTGTTATGCCTTCTAATCCTCTTGCAGATCAGCATGCTCTTCTAGTTATTACTTTATTCAAGCATATCTAGGTAAACATTTTTATTTTTAAAAAAAGTACCGTTAAGAGATTCTGAATATACAATGAAGCAGGTCATTAATTTATGGATTGGTGGATAGTCCCACTGCCCGTTGGATTTGAACAACCACATCCAATATATGTCTTTAATGGCAATGGTTCTATGTCAATATGAGAGAAAGGTACTGCATATCGGGGGTCCCCAAACCCTGAGCCGTAGCCCATTAACTGGGCCTTGAGCTGTTCGGAACTGAGCTATCGAAATATTGGGTGAGCACAAACATGAACATGTACATTCCCAGTTGCACCAGTAGTGAGCACACGTAACTGCTGCTTGTGCAAATGGAGCTGCTGCATGCTCTTGCATGCTGCTCAGACAGAACCATTCCCTCTCGCCCCCGCCAGTATGCAAAGCCAGAAATGTTGGGGAACTCTTCTATATATAAGCACCAGTGAGCAGTGGTTAGATTGCAGTACTGCAGGCTACCTCTGCTGACTGCCGGCTGCCTGCAGTTTGGCAGATCGAATCTCACCAGGCTCAAGGTTGACTCAGCCTTCCATCCTTCCGAGGTGAGTAAAATGAGGACCCAGATTGCTGGGGGCAATATGCTGAGCCTGTAAACTGCTTAGAGAGGGCTGTGAAGCGGTATGTAAGTCTATGTGCTGTTGCTATTACTATAAGTTGGGATATGTCAGGTTTTGTCCTGGGCCCAGTGCTCTCTAACATTTTTATAAATGACTTTATAAGCAACAGAATCGATGGGATGCTCAACAACTTTGCAGTCAACACAAGGTTGCTAGCATCTTCGAAGTCGGGATCAAGGTTTATCTTTAGATTTATCTTTATGAATCAAGTCTTTTCTACCACATACAGTTCAATGACAAAAAATGTAGAGTTCTACACTTAGGTGGGAAAAATCAGATACACAAGAAGAAGATAGGTGGTACCTGGCATAATATTTGCGAGAAGAATGTGAACGTCTTCCTGGTAAAGCACAGATTAAGCATGAACCAAGAGGGTGATGCAGCTGCCAAAAGAACCAACGCATTTGGCAACATTAACAAAGATTTAGTATCAAGATCATGGAAAGTGACTGTTGGGTTGTATGCCACATTAGTCAATTTTCAGTGTCACAATACAAGAAGGATGCTGGGCAACTGGAAAGTGTTCAGACCAGAGTGACAAAGGTGGTAAGGGGCTGGGGAGGTAAATCTTTTGAAGAGCTTTAAAAAACTGAGTATGTTTAAATAAAGAAGAGAAGGCTAAAGACTTAAAGGAAAGGAGCCTTCCAATATTCAAAGTGCTTTCACAAGAAAGGAGGTATGGATTTATTTCCTAAGATGCTTTAGGTAAAGGTAAGGTTTCCCCTCACACATATGTGCTAGTCGTTCCTGACTCTAGAGGGCAACACTCATCTCCATTTCAAAGCTGAAGAGTCAGTGCTGTCCAAAGACATCTCCGTGGTCATGTGGCCGGCATGACTAAATGCCAAAGGCACACGGAACACTGTTACCTTCCCACCAAAGGTAGTCCCTGTTTTTCTACTTGCATTTTTACGTGCTTTTGAGCTGCTAGGTTGGCAGAAGCTGGGACAAATAATGTGAGCTCACTCCATTACACGGTGCTAGGGATTCGAACTGCTAAACTGCTGACTTTCTCATCAACAAGCTCAGTGTCTTAGCCACTGAGCCACCACATCCCTTAAGATGTTTTAGAGTAGGACAAAAATTAATGGGTGGAAAACAAAAATCTAAACCCGAAACAAAGAAAGAATTTCTTGAGTCTGGAAATTCCTTTCCGAAGAAGGGAAACAGTCTGCCTCTTGGAATCATGGGTGTTCCATCATTGGAAGTTTTCAAGCAAAGGTTAAACAATCATTGTCCAGATGGCCTAGGCTCTAAGGATTTCTGCCATGGGCAAGGGCTTGGACAAAAAGACCCTCAACTTTGCTTCTAATGATAGGTATCTATGAGATGAAAAATTCATGTATCCAGAGATCACATATGATGCTACTTTATGAATTTACATTGATCTTCGTTTAACATACCCACTTATGTTATTCATCAGTGATGGTCCATGTTGTGAAAACCCAATGTTCTATAGTTTATTCAACAGGTCATATTTAAACAAACCGCAGCTTACTACAATATGCATGCTGGGTCTTGTTTAATATATTAGATCTTGTTCTACCTTAGGGTAGTGACAGCATGATCCAGTTTGTAATCTGATTTGTCTTTGAGGGAATGGATGATCTTTTATCATGGCCAGGTTACTATTTAATTGTTTTTATACTTTTACACCATCCTCTACCACAGAGAATATGACCTATTTGATCAATTCAGTCCGACAGCCACAGATCTACTGGGTTTCCAAAAGATTGGGGTGTTTCTGAGATTCAGGTGAATAATTCAAATAAGGCCTTAATCACTGTTTAGAATGAGAAATGACAATGATCTTGTCTTGGATGGCCTTGTGCGGCCCTTTCTACAGTATCTGTTAATCTCAGGAAACCTCCTGATTCCCGGAGAATCTCCAGGAAATTAAACAGCAGAAAATACACCTAGAGTGCTGCTGGAGGAAGACAAAGAGCAAGACTAACCAAACAACTCCCATGAACAGTGGTAGCCCCGGGGGGAGCAAAGGTTAAGTGCAGTATTGCAGGTAAACTCTGCCTACAGCCTGGAGTTTGATCCTGAGAGAGCGCAAGGTTGACTCACCCTTCTGTTCTTTTGAGGTTGGTAAAATGAGGACCTAGAGTGTTGGGAGCAAAATGCAATATGCAAATAATGGTTTACATTATAAACCAGCCAGAGAATGCTACTGCTATAATCAAGAGCCTTTAATAAGGAATGGTAAAATATAATTGTTGACATGGTACTCACTAATTAGCAGCAAACAGCTGTTTATAGGAGTCATGCATTTTGATAAAAGGAGGCAGAGTCACGTGAAGAATATTCCAGACATGCAATATAAATTTACATATGGAAATTTAATGCAAACATGTATCCTGCTGTATTTTGTTTTTTGTTTTGGGCATTGGTGTGTACCAAGGACCTGTGGGTAGCCAGAAGAACTGAGGCAGAGACAGGAATAAAAGGCTAACAAGTTTATTCCCTTAAAGTACAAGCTAACGTTTCAGAACCGGCTTAGATAGGAACGCGCGCTGCTCGTTTGGACAGCTCCCTATTTATACAGGAGCTGTCAAACGATCAGCCAATCAGCTGTCGAGCGCTTCCCGCTTAAACTTTTAGTCAGCGCAAGCTCAGAACATAACACTCCTCCCCCCTTAAGTTCGCGCAGGCGTAGTCTTGTAAATATGCTGGACGCCGCCTGATGCGGCCGGATGCCCTAGGCCCTTCTGCACCGTTTGGAGGTTCTGGGTGTTCGGCCGAGGACTCTGCACCGGAGGATGGCGATCGCCCGGGCCGCCGGAGAATGAAGGATGGTTCTGGCCCACCAAGTAAGTCGCCGCTTCGGTTTGGGACTCCGGCTGCTTGTTCTCGGCTGGCCTCCTCGTTTCCGTGCTCGGCGTCGGTCGTCGGGCCTGTCGGTGCTGGCAGGTCGGTTGACTGCTGCTGACTCGTTGGTGGTTGGTGCCTGCTCCGCAACTGGTCGCAGTGGCGTTTCCAGACTCTGCCGTCGAGGAGCCTGACCCTGTAGGAGCAGGGCCCGGTCTGGTCAGTGATTATGCCCGGTAGCCACAAGGGATGTCCTACATAATTCCGGGCATACACTGCCTCCCCCTGTGCGAAGGAGCGGGACCCTCCCCGGGAATCCAATGGGGTGGGAGCGGAATAAGCGGGGTGCAAACGGTCCAGGGTTGTCCGCAACCGCCGTCCCATGAGACGCTCGGCTGGGCTCGTGTTCGTCTCTGGCGAGGGAGTAGAGTGTTGGGCTAGCAAGAAGGCGTCAATTCGTTCCTGCCAGGGAAGGTGATCTAATTTGGAAAGAGCCTCTTTGACGGAGCGAACAGCGCGCTCCGCCAAGCCATTGCTAGCGGGATGGAACGGGGAGGTGAGGGCATGCCGGATGCCGTGGGAAGCAAGGAAAGCCTCAAACTTGGTTGCTGTCAGTTGCGGCCCGTTATCGGACACCAACACGTCGGGCAGGCCATGGGTGGCAAAAAGGTGGCGCAGGGTCGCGATTAGCGCATCTGCAGTAGTGGATGACATGTGGACGACCTCAACCCATTTCGAGAAGGCGTCAACGGCAATAAAGAGCATTCGGCCGTGAATGGGGCCTGCAAAATCAACGTGAATTCGGGACCATGGGGTGGAAGGGGGCTCCCACGTTCGCGGCTCTGCTTTAGGCGGCAGCGCCTGGGCACTCTGGCATTGTGGGCAGCTGGCGACATGGTCGGCTATGTCTTGGTCAAGCTTGGGCCACCAAACATAGCTTCTACCTAAGGCTTTCATCCGGACAATTCCTGGGTGAGCGTGATGCAGCTGCCGCAGGACGATAGTCCTCAGTGAGGGCGGCACGACAACCCTATGGCCCCACAGCAAACAGCCGCGCTGAATGGATAGCTCCGCCAGGCGTGACTTGAAGGGGAGGTAAACGGGGTCTACGGGGTCTTTTGGCCACCCTCGCTTAACCCAGTCTAGCACCCGGGAAATTACCTGATCCCTTGCGGACTCCCGGGCGATGTCGGCGGCAGAGAGTGGAAGGTGGAGGTCGTCTATAAGGAAGACAGGCGCAGCAGCAGCAGGATCTTCCAAGGCCTCTGGCAGGGGGCAACGACTGAGGGCGTCGGCGTGTGCGATCTGCTTCCCCGGTCTGTGGTGCAGCTGGTATTCGTATGACGCGAGAAAAACAAACCAGCGGGTCATGCGTGGGGAGAGAACCTGAGGGGCAGGGCGATCTCCAGCTAGTAGCCCGAGCAGGGGCTTGTGATCCGTGACAATTTGAAATGGCCGGCCGTACAAGTAATGGTGGAACCGGCGCACCCCAGCCACAATGGCAAGAGCCTCTTTATCAATTTGGGCATAGTTACGTTCAGAGGCAGAGAGCGTGCGTGAAAAATAGGCAACTGGCACCTCTGCTCTGCTGGGTAACTGGTGGCAAAGGACGGTGCCCACCCCGTAAGGGGAAGCATCACAAGCGAGTACGAGAGGCAAGTGCTCGCTGTATTGTACCAGAACATCGTTGGAGATGAGGAGCTGCTTGACAGCTAGGAAAGCGGAAGCTTCCCGACGTCCCCAAACCCAGGGTGTGCCTGAGTCTAGGAGGCGATGGAGCGGCTCCGCGACTGATGCTTTGTGGGGCAGAAAAACAGCGTAAAAATTAAGTAGGCCTAAAAAGGCCTGTAACTCAGCTCTGTTAGTGGGGGCAGGGGCCTCCACGATGGCTTTGGTCTTGGCAGCCGTGGGGTGGATGCCACTGCCATCAATGAGGAAACCAAGGAATTCTATCTGGGCTACCGCAACCTGGCACTTATCTCTCTTGACCTTCAGTCCCACTTGTTGGAAACGTTGGAGAACTAAGCGCAACCGGGCCATTAGTTCATCCAGGGAGGTGGCTGACACGAGGACGTCGTCGAAATAGGGAACGACGCCTCTGAGTCCTTGGAGCAGCTGCTCCATCAAACTCTGGAACAGTCCTGGGGCGATGCTGACCCCAAACTGCAATCTGCGGCAACGGAAAGCGCCCCGGTGTGTGATGATTGTCTGGGCTTCCGCTGCTTCATCGTCCACCACCAGCTGTTGATAAGCTTGGGCGAGGTCGAGCTTCGCGAAAACAGTCCCCTCGCCCAAGGTGTGCAGCAAATGCTGGACCACTGGCACCGGGTACGCGTTGGAAGGCAGGGCACGGTTGATCGAGCAGCGGTAGTCAGCGCAAATCCTTACGCTGCCATCTGGCTTGATGGGTAACACAATGGGTGTTTCCCACCGGGCATGGTTCACTGGCTCTAGGACGCCTTGAGCCACCAGCCTGTCCAATTCTGCGTCCACTTTTGGTTTGAGTGCGATGGGTACTCGGCGAGGCTTCATTCGCACCGGCTGTACTGACGGGTCGAGGTTGAAAGACACGGGTGTGCCAGTGTATTTGCCTAGAGAGCCATCGAACACCGCAGGGAACTCTGCTACTAGGCAATCAAGAGCTGACTCGCTTAGGTGGTGGATTCCGCTGATCTGCAGGCCTAGGGACTGGAACCAATCGAGGCCGAGAAGGCTGGGCAACCGGCCTTCCACTATGATGAGGGGTAACCGGCCGTCGAACCCCTTGAACTGCACTCTGACTTTGCGGGTGCCAATTACTGGGATCAGGTTGCCCTGATAGTCTCTTAACGTCAGATTGCAATCTTGTAATTGGCGTTTTGACAGCTGTGGCAGCAGACGCTTAATCGTGCTCCAGGACACGATGGAAGTTGCGGATCCGGTGTCTAACTCCATCTCGCAGGGCTTCCCTTCTACGGTAACAGTTAGCTGTATCTTTTTCTGGAGCTGGTGGCAGGAGAGATCCTGGGTGGCATTTCGGAGGATGGCGTGACAGTCCATCCTGGCCTTCTTGGGGCCACTATTTCGGTTCCTCGGTTGTCGAAACCGATCGGGTTGGAATTCAGAGGAGGACATGGGCTGCGCGGCTCGGCACACCCGAGCGATGTGGCCCTTCCTGCCACATCGCTGGCAGAGGGCTTGCCTAAATCTGCACTCAGCTCTTTCGTGGTTGCCTCCGCACCCCACACATGCAGATTTAGGGTCGCCTTTCCTCTGCGGAACGCTCTTTTTGTTCGCCTCGTGAAGGCGGTTAATGTCCTCCTCAGAGTTCTCATACTCTGAGTCCTCACTTTCAGAGTCTAAGAGGCCTGTGGCTGTGCTGAATGTATTGGCCGGCTGTGCTGCTGTGGCAGACCGACTCTTCGCGATGGTGGCTAAGGATGCTGCAGCCATTTCGGACGCCCGGACCTCATCGAAAGCGGTTTGAAAGGAGAGATCTGTTTTGGTTAACAGTCGCTTCTGCAGCTTGAGATCTCTCAGGCCACACACGAGGCGGTCAAGGAGGGCCTCGTCCAAATCTCGGAACTCGCAGTGAAGAGCGGCCGATCGTAACGCTGCAACGTAGGCGCTGACGGACTCCCCCTCAGCTTGGTTCCGCTGATGAAAGGCGTGCCTGTGGGCTATCTTGGACGGAGACGGGGCATAATGGCTTGTCAGCTTCGCCAGCAACACGGGCCAGGGAACGGCCTTAATGGGCTCCGGAGCTGTAAGAGCCCTGGCAGTGTGAAAAACGTCTGTGCCACAGACGGACAGGAAAAATGTGCATTTCCGCTCGTCCGTCAGCTCGGTGAGGTCGTGCGCGACCAAAAAACATTCGAACCGAGCCGTGCAAGACTCCCATGTCTCAGAGCCATAGTTGAATGGCGCGAAATTTAACGTGGCCATTCCTGTCAGAGCCAGCGACGTCTCGTCGCGGTAGAATTAAGCGCGGTTCTAGTGACTCAGCGAGTGACTTCAGCAGTAAGTGACTTCAGCTTCTCGTACCTCAGTTTGGCAATCCCACCTTCGTCGCCAGTGGTGTGTACCAAGGACCTGTGGGTAGCCAGAAGAACTGAGGCAGAGACAGGAATAAAAGGCTAACAAGTTTATTCCCTTAAAGTACAAGCTAACGTTTCAGAACCGGCTTAGATAGGAACGCGCGCTGCTCGTTTGGACAGCTCCCTATTTATACAGGAGCTGTCAAACGATCAGCCAATCAGCTGTCGAGCGCTTCCCGCTTAAACTTTTAGTCAGCGCAAGCTCAGAACATAACAGGCATGAGATCTTTGGATAAGAGCAGGGCAGATATGCAAAAAAAAATAAGATAATGTTTCGAAGAAATCCATGGAATGAAGGCACTTCTCTTTTTCATCCTATCTCCAGCAACTATTGCTATTAGATGTTATACTACATCTTTATTTCTTACATCTAACCATATCTCATCTTTTTGAAACCTGCCTTTGTCAGCTTGTCACTGCTGATGTTTTTCATTGAGGATACCAAGTAATGTATTTAGTTGCTTTAAGGTAAGAAACAAGAATAAAAAGTGTATTTTTGCCCACAGCAAAAAGTCAGAGGTGGGCACCCATCTTAGCGACAGTAGAAAATATACTGCCCTCTTGCTCGCTCTTCTTCAGCAATCGGGGATTCAAGTTGCAACATTGCAAACAGTAATCTATTTAAGCGTATTGCAATTTATTCAGAAAATGCCAAACGTCATGCAGAGGAAGAAATTTGTAATTACAGGGTTTCTCTTTCAGCAGTTTGTGAAATTGTCTTATTTCCTTCTGGTGTCTTATTGCTTTCAGATTATTTAATACAGCAACAGATCCAAGTTGTATTACAGGGAGATCAAATAACCAGTAGCATTCATATTTAAATATGATTTCTTAAGACATGTACATTTTTATTTCATAGGGTTCTGTTAACATAATCTCTTTTTTTCCTACCAAAGCCTCCCAGGTTTATATTAATGATATTAAGGAAGAAGAAGACAGAATACATAAAGGCAATGGCAATATTTTAAGCTTTGCCTCTTTCACATAGAACTGGCTAAAGGGAAGGTATATTCTAGGCCAGTAACAGTTACTTTATTTCTAATATTCATATCAAAATATTAAAAATAAATTACAATAATATGTTGAAATAATAATTTGAATGATTGTGAAGGCAATTTTACCTTAAATCCAATGCTAATGCTACCCTGTTATTATTATTATTTTTAAATGATCCCCTTACTACATTTTCTACATTTAGAACATTTAGGTTCTACATTTAGGCAAGAAAAACAAAATGCACAGGTACAGTATAGATGGTATCTTGCTCAATAGTAGTAACTGGGAGAGGGATCTTGGAGTCCTAGTGGACAACCATTTAAATATGAGCCAGCAGTGTGCAGCAGCTGCCAAAAAAGCCAACAGTTCTAGACTGCATAAACACAGGGATAGAATCAAGATCACGTGAAGTGTTAATACCACTTTATAATGCCTTGGTAAGGCCAGATTTGGAATACTGCATTCAGTTTTGGTCACCATGATGTAGAAAAGATGTAGAGACTCTAGAAAGAGTGCAGAGAAGAACAACAAAGATGATTAGGGGACTGGAGGCGAAAACATATGAGGAACAGTTGCAGGAACTGGATATGTCTAGTTTAATGAAAAGAAGGACTAGGGGAGACATGATAGCTGTGTTCCAATATCTCAGGGTTGCCACAAAGAAGAGGGAGTCAAACTTCTCCAAAGCACCTGAGGGCAGAACAAGAAGCAATGGGTGGAAACTAATCAAGAAAAGAAGCAACTTAGAACTGAGGAGAAATTTCCTGACAGTTAGAACAATTAATCATGGAACAGTTTGCCTCCAGAAGTTGTGAATGCCCCAACACTGGAAGTCTTTAAGAAGATATTGGATAGCCATCTGTGTGAAACGGTATAGGGTTTCTTGCCTAGGCAGGGGGTTGGACTAGAAGATCTCCAAGGTCCCTTCCAACTCTGCTATTGTATTGTATTGTATTGTATTGTATTGTATTGTATTGTATTGTATTGTATTGCATTGCATTGCATTGCATTGTATTGTATTGTATTACTACCTGAGAGTTGTTGTATGTCCCCTCAATTCACTGGGGCCTTTTCAGGGGTTCGCTGCTAGGGGTTCGCCTCAGTTCAGGACAACACACAGCTAACATTATAGCCAATCAGAGTGCCTCCAAATCCCACTCCTGGCTGGCCCTGCCCACTCCATCCTGCCCCTCCCAGGAGTCTCCATGCCGCCCATTTTGAATGTGAGGTAAGTGCAGGACCTGCATGGAGGCTCTGGGAGGGGGAAATAATGCCCCCCCCCAGAAGGCCTCCAGAGCCCTGGGGAGGCAGTTTTCACCTTCCCAGAGGCTCAAGAAAACCTCCGGAGCCTGGGGAAGGCAAAAATGCCCCCCTCCCACTGTGCTGCAGGAGGCCGATTAGGGCATACCCACCATGGCCACGCCCACCCAGCAACTAAGCAGAGAACCTGTTGCTAAAATTTTTGAAGTCTTTTTCGGAGTACTGTGGAAGATGTACTGATGCATCATTTCTATTTCTCCTTGAAGACATCCTCTGGACCAGGGGTGTCTAACTCACATCATCACGGTGGCATCATATGACATATTGGGACTTTTTCCCCCTTTGCTAAATTGGGTGTAGGCATGGCCAGTGCATGATTCATCCGGCCTGTGGGTCAGGAATTTGACAGCCCTGCTCCAGAAACATCTCCAAGTCTTGTTCTTTGGCTAAAAAAAAAAAAACAGAAACCATTTTGCTGAAAGCTAAACAGTTTCTAATAGTAGGAACCACAGTGAAAAGCTAGAGGATATGGAGACTGGGATTTAAGAGAAGAAAATTTGGTCATATTGTAATTACTTAATTCTTTCATCTATTTTCTCTGAAAAGAAATCCTTCTAATACAAACTAAAAGCTTGTTGTTTGTGCTGTGGAAACGTTTCCTAATGTCCAACATGGGACCTTAAAGTTACCAATAAATTGATCCCATGTTGAAATGCTTGAAGAAATGGAATTCAATTGTTTTTTCCTCTTAAAAAGCCTCTTTTCTTAGAATCCCATGTACAATACACCATGGCATTACTAGTGAAAACTAGTGTGCTTCATTAACATTCCGTCAAGGCTCATTAGAAATTGGATTAGTCACTACATAATTTCAGATTTGCCATCTTAACCTAGAACATCAATTCAGAGCATTTTTCATGACTGAGCCAAGAAACCTCAGAGAGTTTGGTTTATATAAATCAGAATATGTTTTTTTTTTCTTATTTTGTTTTTCTTGTATTTCCCTTTTTCCCAAGGAAACTCCTTTTTAGATCTGGGGGTTGAAGTGTGTTAGTTTAAGAAATGATTTTTCCTTAAAGCTATCTCCATTTGTAAAGAGCACATTTTGACAGTCCAATACAACACAAGCTATTTTGTGCTTTTAAAAAGAAGTTCTAAAATACCTTTCTATTATTATTTTTTTGAAAACCCTAGCTCAGGGTTGAAGGGAAAACTCTGTCCTGCTTCTGGTTTAGCAGTTTACTCAATGTCACGGAGATAACAGCTGACAAGGAATGCAAACCGAAACAGATTATCTGAAAGAAGTTTGCCTGACTGATTTTACTTTTGACAGAACCACACAGAAGAATAAACCAAATCCAGTCCAGAGTTTCAAGAGCCAGGTCAGGATTGTCAGCCAGTCCAGAGTTGAGAATTGAATGAGAAGAATCCACATGGACAGTATACAAGAACTAGAAAACTGATTGTTGAATCCAATGAGGGATCATTGTCAGAGCTGCCTCTTAATCAAACTTCACCCAGCTGCCTATAATCAAGAGATTTACTTTCTTGCTTGGCAAGGAGCCTCATAAAACATTTTTGATTTTTTTTTGTTCCACTTGCCAGGTGTTGGGAGCTGGGAGACTAACTACTCCAGTTCTTCGGGTAGTACTTGCATTTGATCAGTCTTATAAGATTCTTGGCTTTGTATCTCTTCATGCTAACATTCCACATGTTCTGCTGGAGCCCCTCCCTCACCACCTGAATCACCTGAGTTTTAGCCCAGGACAAACTCTAAAGGGTAAAGGGGCTAAAAACTCCTCACTCAAGAGAAAAGGTTCAGTGAGAAGGTTTATCCTAAGAGTGGGCAGTCCATTGTAAGTATTTTTAGAGGAAAAATGATGGGGGGGTTGATACTGGGGAACATTCCAGTAAGAAAAAATGCTATTGATTGTAAAATAGACTCAATCAATGTGGTTCAGGTAATAGACTTTGACTGACAGAAAAAAAAACAGAAAGAAGGCAAAGAGATGTATAGATCTACTTAATATTATGTATACTATGCTGGCTTCTTTTAAAAGTCTCAGATTATCAATAAATCAAGCAATGTCAATCTATTCATTTGGATCCCCTAGTGCTACCTGTTTGCAGAAGATAGATATATTGGTTTATAATGAAAAATAAAATCAAAATGTAAGTGATGCTAACATGCCAGAGCTATTGTATGTGAATTATGCCACAGCTCACATCCGAGAATTTTGAAACAGAAACTCTTTGCTTGCTTTCAAAAGCTTACAGCAGTTTACCGAGGATCATTGGTTTCTGTTTTCTGTTATAATGGAAGTGATGTGGTAAAAAGAAATCAAAACAAGCCATATCCCTTACAAGACCTTTCAAGCTCAGAAGAAAACAACTGAATATTATGCCTCTGTTTACTCTGTCTGCAACTTGAAATTGAGCCATTTTGCATTTAATGGAGCATAACCAGCAGTGCTGTTTCTCTTCTGCAAAGGGAAGAAACAGGGCTGCAGAGAAGTGTTTAACATTTCTTGTTAATGGTTCTGCTGCCTTACTCCTTTAATATTATGAGACCTAAACTATATATTATGTAATGTGCAGCTGACTTACCTTTTATTTTCTCTATGGGAAACATGAAATAACCAATCTCTATCAAGTCCATTAATGTACAAAAGGAAAACAGTGCTTGCCCCAAGGTTGTTGTGTAAAATTCACTACGAATACATCCACATACAAAGTTTTTTCTTTTGTTTCTTTCCTTAGTTTTGAATCTCATTTGATATCAGGAATATCCACAGCTGCCATAAAGGTGTGATCAAAATTCTGAATATTTAATAACTTCTTGAGAATCTTTCCTTTTGGGAGACTGAATTAAAGTTGTCTAAAATTGTTGGGCCCAGAAATGACCTCTTAAAGAGGGAAGGGGCACTGCCTCTTACACCACTTATACTATTTCCTCCCTCAAGAAGCTGATGGACCCCCATGGATCCATCTACGCAGGGGTTCCCAACCCCTATTCTGTGGACAGGCACTGAGTCGCAACATGCCAGAAACTAGCCCGTGGAAAAAAAGTGAAGCTCCATCTGTGGAATACAAGCATACATACATGCATGCATGCATGCATGCATGCATGCATGCACACACACACACACACACACACACACGTGTGTGTGTGTGTGTGTGTGTGTGTGTGTCTGTGTCTGTGTGTCTGTGCATACCAGGTGCCTTGATATAACACTTAATTATATCCTTGGCTCAGCTGATAAGGGAAGAGAACTTGTGGCTTAGAGGCTAATACAACTGCCTAACATGTAAAAACAGCCCAGATTCAAATTCCAGCAAGTGTATGACTAGCTGATGAGAGCTAAATATCTTGAAATAGATCTATACTAGTCTTCCTTTATTTATTTATGAGCACAAATGCAACACAAAAATGGTATTCTGCCTGGAAGGCTCCTAGGGTGGAGCTGAAAGGCAAAGGGGAAGCAGTATGTTCCCTCCCATATTTTGGCATACCAGGTGCTTTGACATAACACAGAGAGAGAGGGGGGGAGAGAAATACGCACATACAAACTATAACATTTTAATATATATTATATTAAATTTTGAAGTTTTATTGTACACCACCCAGAGTCCCTGTTTGAAGGAGATGGGTGCTTTAGAAATGTGAAAATGGAAGACAGATGATAGATAGAAAGATAGATAGATGGATGGATGGATGGATTGGTGGATAGATGATAGATAGATAGATAGATAGATAGATAGATAGATAGATAGATAGATAGATAGATAGATTTTACCAATAATCTATAAGTGTATAACAATTTACTAAATATATACAGTAGGATAGTATTAGATGGAAACTTATCAGTGAGAGATCCAACCTAGAAATAAGGGAAAAAATCCTGACAGTGAGAACAATTAACCAGTGGAATGGCTTATCTCCAGAAGTTGAGGGTGTTCCATCACTGAAGGCTTTCAAAAAGAGGTTGGATAACCATTTTTCTGGGATGCTCTAGGAGGTTAAATTAGAAGGCCTCTAAGGTCCCTTCCAATTTTGTTATTCTGAATTCTGTAAAGCCCATCATCCAACAACCTACGTTTCGCTTTTGTTTAGGCTTTTTATCCTGCCTTTATTATTTTTATTAAAAAAAAAGTTTTAAGAATTAGGCAAACATACCTAATACTCCTTCCTCCTCCTATTTTCCTCTATTTCATGCTTCCTCTCTCAGCTTTCATGCCTGAGGCAGGATTAGAACACACAGTTTCATCACTGATACTCATGTGGCCACATTCTACATTAGGTATTTCTGGACTTAAGTTGATAATGGGCAAGTTCTGTTTAAGTAACCAGACATTTTGAAGACTAGGGGCAATGAAGAGACAGCTATTCTTCTTTGCAAGCATTCTAAAAAAAGAAGAAGTAGAAGGCAGCTTATGGGAAATTGAAATAATGCTTCTGCAATTTGAAGCCCCAGTTTTGCAAAGTTTGGTATACAGGTCACTCTTTCCATAAAGATAATATTTATCAAAGAGGGGAGTAAAAGAATGAGGTTGGCACACCCTTTTTTGCCTTGACTCAAAATATTTTATATATTGTTATGAAATGTTTTGCCTTGAAAATGCAGAAAAAGGATAGGAAGTTGTTGTGGCCCAGCAGGATCCGGTTGAGCTGCTGATGGACTCGGATAGCGAGGAACCATATGAGTCTGCCAGGGAAGATGTGGAGGACCCTGGGCAGGGTTCAGACTCAGAGCAGGGACCAGAGAGGCTGGTTGGCCACCAGGAGGTGCCTGAGGCATGGAGCAGTGGGGAGGATTCAAGGCAGTTTGTTCCTGACGCCAGACAAAGAAGGGCGGAGAAATGGAAGCAGCAGCTGTGGAGGCAGATTCAGAGACGATAATTAAGCCCAGGTGGTTGTGGCTTGGCCCCTCCCAAGAGAGTATATAAGTAAAGAAGTGGGGAGGAGTCATTTGCGAGACACAACCATTTGAAACTGTATTGGAATACTCTCTCTGTCATGTATCTGTGCCTGTTGGATTTTCAATTAGTCTTGCATGTGAGTCGTGTCTGGGCCTTCAGCCAAAGGAGTTGATAAAACCGTGATTAAAGAGTGGCAAACAGCCAATCCTGTGTCTGGGTGATTTGCAGGTCGGAGGGGGGGGGGGATCAAAACAGGAAATAATGACTAAAGTTATCAAATCAAGACAAAGATGAGGTTGAAAAAGTAAATTGCTTTAATCTAGTTTATATCATTTTTTATGTTAAGGGTGAGAATGGAGACGAGGCCAGAGTGATTTCAGCAAAGCTCTTTTTATGTAGCCATACAAACAACAACAGCCTGGCTGACAGCACTCCTTTTATAGGAAGCTGTCAGCTGGTCAACCAATCAGAATGAAGTTATTTTCCCACTTCAATAGCAGACCTGAGTGAGAACTTCAGCAACTAATTTCAGCTACTCATTTCAATATGTAACGTCAATAGCATTTATTACACCTCTAAATATTCTTCCGTTTTGAAAATATCATTGCTTCCCTTATATCCAGTCACTAATACACATCAGCTCCTGTTCATTAAACTTCCTGCCTCCCTCTTTTTATTTTTCAAGGTCTCATCCACTCTATCCATTCATGATTTGCTTGTTCTTTTCTGTGCTTTTAAACTATCCATTCCTTTTTTTTACCTGTAACTTGATCATCATTCATTTTATATAACCAAATATTTTCAACATTGTACTCATCCCTCATCTTTGTATTAAACCTACATTCATTCACCAACTTTTCATTCATGATTCAATCCCTTTTTGCTTTATCATTCCTAAGTGTGATCAATTATTCACACTGCATTAACGCATTATGTTTCTTCTGGCACACTTTGAGCAGATGTAAATGCTTATCCTCCACTTCTTTCAACTAAAAATATTATGATAAAGCTATTCACTATTTTTTCTTTCAGCATTTAAACATCTTAAATTTCATCTATCCCTTTTCCAGTTTTTAAGACATGTTATATCAAACTTGTTTACTTGTTCTAGATGTAGCAATAGCAATAGCAGTTAGAGTTATATACCACTTCATAGGGCTTTTAGCCCTCTCTAAGCGGTTTACAGAGTCAGCATATTGACCCCAACAATCTGGATCCTCATTTTACCCACCTCGGAAGGATGGAAGGCTGAGTCAAACCTGAGCCGGTGAGATTTGAACAGCAGAACTGCAGTCAGCTGAAGTAGCCTGCAGTGCTGCATTTAACCACTGCGCCACCTCGGCTCTTTTTGGATGTATTGGAATGCATGTATATCTTGTGATGATTCATTCTATTTTCCTGATCCAATTTGTTAATTTTAGATTTAAACTTCTTGGTTGATCAAGTGATCTAACATTACTTATAAATAGTTTCTGCCAAACAGATAACATTTTTTTTCATTCAAAGTATACATCTTCATATACCAGCTAACACTCCTCTAGTGTCATCAGACACATTTCTTGTACATTTGGTCACACCCACACTTTTCAAAAATAGTGAAGATGCTGGTGAAACCACACTGGAATTAGACAAAAAACAACAACAAGGGTGTACAGAGAAAGGTTCAGCTGTGGTATGTAACTTCCAAATAGGAAAGGAAGAAATTGTCTTATTTAGTTACTGTACCAAACCAGACAGTTATAGAAGCCTCAATAACACCTCTGTTGAAGTGTATCAACAGCTGTTGGGGCAGTCTGAGCTTTTTGAATTGATGCAGGAAGAACATTATTCCTTGTGCCTTTTTAATGGTTCTAATGTTAGGTGTCCATTTCAAATACTGGAAGATTATAGGATCTTAAAACTTGAAGGACTCCACTGCTGATACCATGCTGTTGAATATAGTAAGACAGTGATGGCTAACCTTTTTGTTGCCAGGTGCCAAAAGTGTGCATGCACGCACTCATAATGCAATGTGCATGTGACCCCACCAGCATTCCTTTCCCCCTGTGCAAGCACATGCGACCCCCTGCATGCCCACCAACTCTGTGCATGTGCATCAGCCCCTTGCATGCAACCCACCCAACACATATGTGCATAATCCCATGCGACCCTCATCCTCCGGGCATGCACTTATGACCCCCCACATGCACCTCACCTCCATGCATGCATGTGTGACTCCTATGCAGGCAACCCCACACACATGCACACATGTCTTCCGCATGCACCCCACACCTAGAGACCCCAAAACCAACTGGACTGCAGAGACCCCAAAACCAACTGGAGGCACACATGCATACACGGTGGAACTGTGCTGGGGCGACGGCTCACATGCCCACAGAAAGGGCTCTGTGTGTCACCTGTGGCATGAATGCCATAGGTTCACCATCATGGTAGTAAGAGGTGGTAGAATAGGAGGGATCTTCCTAAAATTCACTCTCTTAACGTAAGAATTTCCAAGTTGAAAATCCATAAATAATCATAGATGAAGAAGCACTTAGTTCATTTAGAACACTGGTCCCCAAACTTTTCAGCTCATCAACCCCTTCATGATGTTTCAGATTCACTACTCCTCAAACGTCGATTGTATAAAAATAATGAACACTACTTCAACTGTACTAATTATAACAAATAACAAAATAATAAACACTCCATCAACCTTTGGGGGTCAGTATTGACTTATTTTGGAGTGCCTGGTTTAGAAGGGATGTCACCCAAATGCAGCCAAATGTCACCCAGCCTGCTAATGATTCATTTTTTTCAACTGAGTTTCAAACCTAGAGCTTGTTCCTATCACTTGCTCTAAAGTCTAAAACATTGCTGAGAAAAGCCGGACTATGAGCGAGTTGGTGATTAAATACGATGATGTAATTGGATCTGAGTGTCTTCAATCATCCAAGAAATCAATAGGAATACATCCTTTTTGAAAATACCATCCACTTAGTAAAGTCTCTTCTAAGGCATGATTGGGCTCACTCCTCTAAGCAATTTGCATCAACCCAAAATGCTTTATATAGTAAGATATCAAGCCTGGAAGATCTGAGAACAAAATTTTAAAAAACGTAATTAAATAGAAAAGGCTTCAATTAACTCATTAACAAAGATATTAATCTGTGCACTCTATAAAGGAAATCTGATGTACTTTTTATCTAAAGGCTTAGATGCACATTCTAACTCATTTCCTCACTTTGAATTGCCAAGTACAGTCCTCAATGGACTTTATATATTTTAGCAAGTATTCCTAGTTCCAGCAAAAGGTTTTCCATTTATGAAATTGGTTCAGGTCCATGGAGAAGAACAGATCTTCATCTTGGATGGAATAATTTAGAGTTGCAGAGAGAATGAAGTAAGTGGTAAAACTGGCTATTGCTAGATAAATCTGTTTCGCACAATAAAAAGCAGCTTTCTCACTTTATAGGAGGTGAAGAGTTTATAATTGTTGTGATGAAGGTTCGAAATCATTTCTTTATATATTTCATTTTTTTAAAAAAAATATTTTTTTCTGTTCATTTATTCTTTTTTCCTGTACTTTTTATTATTTCTTTCAATATCTTTAGCTTTCTCTAAGTTTAGTTTGTATTAATTTTACTACTGTAATTATGATTCTTAATAAAAAATGTATTTTTAAAAAGCAGTCCCCTCTTTGACCTCTTTATTGACACACACACACAAACACACACACACACACATACACACACACACACACAGCTTCTCTAACCCAAGTTGGAATACCATGTGACTGTAAAATAATTTTTTACATGAGAAGGGAGAAGGAAATATTGGGCAATTATTCTTGGAATTTATAGTTATTTTCATTGCTAAGTTTCTTTACCAATAAACAGAGAAAATTGTCATTTAGTGAGGACCATGCAGGTCATTAAGAGAGGAACTTGTGTGACCATGATTTTTAACCTTCTGCTGGTTTCCATACTAAATTTGCATGTGGATAATTGGCAGAGACAGTTGCAAATTTTGATTACATGACTGGGGACACTGCAACAGCCATAAATTGAAGATGCGCTTGTTCAGCACTGTGATCAGTATAAGCAGTTGCTGAATGAGTGGACATTAAAAGAGGACCACCTGTATATAAATTCCATTAATAAACCTGATATTTCATTGTTATTGCTGTACCGAAATATCTGACTAGAGGGGTTTAGAGCAGAAAAGATAAGACAATTATTCACTCTAAGGTAAGTTAAATGTACACAGTCATGAAGAAGATTCATTGACTTTCATTTGCCAATGGATATAGCTATCATACAATCAAGAGCTTATCATCTTACTAGCTAATATCCAGCAAGTGCCCAGGTTAAGGATGAGTTCCTTTCCTGTCCTCAAATCAAATTTGCAGGTAACTCAGAAGAGATTATTTAGCAATACCTCTTAGAATTCACAGTGCTTTACAGCCAACCTAAGAGGTTTAGATTTAGCATAATACCCCCAACAATCTGGGTCCTCATTTTACCAACCTCAGAAGGAAAGAAGGCTGAGTTAACCTTGAACCTGGTGAGAATTGAACTGCTGACAGTTGGCAGAATTAGCCTGCAATAATGCATTCTAAGCATTACACCACAACAGCTTAGTCAAATATCTGTTTTATTATGTAGCCAGAGAAAAAATGGAAGCACGCTGCAATTCAAAATGGAGGATAAGGTTCCCCTTCCTCCAGCTGAGGAACTGCTAAAATCACACCATGATTTCAGAAACTACTGAAAACAGGCTGGGCAGTGCATTAAAAATACATCCACTGTTTCATGATGTTCCTGGAGGCATTACATGGTTTCAGCACTTTGTGGGGAGAAGGTGTCACCCACCGTTTACAATCAGATCTCCTTGCCAGTTGGCCACCTGCCATTTTGAGTACTGTAGATAGCCCATTTGTAATTAGGGGTGGCTCATATGCAGGAGGTTTGTTAACCTGAGGATTTCCTGTAAAATGTTGACTTTGTAATACTGTTTAAATTATAAGGATCCAGGGAAACCTGTACATGATCATTTTTCTTTTCTAGACTCACCAAACAAACCTGTTATAAATTCTAAAAGTTAGTAAATTTATGTAGAGATTCTCAGCCATACGGGTCATGGTTGTCCCAAAGGTGCTTTTTCGGGAGGTAACTGGACTTCCTTGTTTTTTCTTTTAAGACGATTTGCTTCTCACCCAAGAAGCTTCTTCAGCTCTGACTGGATAGTGGGGAATGGAAGGATTTATATTCCTCACAGACAGCTGGTCATTTGCATCCTTTTTGAGGATCTTTGAAGAGCTGAAGAAGCTTGGATGAGAAACGAAACGCCTTCAAAGAAAAAAAACAAGAAAGTCTACTTGCCTCCTTGGGTTAGTAAATGTATCTTTTCCCATACATTTAGGAGAAATTATCTTTTCAACTAACTATGAAGGGTCCTTTTCAACATATGTACAAACAGAGATAGATATACATTCTTGTCCAATGTGTTAAATCTCAATTGATCAAATATCATCAAAAAATAAACCAAACTCAGGGTTTCACAATATACACTGTTTAGTATTGAAAAGCTTTGAGAGCAAATTTGCACACTGATAATGAAGATCGTGTCATCATTTATTACAGTACATTTCCAAAGCTTTTTTCAAGCACATAATCTGGAATTTGAATCACAATGTTATATATTCCTATAATCGCATCCATTAGTTCTGTGCTCTGGGTTTTGCCACAGATTGTTCAGTTTCACCAACATGATAACTTACACAGTAACATCTGTGCCCAGGAAACAATAAAGTCTGATCTAAAATGCCTTCAATACTTTTAAGATCTTCTGCCACTGATAACATACCTGCCCATTATCAATACAGGTGGTTGTCGATTTACAACAGTTTGTTTAGTGACCATTCAAAGTTACAACAGCACTGAAAAATATGAATTATGACTGTTTTTCAAAGTTATGACCTTTGCAGCATTCCCATGGTCATGTGATCCAAATTAAGATGCTTAGTAATTGGTTCCTATTTATGATTGTTGCTGTGTCCCAAGGTCATCTGATCCACTTTTTGCGACCTTCTCACAAACAAAGTCAATGAGGACGCCAGATTCAGTTAACAACTGGGTTATTAACTTTATCAACTGCAGTGATTCAACAACTGTGGCATGAAAGATCATAAAATGGGGAAAAAAGTCACTTAACAAATGTCTCTGTCAGTCTTGGAAGCCATCGGGAGATAGGGTCTCAAGCCTGCCATATGTTCAAACATAGTTACTATTGGGAACCGGGAGGGGGGATGGTATGGAGCTTGGGAGATGTGCAGCCATAATAACATTCCTTCTCAGAAAGTCAAGGTCGTCATATGCCTGCACACGGATGGATGTGGATGCGAGGAATATTCATCCATGGCAGTGACTGATTGGACCATGTGATGGACTTGTGGGTGTTGGGGCAGGATTTTGAACTTTCAGCTGGGTGGGGAAAGCCTGGAAGCTTTCAGATTTGAGGTTTCCCAGATGTGCCAACTATGGCTCTTCTAATACATTGGTGTTTTGAGGAATTCTTGCCTCAAGCTATTATTTCATAGAGAATGCTATTTGGAACCCTGACAGTCTCATTTAACAAAGAAGAAATGCTGGTCTCTTCAAAGCTCTTTCATGACCAATGAAGAAAAACAGCCTTGTTGTTCCACTTGGGATCACTTCTGGGGCCTCTTGCAGCCCTTCTATTAGTCAGGAGAGCCTTCTTTCACATGTGCAGAAGTCTCTTCTGGTGCTTCCCTTCCTGAAGGGCTGAAGGAGGACAATAAATGATACGATGACCAGAATATCATGCTTCCATAATGTGACGAGAATTGCCTCACTTACCAAAATAAAATGCAACTGTTTTACCAAGGCCTAATATTTATTTGATTAAGGAAGCAGTATAATAATGCAGGTGTAAACTGTCACCCTGCCCATTTAACTTATATGTAGAGCACATCATGAAAAAGGCGGGGCTAGATGAATCAAAAGTTGCAATTAAGATTGCCAGGAGAAATATCAACAACCTCAGATATATCACTCTAATGGCAGAAATTGAAGAGGAACTAAAGAGCCTCTTGAAGGAGAGTGCAAAAGTTGGCTTGAAACTCAACATTAGGAAAACTAAGAACATGGCATCCGGCTTTCTCAATTCCAGGCAAATAGTTGAAGAAGAAATGGAGGTAGTGACAGATTTTATTTTCCTGGGCTCCAAGATCACAGCAGATGGGGACTGCAGCCAATAAATTAAAAGACACTTGCTCCTGGGGAGGAAAGCTATGGCAAATCTAGACAGCATACTAAAAAGCAGAGACATCACCCTGCCAACAAAAGTGTGTATAGTCAAAGCTATGGTTTTCCAAGTTGCAATGTATGGCTGTGAAAGTTGGACCATAAGAAAGGCTGAGCGCCAAAGAATTGAGGCCTTTGAACTGTGGTGCTGGAGAAGACTCCTGCGAGTCCCTTGGATGATCAAACCAGTCAGTCCTAGAGGAGATCAACTCAGACTACTTTTTAGAAGGCCAGATCCTGAAGATGAAACTCAAATACTTTGGCCACCAAATGAGAAGGAAGGACTCACTGGAGAAGAGCCTAATGCTGGGAAAGGTTGAGGGCAAAATAAGAAGGGGACGACAGAGAACGAGGTGGCTGGATGGAATCAATGAAGCAGTAGGCATGAGCTTAAATAGACTCCAGAGAATGGTAGAGGACAGGAAGGCCTGGATGAATGTTGTCCATGGGGTCACGATGGGTTGGACACGACTTCGCAACTAACAACAATAACAACAATGAAGAAGATTCCAAAAAGCTGCTATATCATCAACGCATCTGAGATACGTGCCACTCTTAGAAGTACTAACTGCTTTGTACTTGCTTATTGTTTCTATATACAAATGCTTTCCTTCTTTCTATCCATTCATGCTCTAAGCACTTGTCACATTTCAATTGGATTTCTCTACGCCAGTGTATCTGTACCCAGAAAGTGAGAATAATCCAGAGGCAATGCATAAAGTGAATTTCACAAACTCAGCTTCTGTGAACTGAAGAAACCTTATAGTTCGGCTTTATCTAATCGTTTCTGGGATAGTTGTAATATAAGCTACATCAGGATGGGATTGAATATATTTCTTCTCCCTGTAAGTAAGGAAGATCCTGATATGATTTACAATCACTATCTTTCCCATTCAAAATAATGTCCAGGTTAAAGTATAGCTATCTAGAAGTGTAACCCTTTTCTGAAAAGAGTTCTCAGTAATTAATGGTAAATAATATGATTTATTTATTTATTTTGAATTGACTCTTCTTTAAGGTTTCTCAACTTCAGCAACATTAAAATATGTGGACTTCAACTCCCAGAATTTCCCAACCTACACAAGTACACAACATAAAAAAACATATGAAAAGCATATAAGCATCTAAAAATATGGTCACGTGATTTATATTCAGATGCTTGACAACTGATTCACATTTATGACTGCTGCACATGATCCCTTTTTGCAACCATCTGACAAGCAAAGTCAATGGGGAAATCATGATTCTATGAATCAGGAGACTATATTGCAAACAGAGCAAAAACATGCAGAATGAATGAACAATTTATCTCAGGAGAATAAAGGAGGCCACCATAGAGAATATATATTTAAATATTGAATATGTTAATCAACTTAATACGCTAATCTGTTATATCCAATAACTTTTATGGATGGCCTTGAATAATAATATAATTACCCTAGTCTGTATCACTTGCACTTTGTATTTTATATTTTAGTGTTTCTAGGCCCTAATCGTTCATTTATAATGTAATACTTAAAACTCAAAAATTCTATGAATGATTGTATCATAATAAAATTGACTGTATTTAACCAGTCAAAAAAGAAAGATGATTTTCCATACTGGCCTATTCAGATCTCCTAGCCATTTTATTCATTTATTCTAATATTCCTCTCTTCGGATATAAGCAATAAAAAAGGATGGTCATTCTGAAGGATGGTAATCCTTGGGATGATACAGTATAGGTAGAAAATGATCTGAAGAACCTTATTTTAAAGTTCCCAGACCATGTAACTTTGTTACATTTTTTGTTTGATTTGTTTTGATTATGGTGAATGTTTTCATATCCTTTTTGGAAAACATAATTTTTAATGAATATGAACTTAATGTATTGTGATACACAGCATACATTTGTTATTGTTTTCATTTTTTTTCTGATATGACTTCTTTAAAAATATTAGTAAAGTTGTATCTAAGAACAATCCCTCCCCAAATGTTAAGATATGACTAATTGTCAGAGTTTTGACAGTGTGACTAATACAGCTGAAACTCGAAAAATTAGAATATCTTGCAAAAGTTCATTTATTTCAGTAATGCAACTTAAAAGGTGAAATGAATATATGAGATAGACTCATTACATGCAAAGCAAGATAGTTCAAGCCGTGATTTGTCATAATTGTGATGATTATGGCTTACAGCTCATGAAAATCACAAATCCACAATCTCAGAAAATTAGAATATTACATGCAATCAATAAAACAAGGATTGTACATAAAACAATATCGGACCTCTGAAAAGTATAAGCATGCATATGTACTCAGTACTTGGTTTGGGCCCCTTTTGCAGCAATTACTGCCTCAATGTGACGTGGCATGGAAGCTATCAGCCTGTGGCACTGCTGAGGTGTTTTGGAAGATCAGGATGCTTCAATAGCAGCCTTCAGCTCTTCTGCATTGTTCGGTCTCATGTCTCTCATCTTTCTCTTGGCAATGCCCCATACATTCTCTATGGGGTTCAGGTCAGGTTAGTTTTTTGGCCAATCAAGCACAGTAATCCCACGGTCATTGAACCAGGTTTTGATGCTTTTGGCAGGTGCCAAGTCCTGCTGGAAAATGAAGTCAGCATCCCCATAAAGCTCGTCTGTGGAAGGAAGCATGAAGTGCTCCAAAATCTCCTGGTAGACGGCTGTGTTGACCCTGGACTTAATGAAGCACAGTGGACCAACACCAGCAGATGACATGGCTCCCCAAATCAACACAGACTGTGGAAACTTCACACTGGACTTCAAGTATCTTGCAGTGTGTGCCTCTCCATTCTTCCTCCATATTCTGGGTCCTTGGTTTCCAAATGAGATGCAAAAGTTGCTCTCGTCAGAAAAGAGGACTTTGGACCACTGAGCAACAGACCAGGTCTGTTTTTCTGTAGCCCAAGTAAGACACTTCTGACGTTGTTTGTTGTTCAGGAGCGGCTTGACAAGAGGAATACTACATTTGAAGCCCATGTCCAGGATCCGTCTGTGTGTGGTGGCTCTTGATGCACTGACTACAGCCTCAGTCCACTCCTTGTGAAAGTCCTCAACACTTTTGAATGGCCTTTTCCTGACAATCCTCTCCAGGCTGCGGTCATTCCTGCTGCTTGTGCACCTTTTTCCTCCTTGACTTTTCCCTCCCACATAACTTTCTATTAATGTGCTTTGATACAGCACTTGGGGAACATCCAGCTTCTTTTGCAATTACCTTTTGAGGCTTTCCCTCCTTATGGGGGGTGTCAATGATGGTTTTCTGCACAACTGTCAGGTCAGCAGTCTTTCCCATGATTGTGATTCCTACTGAACCAGACTGAGAGACCATTTAAAGGCTCAGGAACCTTTTGCAGGTGTTATGGCTTAATTAGCTGATTAGAGTGGGACACTTTGAGCCTAGAATATTGCACCTTTCCACAATATTCTAATTTTCTGAGATTGTGGATTTGGGGTTTTCATGAGCTGTAAGCCGTAATCATCACAATTATGACAAATCACGGCTTAAACTATCTTGCTTTGCATGAAATGAGTCTGTCTCATATATTAGTTTCACCTTTTAAGTTGCATTACTGAAATAAATGAACTTTTGCAAGATATTCTAATTTTTTGAGTTTTACCTGTATTATGAGATAAACCCAGGAGCAAAACACAGCACACAGAGCCTTTAATACAATTAATAATGGTTTATATACAAATATATACAGACACGCAGAAGGAGATAAATTCCTTACCATTCAGCTATGGACACAAGGAGAGAAAATGAAATACCCAGTGAGAGACACTCCCTCTAATAGCTACCTATATGTAGACTTATGTGGACCTCCCATCAGAGTCTTAAAGAGGTGATTCCATAGATGCAATGAATCATCCTCATGCATCAGCCTTGCCTTACATTGTATCAGCTTACTGATTACATCTTACAACCTTTCATCAGCTGGTAGCTATTAAATCCTCAGTACCTTGGCACTAATAATTTAAACTAATTAAGTATAAACTAATAACGTCACTGGAGAAGAGCCTGACACTGGGAAAGACTGAGGGCAAAAGAAGAAGGGGACGACAGAGAATGAGGTGGCTGGATGGAGTCACCAAAGCAGTAGGCGTGAGCTTAAATGGACTCCAGATGATGGTAGAGGACAGGAAGGCCTAGAGGATCATTGTCCATGGGGTCACAATGGGTGAGTCATGATTTCTAACGACTAACAACAACAATATTTGTTTTTAAATTTGAATATTCACACAAAAGATGAATCCCAGCAAAACTCTCAAACAAATCTGAACACATTAGCAAAAAAAACCCCAAAAACCCCCGTCACCATGAAAATTACTTTTTTAATGAAAGGAATTCAATTTACGTTTCAATACAAAGACCAGTGTTCCTATGTCCTCTGCAAATCCTCCTCAGAAGCAGAAACCAATCTGAGGCTGAGCAACTACTATGCAAACCAAAAATGAATAACAAAGTAGGCAATTTTCTAAAGCAAATTAAAATGCAATAGCAGGAATTTCATGAATATTTGAAAAGATGCTTGCCTTTCAGAGACAAACATCTGCACATCTTTTTGCCAACCATATTTTTTTTCAGGAGAAGTAAGGGCGGAAAAAACCACACCTATCTGAAAGCTGAACTTCAAAATGTCTAGAAACAATTATATTTAAAAGCAGCTATTTTTTTAAGGAGGCTTTTTTTTTTTAACTCAGAGCATGTCCTAAGCAATGAGCTTATTTCGGAGAGCAATAGAAATATTACCACTGTAGTTTTAGAGACAATAGATTTTTTTCAGATGCCTGATGCCAAGCGTGAGGAGGGCCATGGAGAAGCACACATTATGAGGCATTTGTTCAGACTGGTAATAATAATGTGTCAAAATCTGAATCTCAAAGATGAGTTTTACACATTTGATAAACCACTGAAAAACACATTATGATAACTACTTGCTCGATCAATATGATGCGGCTGCCAAACATCTTTAATTTCAGTGTTTAGTAAAAAGTAACGAGAATTCAAATTTCTCTCTCTCTCTCTCTCTCTCTCTCTCTCTCTCTCTCTCTCTCTCTCTCACTCACACACACACACACACACACACACACACACACACACACACACCACACGGCACTGTGTGTGTGTGCATGTTCCAGCATAACTCTGGAATGCCTTGAGCAATTTCAACCAAACTTTGATACAGAGATGACTTACTCTCTGAAGAAAAGACACCTCTAAAATTCCTCAGGATGTGTGTTCTGTTAAGATGCAGACTGTTGTGCCTTTAAATGGCTTTTACTGTACAGTGCCGTGGAGTTGCCATGGTAACAGTTTCACAGTACTCCACAAGGGGGCTCCCTCTGGTAAGGGAGAAAATCCAACATTAGAATTTATGTTTGGTCTGGACATTTTCCCCTTATAAATAAATATCCAGGCAATGCCGGGTTATCAGCCAGTTTCTTATAAATTTCTGTTGGTATATTCTTTTGAGTGGGCAAGTGCAAGGGAAGGCAAAGGATGAGTCAAAAAAAAAATCACAATCCCTCACATAAACCCTTACATCCTGAATACCCCTTTATTTGAAAGTGTCCTCTGTTTAAAGCATTCTCCAGCCAAATTTGTATATGAGAGAACAAACACTTCTTGAAATTGCTCCCAATCAACTGCTTAAATCTTCTGCAACAACCTGAGTAAGTATATGTCACTTGTCTATCTCATTATGTTGAAAAATACTGTATTTCAAAATAAATCAGTATTTTTTTTAAAAAAAGACTAAACTCTCTACCAGCAATCAATACTCATATGAGCAGAAACTAACATCAAGATTAACACTAGATGAACAATCAAGAAGTATACAATACCCCAATCAAGGGACTACCAATGCAGACAAACAAGCTAGCAATTAAAAAAAAAAAAACTAATCAAGGAACCACCAAGAAATTCCCACCAACACTGATGGGGCAAGCCACCAGTATATAAAAATAAGATAAAACCCCACTCCCTTCTAACATTGATGATGTTATCCATTTTGGTAATGAAATGCCTGAGAAAAAAACCCCACTAATGTCAGGGAGCACCAAGGACCACACTCTTTTATAATGTTCTCCATACACACAAATATGCCAATGCTAACCAATTCCTGTATACTTCACTAACGATGTACTTCCTCTTTGGGGGCAACACACAAATGGCCACTCTAAGCCCAAAAGTCTCCTTTGATTTGAGTTTGTCTCCTGATGATATAGACATGACCATGTTTCCACCCTTCTACTTCTCCACCAAGAAGAATTTTGCTTATCTACAACCTATTCTATATTTTTTAGCATTTCTCTGTTGGTTTTCCACTAGGATACAAATTAATATTATTATAACTATGTAGTTTCTGCCATTGAACCCTAAAAAAATTATAGGGTTCAAAACCAGGCATCTCTCTGTATGTGTGACGCACATGAATACTTGGTCTATAAGGTGTGGAGTATTGCTGGGTATCTTTCCACTAACACTAATGAACTATTCACAGAGCAAACCTGAGAATCAAAGCTTGTCTGTACTAAGGCTATATAGATGATGTTACAGAACAACATCTGAAAGTGTCTTGAAATGTCGAGGTTGTCTCTCCTGGTGAAATGTAAAATTGTTACATATAATAATTAGAAAGAAAATTAAAGATTGTTGATTAAAGAAAACTTACTGAACATTTCTGCTTACCAGCAGGCCATTGACATAGTTAACACAGTTTTTAATGTATAACATTATTGTTGTAGCTATAATGATGATGGTGATGATGATGATGATAAATCAGAGGAAGTACACTTCCAATTTTCTTTTAAAGCAGTTGCAGAGACTCCATTTCAGCCAGGGATCTATTTATTATGATGAAGACATTCACCAAATGTTTAGCAGAGGATACCCCTTTATGCACTATAACTGTGATGGCAAACTTATGGCACGTGTGCCGCAGGTGGCACATGGAGCCATATCTGAGGGCATGCGAGGTGTTGCCCTATGTCAGCTCCAGCATGCATGCGCACACTGGCCAGCTGACTTTTGACCTTCTGGAGGGCGTGGGGAGGCCGTTTTCACCCTCTCCAGACTTCAGGAAAGTCTCCTGAAGCCTGTGGGTGGCGAAAAATGGACCCAACGGCCCTACCAAGTTTGTAGGCCCATTGAGCCATTTTTCATTCTTCCCAGACTTCAGGAGGCTTTCCTGAAGCCTGGGGAGGGCAAAAAATGGCCCAGAAGTTCAGAAACAAACTTCTGTTGGGTCCGTTGGGCTGTTTTTGCCCTCCCCAGGGTTCAGGAAAGCCTCCTGAAGTCTGGGGAGAGCTAAAGATGGACATACCGGGCCCAACAGAAGTAAAAAAAATGTGCTGTTTCTGGCTTCCAGAGGGCCTGGGGGGCAGGGAGGACATTTTTGCCCTCCCAGATTTCAAGAAAGCCATGTGTTCTACCACATGCAGGGGGGGTCACATGCAGGGGGGGTCACATGCTCATGCGCAGATGGGTACAATGTGGAGGGGCATTTAATTACGAGTGTGAGCACACATCTGCACATGCTTTTGGCATCCGAGGGAAAAAAGATTCTCCATCACGACACTATAAGGTTGAGAACAGAAATGCTGTAGCTGCTCAGAATATGCTCTGTCATTTTGGTATGATCCCCACAGTTCTAAGAGTCATGCTTTCCTTTGCAACACATCAGCTCCTTATTCATTTTTCTTACTAATGTAGTAAACATTTTTAATCAGGTGGGAAGTGAACCTGGCCTGCACCAAGGAAGGTATCTAGAGATCACCATCTTCCAGAGGTGGGTTCCTACCAGTTTGCACCTATTCGGTAGAACCAGTTCGTCAAATCTACCAAACCGATTAGAAGAGGTTCCACCAGTGGACCCAGAAAGCAGGCCACACCTACAGAAGAGGTTCCAAACATTTTTGAAACCCACCACTGCCCCCCCACACACAGACTGACATAGAGAGAGAAAGAGAAAGAAAGGAAGAAATAAATTAAAAAAAGAAAAAAGAAAGAAAAAGAGTGAGAGAGGGATGAAAGAAAAAAAGGGGACAGAGACAAAAGGAAGGAGAGAGAGAGAGAGAGAGAGAGGGAACACATGGCCGGCAAGCCACTCCCACCAGGTCACATGACTGGCAAGCCACTCCCACAAAGGAGACCACACCCACAGAGTAGGTTCCAAAAATTTTTGAAACCCACCACTGCCATCTTCCCAGTAACTGCTGTAAAGGTTCTGTAATGGACTCACTTGTCTGCATGTTTGATTTTTGTCCCTGAAAATCAAGCCTACCCCTTTAGATAGCTGGATTATCTATAGCTTCTGGCTCTTCCTGCCATCAGTGGTGACTCAAGCACCACAAGAGCTAATAGGTGCATGTATCCCAGACCTAAGGGATGAGTGTTCTGTAACTGCCATAAGGGAAAATAGCCTATCTTGGTATCAATGACTGAGCAAGCAGGGCCAAATAGCATTAGACACTTTAGAGGGCATGTCAGCATGAATATTCTTTTTAACTTGTTTCACCTTTTTAAGACTGATGTAACTATAGTTATCTTTCCAATGCCGTTCTTATCTAAATAATGTAGCTCAGTTCCATAACCATGTGCATGTTAAAGCACATAGGAAAATAAATGTCTTGAATAAAATTGCATGTAAAAGACATGCTTTCAGGTAAAGTACATGCAAATATTACCTCCCTCCCCAAATCATGCATAATAATGTAACTCTAGTTGTATTTATTTCATATTTAATTTCAGACTGATGGGACACAATTATGAAAAACCCACATCACATCATGCCAGAAAGAGAGAATTCTAGGATTCATAGCTAGTTAACTACTTCCAAAGTTAATCATAAATAAGAATACAGTTGCAGAAACTACAGGTTTTATGCTTTATAATCTTCACATATATGTGAAGATTCTCAGTTATCCAGCTCATGGTTGTCCCAAAAGTGTTTTTTTCAGGAGGCAGTTTGGACTTCCTTGTTGTTTTTGTTTTTGAAGATGTTTCACTTCTCATCCAAGAAGCCTTTTCAGCTCTGACAGGATATAATTCCATTCCCCACTATCCTGTCAGTAGTGAAGAAGCTTCCTGGATGTGAAGCAAAATGTCTTCAAAAGTAAAAAAAATAAGAAAGTCCAGTTGCCTCCTGAAAAAGCACCTTTGAGATTTCACATATATATTTAATTTAGATGCCCCTTTTCTCCTTAAATGCATAAGGTGAAATTTATTGGGAAATGTTGTGCAATGTAGCATCCTTTTATAACAAAGGCACTGTGTCCGTTTTCCTTTATAAAAAACTATAAAGCTGATTGTTTTCCATATGCTGCCTCCAAATGTTCAGAGGCCCAGCTTTGATGGGTGAACACCTTATTAAATCAATAACAAAGAACTTAGCAGATGGATCTACAAGCACCAGTCCAAATAGGGACATTAACCTTCCTTTCCACCTACCCTTTTATCCCAAGTGGTATTCATAAAGTAAGGCTGATGTTAATTGCCTTGAAATCCTAACAAACCACAATTATTCACTGCTACTGCTTAAGCTTCCTAACTAATGTGTGCCCGCAGCCCAAAAGAAATCTGAAACGGCCTCCAATACAATTAATTTTGAGGTGTTGGTCTTTCTTCTTTTTCCTTTTCTTTTCATGATGTAATTTTGGTCATTGTCCCTTCAAAGGTTTAACTCTGCCCAATATTTAGCACTGGTCAATATGATCATTCAATACGTTAAAATAATATAAATATTAGTATTATGATACCTAGCATTGCTGGATAACATACATGGGAAAAGTTGGAGAGTGTTAGAAGAGCAGGATTAAAGCAGCAAACTTTGTCTGTAGTCTCCATTAGATTCCATATAAGTCTAATAAATAATTACACAAATAAATAAATACACAAATTTATTTATTTATTTATTTATTTATTTATTTATTTATTTATTTATTTATTTATTTATTTATTTATTTATTAGACTTATATACCGCTTCATAGGGCTTTCAGCCCTCTCTAAGCGGTTTACAGATTTTTAGCAAATTGAGTCAGCAAATTGCCCCCACAGTCTGGGTCCTCATTTCATCCACCTCGGAAGGATGGAAGGCTGAGTCAACCTTGAGCCGGTGAGATTTGAACTGCCAAACTGCAGATAACAGTCAGCTGAAGTGGCCTGCAGTACTGCACCCTAACCACTGCTGTCATGTAAAGAAGTGCTTATGTGCATAGAAGATATTTAACAGCAGATGTTGCCTATAAGATCCATAGAGGACAGAACATACAAAAAACATCAATATATTTTCATAGCAAATTTTGGCAGCAGCCAATGGCAAAGCATGCTGCCATAATTCTACTTTTCTACAGATGTTGATTAACCTCTGTTTCCATATGGCTCTTGTCACAAACCATCTCAGCCTGCTGGATCAAAGCAGTGTTCACCAAATTTATGATATGGTTTGTTTTTTCCCCATAATCACCCTTCTCAATATTTCAGACTACTCATAAGGAAGTTTTTAAAAGTGTTCTATTAAGTTTTACTGAAGCTTGAAGACTTTTAGGCCTTCTGACATCTTTGGGTTAACATGATATGATTGTCCCAGTCAACTAGATCTCTAAGTAAATTACTTACATGGCAAAGTAGCCACAAAACATCAATGAAATATAAACATGCCCTTATTATATCAAAAGCAATCATCTTGTTTGGTATTTCAGCCCTATTTCAATAAATTGGGATAAAATAGAATATTTAAAGAACACAAAATACCATATTGTAGGAATCTCATTAAAACCAAAGTCATCATAACAGAAGCCTTATCTTCTAGATCATGCTGTTGTTGGTGTTGAAAGTTTCTTTTAAAAATTCCCAAAGAAGCCCTAATTTTGTACAGTTATTTTGTGCTGACTTCTTCATCTCTATGTTACTGCACCCTTCAGTGTTCAAATGACAACTGTTGATTTGGGGGGTGGCAGAGTATACCACAATTCAATTTGGAAATGTTTAAAAGTGCCCTTCTCTTGCCCCAATGCTTACTGTGATTTCATATTTGTTACATGTTTACTCTACCAATGTCACCATTGTCATACATACACATAACATGTGTATGTATGTATGTATGTATGTATGTATACACACACACACACACACACAATTTGTGTATACATGTTAGAAAAAAATAAAGAAAACATACTAATCTTTCAAATTCTTGATTGATCCCCAATCTATAATCTTAAAACGGCACCAAGTTCCATCTAAATATATTACCCCCTGTTCCACCCTTCCCAAACATTTTCCTTGTGTTGTTATATCTTTCTGATGATAAGCTTCAGGGCATGGATTGTGTCAAACAAGAATGTTGAGTATATCAATATAATTGTGTAATATGATGAAGTCTCTCAATTACAGATACTAGATTTTATTGAAAAGCATGATTAGGATAAATCTGCTGTCGTGTTTGTGGTGTATGGGACAAATTATGCCAAAAACTGACAGAACTGCTAGAAGGAAATAATATATGGTTACATCCAAGGTTGATAACACCTTCATTATGTTACTAAAATGCCTGGCTTGTTCAAAGCCTATAATGGACAGCAGAGGTCAATAATTAGAGTCCCATCTGGTGATACTGATGGAATATGTAAGATTTTGGCATGAAAATAATAAAAAGGAAATGGATACTGTATAGTTGTTAAATCAAGAGAAAAAAGAATTCTATAATAGTTTGGAGTGAAGGAGGCCTAATCTTGGGGAATGCTTTTGGTAAATAAATGCAGGGAAGCAAAGATAGGTTTAATAATAAATTGGAAAGGGAGGTGGTAGCTCAGTGGCTAAGACGCTGAGCTTGTTGATCAGAAAGGTTGGCAGTTCAAATCCCTACTGCTGCCTAATAGAGTGAGTTTCTGTTACTTGTCCCAGCTTCTGCCAACCTAGCCGTTTAAAAGCATGGAAAAATGCAAGTAGAAAAAAATAGGAATCACCTTTGATGGGAAGATAACATTGTTCTGTGTGCCTTCGGCATTTAGTCATGCCGGCCACATGAACATGGAGACAGCGCTGGCTTTTCGGCTTTGAAAAGGAGATGAGCACCACACCCTAGAGTCAGGAACGACTAACACATATGTGTAAAGGGAACCTTTACCTTTACCCAATGAATTGGAAAGAGCTAAAAAGGTATGTCAGAAAGTAATTCTTGGAACCATCTAAGTTGTCAGGAGAGGGTATGAAAATAGGAAATCATAACAGTGTCATGACAATAATGGAGGATGAGTTTTTGGAAAACTGCAATGTTCTGAATGAATGTGCTTTTGTTGCAGAAAATGACAGGCTTTAGACTTCTCAGGATACAGGAAAAGTTTATTTGGCAGCCAGGTTCAGAAAGCTACCCCATGGCTTAGCATTGCAAGTTCTGAACCACCTTCATTATCGAAGCACGCATTCTTATACATTCTCAAAAGCATTGCAACATGGAAATACTTAACACATTTCTTAGTGGTTACCTTGAGGAGAAAGACTTATAAGGAGATGGGGTCTTACTTCTCCTTTTGTTTATGGAGTATGTGTCATTAACAAACTTTAATTGAACCTTGGACGTTTGACATAGGCTTTTGACATAGGCTATTGACATAGGAACATCTTGTGGTTAGGCACTGGTTTCCTGTTTCTTTTGCAAGCTCCAACTCTGTCTATGTGGCTTTTAATATAGAAGTAAAAGGGCTCTAAGAGGCTGTCCAGCCTGACCCAGCAGGTTTCACACTTAATGTCTAAATCTCACTTTACGTCTGCTCTACTTTAGGAGGGAAAAAATTGATGGGCAGGAATGAAATAAGAATGTTCAGAAGGAAACAAATAACCTAAATAAGAAGGTATGAGAACGTGGCTGGTATTCAAAAAGGTCTGTTTGTTCTGAGTACATGCTATAAATCTATTCAGGGAAAAGGAATGATTTGAAAAGCATGATTGATGTGTTTATAATAGCATTTTCAGGGAATTAATGGAGGATTCAAGGGTAATGAGAGATTGCAAATATGGGATAGACTATTTTCCGGTATTGTTAAGATTAGATGGTCAGTAAAACAAACATGGATGGAAAGAAGGAAAAGAAACTAGAGTGAACATGGAATGACACCAGAGGTAGGATTCAGCTGTTTTGGACCGGTTCAGGTGAACTGGATGCTAATTTTACATATGGTTCACTGAACTGGTAGTTGCAAAAATTGGCTGGCCCAACCCACTCCACCTCCCAGGAGTCTCCACGCAGCCCATTTTGGATGCCAGGTAAGTGCAGGGCCCACGTGGAGGCTCCGGGAGGGTGAAAACGGGCCTCTCAGAAATTCCAGAAGTCTAGAAACGAACCTGTTTCCAGCCTCCGGAGGGCCTCAGGAGCCCTCCTGGAGATTCGAGGAAAGCCTCCAGAGCCTGGGGAGGGCAAAAATGCCCTCCTGCCATGGGGGCCTAGCCCTAACTAGGCAGAGAACCGGTTGCTAACATTTTTGAATCCCACCCCTGAATGACACCAAGAAGAGAAAACACCAGTACATTCTCCCAACAGAATGAATGTAAAGTAGATAGAAGGAATGAGTGTGTGGGAATTGTGAGGAGCAGAATGAAGTGACTTATGGGACAGAATGCACATAACTTTATAGAGTTGCATTTATGCACAGTGTTAAAAAGGAAGGATGGTGAAATGATGAACCAAAAAAAGGAGAAAAACCATGCGCATGAAACAATTATTGCTTCAAAAGAAAGAGACAGAAATATATAATATTGTTAGAGGGGAAAAAAAACAGTCTAGTCAAAGATAGCAAAGATTCAGGTTAAAAAACAGAATACAATTTAGAAGGAAATAAGAACAATGTTTTCAAAGTGATTGAAAGGGGCTAAATAATGATCCTCCAGCAGAGTGAATTTATCTAAAAATAAAATGATGAAATCATTTGGAATGAAACTAGAGAACTGGACCCCGAAGAAATTTAGAGCATTGTGTGGTATAGTAATATATATAGTATAAGAAAAAATGATAAAGAAATAAAAATATGTTGCAAAAAATCTTCGAAAACGGTAAGGCTGTAGGATGGATTATGTAATTGGAGAAATATGAGTCTGAAGTAGCTGGGTGACTTTTTAAATCTATGAAAACATCTGTGCCAAACGTTAGAGGGATCTAATTACCGACTGTCAATATAATGTATGGAGAAATCTTAAGATGAGGAAATTCTGGTAGAAAGATAATGGTAGCATGTGGTCTGTTCTGAAGAACCTACAGCCATTGAAATGAGAAATGGTAAGATATAAAAACATACATATTTGCTATATACGGAGTGTGTGAAGGGAAGCATCAATGTAAGTTGACGGCAGGAATGAGTTACTAAGATATGTGTGCAGTAAAACACGAAGTGATAGTGCCAAAAATGAATGGGTCCTGCAGCAAAAGTGCTCATAAAAGAGAGCGACCAGGATTTAAGAAATATAAGAGGGGGGGGTCGTCTGTTAATACAGAGAAACTGAATGAAGGTTGAATAGCAGCAGGTCAAGAAGAAAAATGAGGAGGATATGGCTGGATGGAGTTAATGAGATCCTGAAAAAGAAAAAGGTAAGAAGTCCAAAAATAAAAGGCAGTTTTGAAGCAGTGTACAAACTCAACGGAAGCAAGGAATGCTTGCAAGGCTAAAAAGCTATGGGGAGGTGTAATGAAAGATGTAGCTTTAGCTGTGTTTTCCTTCCTTTCTTTTATTACATGTCCTTAATCTCCTTTTCTTACGGCTTTTGTGTTCGTTTTGTGCTTGGCAAAACATTACTTAGCCCAAGGGTGAGATTGAGCCGGTTATAGCAATAGCAATAGCAATTCGACTTATATACCGCTTCATAGGGCTTTCAGCCCTCTCTAAGCGGTTTACAGAGTCAGCATATCACCCCCACAGTCTGGGTCCTCATTTTACCCAACGCGGAAGGATGGAAGGCTGAGTCAACCCTGAGCCGGTGAGATTTGAAATGCCGAATTGCAGATAACAGTCAGCTGAAGTGGCTGCAGTACAGCACTCTAACCACTGCGCCCCCTTGGCTCCGGTTCAGACCGGTTCAAGCAAACTGGATGTTAATTTTAATCCGATTCACCGAAACGGTTGTTACAAGGACCAGCTGACCCTGCCCATCCCACCCTGCCCCTTCAGGAGTCTCCATGTGGCTCGTTCATCATGCAAAGCAAGTGCAGGGCCCACACGGAGGCTCCGGGAAGGCAAAAAATGAGCCTACCAGAAGTACTGGAAGTCCAGAAACAGTTTCGCTGCTGTGGTGCAGGAAGCTGACTAGGCCATTTCCCCATAGCCACGTCCACCCAGCAACCAGGCAGAGAACCAGTTGTTAAAAAATTTCAACCCCACCCCTGACTTAGCCTAAATGGGAATAGTATGCTAGAAAAGATTCTAGACATGGTTTTGACAGATAAAATGACATCTACAGGTATCCTTTCTAATGATTTAAAAAGAAAGACTCAACTCAGTGGGAAATGCCATCACAAACTCCCGTATCACATCTAATTTGGCCAGCACTACCAACAATGTCTCTTAAAAATAAATTGCAAAGCACTTTTTTTTTCATCATGGAGAAACTTTTATAATTTTATAATGTAAAATTAGCTACTCTTTTGAAAATATTTTAATGCAAAATAAAGGATTACATCAACAGTACTAAAAACTGAAGTAATGTCCAATTGTTAGTTTATATATTTACTTAAAATCAATCAATGCATTTTTCCCGCTGATCTCTATTTTCAAATGCAATTTAAACCTATTCTTTTGAGAGAAAGCACTGTGGAATTTCTGAGCAGCTAGCCACACATATTGGACCTTTGTTTATCCTGGGGGGTGAGGAACCCTCACCAAAATCAGATTTTATTTATTCATCATTGGAAGATCACTGGGGAATCCCATAGCCATAGACCAAACTGAGAAGTTTTAATAAGTTTTCTGCAAGAAGGTCAGCTATCCAGGAGTTAAGCTTAACTTGTGGGAAACTTTACCTTTGGATATGGATAGGGCTCAGAGGTCTGGTGCTATATACACTGAGTGAGAGGTAACTTATTCAATTCAGTGAGATTTCTGAATAAATACATTCCCATTGAAAAGAATTTGCTAAACCTGACCTTGGGTTTTTCACATGCTTTTTAAGGACCAAGTCACTTTGGTAAGTATGTTTGGCTTCTTCCTGAACTCCCTTTGGAGTTGGACTTTAATAGGGCTGATAGGTGATATCGATGCTTTTACCCCTGGAAACCATGCACAGAATTGCAGCCTTTGATTCTACTTACTGAGGAAGCAAAGAAGGTGCAGTTAGTTTATTCTGAATAAGCAACGATGCACAAAGCAGATAATGCCTTCATTCCACTTTTTCACAATTATAGTTGCAGTCCCAAACAGATGCATTTGATTTAAAACCCCATTTAACTCAATGTCTGTTATGTTCAAAGTGTTGCAGGTACTGTAAATTATTGTACATCACATTACTTCAATGATTTTTACATTAGCTATCCAAATGATGCTTGTGTCATCCCTATATTTGAAAGGAGCTTGCAGAATTTACTTCAATTCAGCTTGTCAGATCATAAAAAAAGTCATTTTACAATGAACACATGAAAAGAAGGGTTTATACAAATACCTGCGGAAAAAAATAATACATCATATAGTAGTATAGCTTTATTGTCATTGTACATATACAACGAAATTGGTTTTAGCCTCACTGGTGCAATCCATGACAAAAAATACAAACAACATAAAGAGTATAAAGAATAATCCCTATGCAAGTAATTAGGGGAAAAAAGAAAGTGAAAGAAAAACTAGTCATACATTTCCTTGTCTGTGTGGAGTGATTGTGTTTAAGAGCCTGACAGCCCAAGAATAGAAACTATTTTAAAACCTATTTGTTCGGCTGGCTATATGGCTGGCTATGCTTCAATGTATATGAGAGAGGAGGGGGATAGAAAATAACAAGAATCAAAATAATAATATGTTATTTTGCTAAGTTGAAAGGGGCCACAAAAGTCTTCTAAACCAACCCTACTCAAGGAGAAGACCCTATACCCGTGATTGCGAACCTATGGCACATGTGACATAAGTGGCATGCAGAGCCATCTCTCCAGGTATGCGAGCTGTCGCCCTTTCCTCTTCCGGGTTCCAGTGCACTGGCCAGCTGGTCTTCACTAGCACAGCAGTGCCAGAAACCGGAAGAGCAGCCTCCCGGTGCCCATGCGTGTACCAGCTGGCTGATCTTGTGGTTCCCGGTGCAGGCATGCGCACCGACCACCTGGTCTTCTGGTTTCTGATGTGCACGGGCACGCGAAGTCCAGCTGGCCTGTCTCCAAGGACATGCAGGAAACTGGAAGATCATCTTCCCAGCACCTGCATGCACACCAGGTGGCTATTGTTCTGCTTTCTGGCACGCACGCTCCTGTTCCGGCACTTGGTTTGCCAATACTATTTCAGACAAATGGCTGTGCAATGTCTTTGAAAAGCCTTCAATGATGGAGCACCTACAACTTCTGAAGGCAAGCTGTTCCACTAATTAATTGTTTTCACTATCATACAACCTTAGTTCTAAGTTGGACCTCTCTTCGATAAGTTTTCATCTGATACTTCTTGTTCTGCCCTCAGATGCATTAGAGAATAGGTCAATCTCCTCCTCTTGAGGCAGCCCCTCAAATATTGGAAAGTTGCTCTCAAGTCACCCCTACTTCTTCTCTTCATTAGACTAGGCTGGTTCCGGCAACTGTTCATTGTATGTTTTAGCCTCCAGCCTCCTAATTATCTTTGTTGCTCTTCTCTGCAATTTTTCTGAAATTTCATTTTTCTTTTTCTTTTATTATGGTGACCAGAATTGGATGCAGTATTCCAAGTGTGGTCTTTACAATGCAGTACAAAGTGGTACTAACACTTCATGTGATCTTGATATTCTCTCTGTCTCTTGATGCAGTCTAGGACTGCATAATAAAAGATGGCAAAATAGAAGACAATAGTCAGAATTATTTTTATAAAGATGAAAATAAACATATAATTGCTTACACTTCTGCACCCACATTTATTACTGTCACTCTGCTTTTATGGCTATTTGCATACAAATGTAGGTAAGATAAGGATTATGGCTAAAGCAAACAGTTTTGACTCTATTGCTGTACTTTTCTTTCATTACCAAGGCAATATCTTCAGAAGTAGAGGAATTGTTTCCAAGAACTCATTTGTTCTCACTATTTGTTCCCTAGCTGAACTCTTGATCCCAATTTCGGGATATCTACCCAATTGTATAATCATAAGCAGGAGATTTTGAGTTACATTTTCGTGTAGAAAGGAAGGAAGGAAAAGAAATATAACTTTAAAAAGCTGCAAATACCTCCTAGTAGGAAACAGAGGGAGAGGTACATGCGCATTATTGCTCATTCTTCTTCCCCCAAATTCAGTAGATTCCAGTAAACATGTTCAGATACTCGTTAGCTAAGACATTCGTTCCACTTTAATCCAGGGGTGGGCTGCTACGGGTTTGCCCAGGTTTGGGAGAACCCATAGCTAACGTTATGGCCGGTTTGTAGAACCTCCAAATCCCACCCCTCGATGGCCCCTCGCACCCTGCCCCACCACTCCCAGGAGTCTCCACACAGCCTATTTTGGATGCAAGATAAGTGCAATATGCAAGATAAGTGCAGGATAAGTCCCGGAAGTTCTGGAAGGTCAGAAATGGGCCTATTTCTGGCCTCTGGAGGTTCTCCAGAGCTTGGGGAAGGAAGTTTTCACCCTCCCAGAGGTTTGAAGAAAACCTCTGGAGCCTGGAAAAGGCGAAAACACTCCCCACCACGGTGCAGGAGGCCAACTAGGCCACACCCAGCCAGCAACCAAGCAGAGAACCCGTTGCTGAAATTTTTGAAGCCCACCCCTGCTTCAATCTATGCCAAAGAAAATCCCATTCAATAGGTCTAATTCCTAAGAAAATGAAAGCTGAACCTGTAATTCTATATGGACTCTCCTGGGACAAATTATCAACAACTATCAACTCTCTGAAGGGAGTTCAGGATTAGCCAAAATACAAAACTTCCTGATTATGTAAATAAAGATTCAATCATCGGCCAAAAGTATCTAAAAGGTCTTCATTTACATATTGAATTTCATTTTGGAGAGAAACGCCTGGCATTCAGAATGGCAATGTTAGTACATTCCAATGGCTCTCTGACTCTAAGCCTAACCTTTTTTTTTTCATTTTAATGGAAGTTACTTGGATGAGTAACAAAACATCTTCACTTAATAAACTTTGGTCCAGTTGCCATGATTTAACCTTTTTAGAAAACTTCCTGAAATAGTTTTCTGATGTTTAGCTGGAAATTTTTGAACTCCAGGGGAGACAATGTCATTTGTATAGGAAAATTATCTCCACGTCAACATATCATTTGCCATCAATACAAATACTCACAGATTTGACATTAAGGGATAGAGTTCATCATTCTATATTGCTCCACTGACGTACAAATTTGGAACTGTCTATTACTTATGCTGTTGTTCCTTAGCATCTGTATCCTTTCCCCCTAATTTCATTCTATTTATCTCAGCTATAGTTTTTGTAAATTAAACTGTAGCATTTATCTACTTTTACAGCCATAGATTTAAATTCCCTTGGTTCCTGCTTAACAAAATGATAAATACTGAACTCTTTTAATCTCTTCTCCTACATCAATCTCTTTACCTTGTATGGATTTTCTGTTTTCTAACTTCTTTTTAAGTTGCCAATATTTAACTAGCAATCCCTAAAATATACAATATTTAGTTATACTCTGAACAAGAGTGGAAAGGAGAATCCTGAAGCTACTTTTTCTTTAAATGATGAAAAACTCTTCTGGTAAAAATAATCAAGCAAATGTTTACCATTGTTATTCTTGAAAGAACCATTTCTTAAAATGTGGACAGTACAAACTCCATTTGATTTCTCAGAAGTAGAACTGAGTTCAATGACTTTTAATTCAGGGTAAGTTAGTATGACACTATAAATTACATTATTATTGGGCTGATGATTCATCTACACAAGTTATACCTCCTCTCTTCAATTGCCATCATTTCATTGTTCAGTATTTGATGATCCACACTTCAACTAGACTGTATGAGGCGACAGAATGAATTCTCTTCAGACAAGATATTAAAAAAAATACAGACAGAACAAAACAAAATCTCTCCCCACAAATAGAAAACCACCACAATTATATAGAGATAAAAAGTACTTTTTATCCTACCCCTATCCTATGCTAAGTTTCTACTTCAGGGAGGTTTGGTTTTTTTTAATGATAGGAAAGTTTATTTCATCACACTAGAATGTTAATCCATTGAAAGTAAGCTTGTTTATTTTTTGACTCTGGGCTGAACCTAGCAGCACATTCTTTGGCAGTTAGCTACAATCCATTTTTTGTCTGGAGTTGTCAGGTCCAAAACTAAGAATGACACATGTTGATTCTTCCACATTGAGTTCTTTATTGTTTCACACTTATAAGCAAAGTGCCAGTCTGAGGACTCTAATATCTGTATCTACAATATACTTTATGAACTATTGTTTCAACTTCTACTCTCAAAATGACGCTATAGGGCACTGCACGCCAGAAGAACTAAATACAAGGACAGTTTTTCCCCGAATGCCATCACTTTGCCTAACAACTAATTCCCACAACACTGTCAATAATTTACCAATAATAATAATAATAATAATAATAATAATAATAATAATAAAAAATGACTTTGAGAAAAGCATTGGCAACAAGCAAATGCAAGTATTAGAAATAACAACTGAGATGGTCAAAAATCGAGTTAAAAAGGTAAAGAATTGGACATCACCTGGAAAGGACCAATTACATGGTTTCTGGCTCAAATATCTGACCAGTTTACATGCAATATTGGCCAGGCAACTGAATGAAATTTTACAAAAGGGCCAAATTGATGAATGGTTGACAACTGGAAAAACATACTTGATTCAGAAAGATGCAACTAAAGGAACAACACCTGAAAACTACAGACCAATAACATGCTTGCCAACAACCTTCAAATTACTCACAGGCATTATTGCAGATAACATGATGGATTATTTGGAAACAAACAACATCTTGCCAGTAGAGCAAAAAGGCAACAAAAGAAGGAGCAGGGGCACCAAAGATCAGCTTCTAATTGATAAAATGATATTAGAAAATTGTAAGAACAGAAAAACGAACTTGAATATGGTCTGGATTGATTACAAAAAGGCATTTGACTCACTGCCACATAGTTGGATCATAAAATGCTTAGAAACAACTGGCATTAGCAAAAATATTACATCCTTTACTGAAAAGGCGATGAAACAATGGAGAACTGAGTTGGCAGTAGGGAATGAGATCTACGGAATAGTTAATATCAAGCGAGGAATTTTCCAGGGTGATTCACTTTCACCTCTTCTCTTCATCATCGCAATGATCCCACTATCAGTAATCTTAAAAAAAATGAAATTAGGCTACCAAACAGCCAAAGAAGCTGAAAAAATTTCACATTTACTATATATGGATGATTTGAAACTCTATGGAAAGTCAGAAATAGAAATCCAATCATTGACAAACACAGTCCGAGTATTCAGCACCGATATTTCAATGCAGTTTGGCATGGAAAAATGCGCTACTGTATCCATAAAAAGGGGCAAAATCACTGCATGTGAGGGAATTGAAATGCCCAATGGCCAATTAATTAAATGCAAAGAAAATGAAGCCTACAAATACTTAGGCATTCTGCAGTTGGATAACATCAAGCATGGAGAAGTAAAAACTATTGTCAGGCGAGAGTACACCAACAGAGTTAGGAAAATTTTGAAATCTAAATTGAATGGTGGAAATACAATCAAGGCCATAAATACCTGGGCAATACCAGTTATAAGATACACAGCTGGTATAGTTAACTGGACACAAGCTGATTTGGACCTTTTGGACTGAAAAACCAGGAAACTAATGACAATGCACTACAGTTTACATCCACGTGGTGATACTGATAGACTATACCTGCCCCGAAAATCAGGTGGCAGAGGATTATTACAAGTGAAGCAAACAGTTGAAGAAGAAAAACATGCACTGGCTGATTATTTAAAAGAAAGTCAAGAACATCTATTAATCGAAGTAAAGAACAAAAATCTACTGAAGGCCCAACAGACGAAACAAGAATACAGAAAAGATGTGATAAAATCAAGAATGGAGAGTTGGCAGAACAAAGCACTGCATGGCCAATTTCTGGAAAAAATAAAAGATAAAGTGGACAGTGAACAAACTTGGTTATGGTTAACAACAGGTACATTAAAGAAAGAAACAGAGTCACTAATCCTGGCTGCGCAAGAACAAGCTATCCGCACAAATGCCATTAAGGCCAAAATCGAAAAATCCTCTGATGATGCCAAATGCAGACTTTGCAAAGAAGCTGATGAAACTGTTGATCACATACTCAGCTGCTGTAAAAAAATCGCGCAGACTGATTATAAATTGCGGCACAATTCAGTAGCACAAATGATCCATTGGAATTTGTGCAAAAATTATAATATTAAAACAGCAACAAACTGGTGGGAACATCAGCCTGAAAAAGTCACCGAAAATCAGATGGTCAAGATCTTGTGGGATTTCCGTATACAAACCGACAAAATACTGGCGCATAATACACCAGACATCACACTGGTTGAGAAAAATAAGGTGACAATCATAGACATCGCAATACCAGGTGATAGCAGGGTCGCCGAGAAGGAACATGAAAAAATCGCAAGATACCAGGACTTAAAAATCGAAATTCAACGACTATGGCACAAACCAGCAGTGGTAATTCCAGTGGTAATTGGCACACTGGGTGCTATTCCAAAAGCACTGGAATTACATTTAAAACAGTTAAAAATTGATAAAATCACCATCAGTCAAATGCAAAAAGCCGCACTGCTTGGATCTGCACGCATATTACGAAAATACGTTACGACGTCCTAGGCCCCTGGGTGGGGCCCGACTAGTAACCAATGCCAAATCCGGCGAAACAACTGGCCGCTGTGATACAATTGTACAACAACAACAACAACAACAACAACAACAACAACAGTAGTAGTAGTAGTAGTAGTAGTAGTAGTAATGTAAAAGCACTGGAATTACATTTAAAACAGACAAAATCACCATCAGTCAAATGCAAAAAGCTGCACTGCTTGGATCCGCACGCATATTACAAAAATATGTTACGATGTCCTAGGCCCCTGGGTGGGGCCCGACTAGTAATCAATGCCAAATCCAGTGAAAAAACTGGCCGCTGTGATACAATTGTAATAATAATATTGTTCTCTTCCTTCCAAGTATCTAGCTCTCCTCACTTATAACCATGTTGCTTGTATCTTTCAATTTATATTACTTTTATTGTTTCCTAGTATGATTTGATAGCTTATTAGTAACCTTGATTATCACTAAGTGTTGTATCTTTTTTATTCTTGATGAATGTATTTTTATTCTCCTTATGTACACTGAGAGCATATGCACCAAACACAAATTCCTTATGTGTCCAATCACACTTGGCCAATAAAGAATTCTATTCTATTCTGTTCTGGTCTATTCTATTCTATTCTATTCTATTCTATCCGATCTGTGAGGTGCTATCTTCATCCTCTTTCTCTTGCAAATAACATCTGGGCCTCCCTCCTGGGGCTTCACCTCCTCACTTTACATTCCATCATAGGAATGATGCAGCTGATCCTTCCACTGAGGTCTATCACTGCAAAATTAATTTGTGCACTAGGATTGCATGGTACCACCCAAGCAATTCTGCTAAAACTTTCTTGAAATACATCTCTGAATGTTTTTCTGAAGTTAGAACGTGTCATTCAAATTAGTCTCAAATATCATGTAACTTTTCAGAGAGTTTAGTGTCTTAGCCCCACATTCCCAGCGGGAGACAGTCCTGGGGATAGAAGAGGGGTATTGTAAGATAAGCACAGCTTGAAGTCTTATTTCAATAAGTTTCAAATCAAAGTATGTGATGCTGACCTAAAGATAACTAGAAATTCTTTCAGATTTCCATAAACAAATGGCTGACCTTTTACTGAAACAAAATTACTATGGTCATGTAGAACTTTTGCTTAAAGTTAAACTCAGTGTGAAGTGTAATTTGAACTGATTCTTTTGAAAAGCATTTGTGCAAGTTGATGTTCCACCATGTTTTGCAATTTTTGTGATGATGTATTACAGCTTGCCATAGCCAATTATCCAAGTATTACAAGAAAGTATGTTATCTATCTTTCGGACATCTACAATCTAGACCAGTGAGGGCAAACCTTTTAGGCACCAACTGCCCAAAATGCACGCATGCACATGCCCAAATTGGAAAGTGTGCATGTGAATGCATGCGTATGTGGACATGTGTGAATGTGTGCATGGGCAGACATGCATGAACATGGACATGCATGGACATGTGCAAATGTGCACATGCACAAACCTGTGCAAATGTGTGCATGTGTGGACATGCATTAATAGGTACATGTGCGCATTCACAGCAGAGACCCGAAGACCAGCTGGCTGGCAGGAGGTGGGGCACTGAACCAGTAGCGAGTTGTGTTATATAAGAGGTAAATTCACCAGATAAATAGTCCTAAAGCTAATATTCAGTTAGCTCTCCAGTCTTTTCCCCTTTTGGTTCATGTCTTTATTTTACCTGCTTCTTCTATTTATGACTACAGTCCTCATTCACAGAAAGACAAACAATACATGTCCTTTCACGATGGATAGTTGAAAGACATGAAGAGACAAATAGATAGAGAGATATTGGCTTTCAAATCAATCTTGACTCTGGACTACATAGAATCTATGCAGTTTTCTAGACAACGTAAGTGGTTTCCTATTGCCTTCTTCCTTAGGATGGAGACAGAGTGAATGGCTAAGGTCATCCAGTTGACATGTACTTAAGGGTAAAATTAGAATAAAAGAAACTAAAAACTTTAAAATGTATTTTGAGGGGAAATAATATGAAAACCTAGCACATTTTTTTCCATTTAAAATACAAAATTTTGGTAAATATTTGCTAAAAGCCAAGGATGAAGCTAATCTCTCTCTCTCTCTCTCTCTCTCTCTCTCTCTCTCTCTCTCTCTCTCTCTCTCTCTCTCTCTCTCTCTCACACACACACACACACACACACACACACACACACACACACTCACTCACTCACACACACACACACAAACACACACAAACACAAACACAAACACACAATGCATATCATACCAAAAAATTGAAAGTTTACATAATAAACCCACACAGGCTTCAAATCTCTCAGGAGCTGGCTGATCTTCTGGGACCTAGTTAGTTGCAAGTTTATGATTCTGTGCTTTTATTCTTCTGAGAAGAATAAAACAAAGCAGAACAATAGTTTCAGAAAAATTGAACAGAGCATGTTTGCCAATAGTGTAATGTTTGCTGAATTCTATTAGTGATTAATATACATAGCATACAATACAATACAAAAAAGTTTTGGAGGAAAGAGCTCTGAACTTGGAAATATATGGAATGCAGAATTCCTTACACAGTGTAAGTACAAGTCCTGTAATGCCTCAATGAAGAACTAGTACTAGTAAGAACCCATCTATAAATAATGTGCTTTTTTATTTGCATTTGCCCAAGTGCAACAATTGGGTTTCATCAAAACATTGCATTTTTATACCCTATCCTTGTATTGTGCCTTAAAAAAATATTGTGGGAGGACAGCCATGTTAGACTACAGTGGCAAAAAGGGTATCTTTTCCAACTAACATTTTTTATTAAAACACATACACCTTTGTGAGCTATAGCTCACTTCATACGATGCACAGAATGGCTAATAAATCCTGATGTAGGATTTATAGTGGGGTGAGCTTGGGAAGAGGAAAGGAGAAGGCAGGTTATTCAATGCAGATGCAGGTTAAATGTGAGAAGATTACATGACTGAAAAAGAGTCAACTAAGTAGATTCAAATAAGATTAAATGAACTGTCACAAATGCGCTATTCATTACTCTGTAAATCTCATTTTGTTTGAGTTAAATAAGTGCTGACCTTACTAAAACTACACAAATATATCCAGGTCACAAATACTTCTGTTATATATAATACCTTCTTTCTTCCATTTGATACTTGGAGTCTATGAAACTCTGTCAACAACAGTGGTGGGATTCAGCCATTCTGCACCTATTTGGGAGAACCGGTTGTCACCTTTCTAAGCAGTTCGGAGAACCGGTTGTTGTAAGAAATCTCATTTTTTTCCCCACTTTACAGGGCTAATCCTGTAAGGTAAGCAGGAAGGAAACATTCTGGTGTTTCTAGCTTCATCTTCATTGCCCTGCTTACAGAAACTGCCTCTCTGGTTAACCCTTATTACATTGTAACAGCTAAGGTGAAGCGCCCATTGACCTGAATAACGTTGAGTTGGCCATGCCCACCCAGTCACATGACCACCAAGCCATGCCTACCCAGCTGGCCATTAGGGCAGAGAACCAATTGTTAAATTATTTGAATCCCACCACTGGTCAACAAACCAGATTAAGATTTTTAAAAATAAACCATTACAAAACTATTACAAATATAATACCTTCTGCCATGTATCTACACCCCAAAAATAATGTGATCTCCCATCTGATCCCCAGATTTCAACCATGTTTTTTTTTCCAAATCTTCCAAAACTTAATAAAGAGTGGATCATTTGAATGTCAGGGGGCAGATTTTTTTTCACAGGAGGAACTACCCATGCAAGAGCATGAATGGTCTTTGTGGATGACATCCCCTTGGTAGTAAGATGTTCTACAAGTCTGCTTTCCCTAATCTCACTAGACATCTAGATTCAACAAATTGTCCTTGTGCTATTTAGACCCTATGCCATAAATGAACTCAGGTATTCAAATTGTTCCATGATGAAGCAACTGAGCCTTCCAAATAGTCCTGGAAAGGAACCCCAAGTAGAAAAAGTTACAATAATCTACATCGGAGGTGGCTTTATGTAGATGTGGTGGGAGACAGGGGTGGGCGGCTGGGGGTTTGCAGGGGTTTCAGAGAATCTCTAGCTAAGATTTTGTGCAGTTCAGAGAACCCCCAAATCCCACTCCTGGCTGGCCCTGTCCACCTCTCCCCTCCCCCGAGTCCCCATGCGGCCCATTTTGGATGCAGATAAGTGCAGGGATTGTGCGTGGAGGGCAAAAAATGGGCCTAACAGAAGTTTGGGAAGGCCACAAACAGGCCTGCTTCCAGAGGGCCTCAGGAGTCTGGTGAGGCCATTTTTGCCATCCCGGGGGCTCGAGGAAAGCCTCTGTAGCCCAGGGAGGGCAAAAATGCCCCCCCCCCGCTATGGTGCAGGAGGTCGACTAGGCTACAACCACCATGGCCACACCTACCTAGCAACTGGGCAGAGAACCCCTTGCTAAACTTTTTGAAGCCCACCCCTGGTGTGAGGTGTCGAGGACCAAGTCCTGAGGCTCCCTGCAGTGGAGTGCCTAAGGGCTCTGCATCTCCCTCTCCCACTAACTGTAACTAAATGGGTCATCCAATAACGGAATGATTTATCTAGCCGGGTAATGAAATTTCTGCAAGCAAATAACCATCTCAGAGAGCACCACAGGTAATTGGAACAAATTGCTAAGGAAGGAGAAGTCTTTAAAACAATGCCACCCAGCCTAATAGGATGCAAAAGGATACCAGTGTCAATTTACAGCAGCCAAGAGATTTAGAATAGCAAGGCCATGAAAGCCAAACTATCCCTAGCCCAGCCACAAATGTCCAGTGTGTTTTCCATCTGCTCTGCAGCCCTGTCTTCTGTGCCCAAATCTTCTTCATTCAGGGTTTTCTGCAACTGTTCCGTAATTAAAATTCTTTTATCTATGAATATGAGATTACTGTTTTATTCTGAGAAGTGAAATGAAAGCAATGGGAACTCTATAGGATCAGTATGCATATATTGTAAGAACAAGTGGAATAATAATGAGGAAAATATATGACTTTATAAATATTGCTTGAACTACCACTCCAATTTTCAGTGATATGCAATATATTTGTTTGTTTGTATACCAGAGGTTGACAGCATCTTTAATACTTTACTTTTAATGATGGTGGGATTTGATCATAATATTATTTGTGAATATGGTAACAATAATAAGGGACTGGTGATAACAGTAGCAACATCTGAAAAATTAACTCTGTGAAAATAAAAAACAATGCAGGAATAAATGTCTCAAAATCCAGATGCAATCTTTTCAGGTCACAGGAATTCTGCTGCCTACAACAAACTTCCAGAAGACACTGAGTTAAAGACACTGAGGATCTTCTCCAGGCAGCCCTCAAGAATGCCAGAGGCAAAATTCAAAGGGCTGAAAGGTGCTGTTCAATACAACAAGAAATTGCTGCAGTGGTCATGGAACTTGGAAATAATTGCCAAGGGGAATCAGGACCATTTTTATGATTTTCAGGAAGTAGTGGGATTCAAATAATTTAACAACCAGTTCGCCCAGGGTCAGGTTGGCTGTTGTGGGTGGTATGGCCCATCATTGTCCTCCAGCTCCACTTTACATGTGGAAGAGCCTCCCACGATAGCCAACCTGACACTGGGCGAACCGGTTGTTAAATTACCCCCCTGCCCGCTATCAAAGTGGATCCTAGGTGCTGCGTTGCAATGGAGAAACAAAAAACAGAACAGCCAGCATGAGGAAAGGAGTAGGAGCAGGGTGCAGCGCAGCACCCAGGATCCAATTTGATAGCAGGAGGGGAGGGTAATTTAACAACCGGTTTGTCTGAACCAGTGCGAACCAGCTGAATCTCCCCACTGCTTTCAGGTATTTAGGTAGCAAAGTCCCTGGAACCATGTGGATCTGAGACCCGTGTCTTTGCCTCTCTCTTTTTTATATAACCCATGTTATCCAAAAGTTTCTAACATTGTTCTTGACTTTTTAATTTCTTACTTTCTTTGAGGCTGCTTCCCTAGTGAGCTTGCTTTTGTGTTCCCAGCTTGTACTAGATTTACAACTACAAGTTTGGTCTGACGGATTTATTACGGCAATAAACCAGATAAGAAGGTGCCATTTGTAAGACAGGACAATGGTGGAAGCAACAGTAGTAGAAACATATCTCCCATTTTGGACTTCCTCATTTTGGGATCCATGAGTTGTTCCATCCTGTCCCAGCCCATTTCTGAAAATGTGGACCCTGGTGTGATTCTGAATGTTGAATATGGCCCCAAGGGGAAAGAGATTGCACTCCCCAGATTCACAGCCCCAACTCATTCTTTGTTCAGAATGTTCAAATACATGACAGCAAACGTCCTGTTACACATCCTTAATTCAAACTTAAAGTTGTCATGATCCAAGGACATAGAGGCTCTAATACTCTATGTTTAGATATTGCAATTTGTGTGAAATCACAATTCCTTGTATAGCCTTTCAGAAGAGTAGTTTTAGAAGGCACAAAAAGTTCCAGGGAAGTAAGATTCCCAGCTCCTTTTAAAATTGAAAAAGAAACTAAGGTAATCCCCTCTTTATCATCTAAGGGGAACTTCATTTTTTTCTCCCTAAAATATTTAACTTTTCATCAGAAGTCAATTCTCTGAAGGACTTGATAATTGTTTCTGAAGTAATGGACATACTGTAAGTCAGGTTTTTTTTTTCCAGCCGAGGATAGACAGGTCTGTCTTAAATGGTGGGTCAATTTCCTTTTGGAAAGTCCCTTTTTATATAAATCTTTAAGATACACCAACACCCACCAACACACACACACACACACACACACACACACAAACACACACACGCACACGCACACACCTTATACAAATAACCAACAGTGATGTATTTGGAAGTCAGCCCTGGAAGCCATCTTTTTCTTTGGATCTTCGGGGCCGCCACACTTAGCAGGTGAGCATGCTGTGGGAACTGAGGATTGGATGGCGACGGGGTGAGGTATAGCCATAACAACAGCAGCATTCTTTCACTGGGAGTCAAGGAAATTCAACCTGCACCTGGAGAGGTGTGATTGGGGAGGTGCCTTGGTTGGGATGGTGGCCTGATTGGACCATGTGATGGACATGTGGGTGCAGGGGATGGGACTTGGATTTCCTTTGGAGTAGGGGAAACCCGGGAGATTTCAGATTCGGGTTTTCCCCAATGTGCCAATATGACATCTCTAATAAAATGGAACTTTGAAGAATTTCCTGCCTTGGAGTCTTACTTAGTTGGGGTTGTTACTTGGAATCCTGACAGAAATACATTGACTAGTTTGTTAAAGAAGAAGGAATATTGTGCAATATAATACTGTTCCCCATCTTGAATGGATATAAAAGATAAAGGTAAAGGTTGCCCTCGGACATATGTGCTAATCGTTCCCTACTCTAGGGGGTGGTGCTCATCTCTGTTTCAAAACCGAAGAGCCAGCACCATCCGAAGATCTCTCCGTGATTGTGTAGTCAGCATGACTAATAGCCGAAGGTGCACAGAACGCAGTTTACCTTCCCACCAACCGATCCCTATTTTTCTACTTGCATTTTTTTACATGCTTTCGAACTACTAGATTGGCAAAAGCTGGGACAATAACGGGAGCTCACTCTATGTATTCAAACCACTGAACTGCTGACCTTCTGATCGACAAGCTCAGCATCTTAGCCATTGAGCCACCACGTCCCTATTCAGTGGATATAGTTTTTTATTATTATTGTAAATCAAAGAGACTGAATTTTCAGTTAAAAATGTGCTCTTTGACAATTCATATGACTCCAGCCTGTTTCTTATTCAGGCTAATGGCACAACTCCCATTTATTCCAAAGAAAACAAGAACTGGTCCATGGATTGAAAAGGTCAACAGAATGCAATTACATCTGAGTTTGGAAGAGCAAAATGTAAAAATCCCAATTAAAGTCAAAAGACAGTTTGGTCACGCAGAATGGGTGATCCATTAGTCACTGAGAGTTCGAACTGTTATTATGCTAATTAATGCTGACTCTTCTTAGCTGGGTTATTTCATTTGAATTGGGCTCCCTCTTCGTTTTTTTTTCCCCTTCAAAATGTCTGAAGTTCAAACATTTATCAGGTCAAGTGTATTCCATGCACCAAGTACTGGCTTGCCATTCAGATTAAGTAATTCAAATAAGTAAGGATTTTTACTGCTCATCTTCTGAATAAAGCTGAAGGCGGGCACATGTTTGCTAGTGAATATTTTACAATAAAGTTTATTAGAAATAATTATACATTTTGCTGGTCATAAAGTTGTCAAAAACTCATTCCCCTTCCTTTAGAAGACCTCAAAGATATCACTAAATGAATGTGTTGTAATCCTTAATAAAATGTATTGGCAGAATGTAATCTTTAGTAAATTCCTAAAATAAATTAACTGCCTGAAAAACAAAGGAGATTATCTTTCACAGCTTTTCATGGCAGACAAGAATTCTTATCTGCTTTATTGAATACTTTGCCTAGCTAAAGATTTCTGCTTGGATGTGAATGAAAATAATTGGTAAGATGACATTGTGAGGTACAACGAAATAATCCTTTCATCTTTTTTAAGATTGCAAAGGACAAAGCTGGGAAAGCAGCCTCTTCATGGAAAGGCAAATGGCCAGGCCATCAATTATTGGCTCAAACCCTAAGAAAGTTGGTTTTTGTAGTTGGTGCCTCGAAAGTAAAGCAAATGATAATATGGAATTTAAAATTAGATTGTGATTCTGTCAACACTGCCATCTTCGCTACACTTCGTTAGCCAAGCCTGATAAAGGTCTGTAGTTGTGAAATCTCTTAAAAGACTGTTGGCCGGGACATTGCTGGAAAGGAATTCACTTTAGATGAAATAAAAGTGATTTTATCGGGACAAAGAGTCGGCTTCAGTCCAATTTTTGCTCATTTCTGCCCTCCCCAGCCCCCAGGAGCACTCTGAAAGCCTCCTACAGGCTCTGCATGGCTATTTTGGTGAAGAGGGCGAGGTTTAGGGAAGCAAAAAAATGCTGTATTCAGCGTATTCAGCGTATAAGACACACCCAGATTTTCAGCCTCTTTTTTGAGGGAAAAATGCGCATCTTATACTCCATACAATACAGTAAATAAATAAGAAAAATCTCTAATTGGTGGCTTGAGAGTTTGTCATTTGTCCCCAAAGCCGTGCTATGCATTCATTCTCAGCAGCTTCTTTTTACTGTCCTTTGCATGGGTTCTCAGCCAAGAAACAGAGATGAGCACGGTGCCCTAGAGTCAGACATGACTGACAGGGAAACGTTTGCCTTTGAATGAAAAAAGAAATGGTGTTCATAAGTCCCAAATTATGTTAATTCATTTTAACAGATTTTTCCATCCGTGGTTTTGTGAGACTCATCTTTTCCGGCTTTTTGTGACAGCAGGATGAAGGTGTTTCACTCTTGGCAGGAACCTCTTGTATATCAACAATTAATATGGTAATCAGTCCTTATTAATTAACAGGCCACAGGAGAGTCAAAGACCTCCTATTTTACATGCAAACAAAGGGTCAGAGAGGCTGGTCTCTCCCAATCACCTTCAAGCACCATTTCGTTGCCTTTGAGAATGCTTGGGCATTCTGTTGCTAACACAACAATTTTGCAGAAATGTACTCTATTTTCCAAAAGTCATTGAGTGGAGCTGGGCAGGTGAAGGGAAAACACCATCCAGATTCATGAAATGTAATTGCATGTTTTTATAACAGTATGGGGCTACCTTTCAATTTGTATTACATGGCATGCTTTTTCACACAAAAACATGTTATAATATTCTCTTTTCAGTCCACCTTCTCTCTCTCTCTCTCTCTCTCCCTCTCTCTCTCTCTCTCTCTCTCTCTCTCTCTCTGTATATATAAACTGTATATATGTATGTATGTATCTGTATCTGTATCTGTATCTATATCTATCTGTATCTATCTATATCTATATCTATATCTATATCTATATCTATATCTATATCTATATCTATATCTATATCTATATCTATATCTATATCTATATCTATCTATCTATCTATCTATCTATCTATCTAATATGTCTATGTCTATGTCTATGTCTATATCTCTATCTATCTATCTATCTATCTATCTATCTATATCTATATCTGTCTGTCTACCTCTATCTCTATCTCTATCTCTATCTCTATCTCTATCTATCTATATCTATATGTCAAAGCACCTGCATACTGCTCCTTCTCATATTTGGGCATATCAGATGCTTTGACATAACACTTAATCATTTCCTTGGTTCATCTAATAAGGGAGGAGAGCTTGTGGCATAGAGGCTAATACAACTGCCTAACATGTAAAAACAGCCCATTAAGGGTATGGCTAGCTGTTAAAACCCAGCCTGAAGATGGCGAGTGAGACCTCGCTGAAACGTTGCCAAGACAATCTCAATCTTACACAGGAAAAGATCCAAATACAACAAGACCAGCACATATGTACACAGATTACTTACTCTCTGGAAAATACTGTGGGGGGTAAGATACCCCTAACATCCCTCAGGATAGGGGGTGTTCTGGTAAGATATGGTCTGTTGTGCCTTAAAATGGCTTCATCCATACTGCTTGAAATGGCTTTTACTGTACAGTGCTGTGGAGTTGCCATGGTAATGGCTTCACAGTACTCCATAGGGGGCTCCCTCTGGTGAGGGGGAAAATCCAACATTAGAAATTGCAGCAACGTTCATGGAATGAGGGTTGGGATAAATAAACACCCAGGCAGCACCTGGTTATCAGCTAGTTATTTATAAAGGGCGATGGAGAAAATTCCAAGAAATGTTCCATGACAGATTATAGTCACACAGTTTTGAATTTACACAATGTACTGAGCGAACTCTAAATTTACACAGTGGATATTTCCATAGGAACTAAGGTATTGGGAGGAGGGAAGGGGATAGCATTTCCCTGCCACTTCTCACATCTATTTACCTTTCATCGTGACCACCTGCTTTAGATTTTTATTTGATTCATTTTTGACAATGTGGGTGAAAGACATATGATTTTAGAAAAGCGGTAGGGAATCTGAGGCCGAGGGCCCAGAATTCTTTTCTGTGGCTCTCTGGACCCTCTTCCAATCATTAACGCTGAAAATAGTTGACATTTTGAGTTGCACAAACTGAATATAAATGGCAAAAAAGGGACCACAATTAAAAAGGAAAGGAACACTCCAAAGTTCAGTCTTGTTCAGACACCTAATAGCACCTTACCTATTTTGAGGTACTTAGCTTCCCCCAAAACACTAAATTTAGCCCTTGGCCAGCAAGACGTTGTTCACCTCTAGTTCAGGGGAAAAGAGGAGCCATGGATATTCAAGGAAAAGAAGAAAAATGTGGTGAGGCTTACTGGCGATCTATAGAACTTGAATCTACAATCTTGAATCATCCCCCCTCCCCATCCAATTACAGATCAAGGTTCAGAGGTGGTATTCAGCCCATTGTCTCCAATTCGGGTGAACCAGTAGTGGTGGCTATGGGAAGCTCCTCCCACCCATCCCGATGTAATGCATGAGCACTGCGCATGCACAGAAGATGCATATGCATATTTGCAAACTGGTAGGGAAGGTAAGTGAATCCCACTGCTGTCAAGGATATATGGTGCCCATGGGCCACACTAACTATTGTTTCAATTTCCCACCAAAGAGTTTGCATTTTTAGGATGATTTAAGATGAGAGACAATGTTAACATCTCCAATATTTACATACTCAAAGACAGCCCTGGTTTCACTTTTTTTTCCTCTAATTAAAAAAAATCAACTGAATATCTTATCTGGACATTTCATATTTCATATAGCAGCAACAAAGGGAATGATGAAGTCATCTTCACCAGCCCACTCTTCTTGTTCTAAGCCTCCGTTCTCACAATTTTATGTGTGTTATGTGATGCTTCTATTATTGGACTCTACTCTATCTGCTGCATTCGGGATCCCAGAATGACTCCCAAAATTTCATCTTAATAGGATGGAGAATCCAATGCACAACCTGTGGGCTCACTGTTGTGGCCCAGCAGGAGACGTTGGAGCTGCCAACAGACTCCGACAGTGAGGGGCCCTAGGAGTCGGCCCTGGAGGATGTGGAGGACCCTGGACAGGGTTCCGACTCCGAGCAGGGTGCAGAGAGACTGGTTGGCCACCAGGTGGTGCCTGAGCCTTGGATCAGTGGGGAGGGGACAAGAGAGAGTGATCCAGAAACCAACAGTGAGTTGTTCCGGGATGCACACCATCGAAGAGCTACTCGGCGTCAAGAACAACTACGTAATTACAGGAGGTAATTACACTCAGCTGATGGTCATTAGGCTTCTCTCCAGACTATAAAAGTGACTGCTTGTGCCACACCCTTCTTGCAGAAGTCAACGCTTGGACTAAAGAAGAACTAACTTGGCAGGCTGGATTGCTGCCAGAGTTTGTTTGAATTGCTGCCAAGGTTTGTTGGACTTGCTGCCAAAGTCCTTATCTGTTTGTGTACTTGGCTTTCAGCCACCGAGATTCTGGTCTTGTTATTAAAGGACATTCTCATTAAGCGTGTGTTGGCTTTCGTTACTGGATGGAGGAGGGGGTCAGAACAGCTCAGTATTTGAGATAGTCCTCCCAATTTAGGTGATAATGATAAAAATGCAAAGAGTTTCTAGTTCTAGGACAAACATTCAGAAAAGTTGAAACACTGATTGTGGGTGATGAACAGAGCTCACAGTCATGAGAATATAATCAGTAATAATAAATTCATACAGGTGATTATAAACAAAACAAAACAAAAAAGCCAGATTGTTTCAACTTTATGCTTCAAATTTACCAGAGTTTCTCTGAACATTTAGCTTTCTAATGCTTTGTGTACTTTTTTTTTTAAAAAAGTATTTTTATAACAGTTTAATCAGTGAAAGAAAGAAACTGATCCTCAAAGGATGTGGGAAATGTTTTCTGTGGAGTCTAAAATGTTTCAAACACCAGGTCCTTTATCAAAGGAATGAAAAACTCTCAGGCCTGGAGTCTAAAACAAATAGACAGAAAATGTTTCTCAGTCAAACTCCCCATCTTCTTGGATTCTTTGTATGTTTTCTTATATTTTGTTTTGAACACATGGCAGGAAAGGACAACTGGATTTTCTCTAGGCAGGAAAACAGCTGGGTTTATCAAATACATTCAGCGCATCATATGACATTTAAGAGAGTATATTTTTAAAATGAACTTGGCAACATTTATATATTTGAAAAATGAGAAAAGTAATAAATGTGGATAAAATAGAGTGGCCAACATTATCTTTGAAACCATGTTGCTTTTTTCATAGGGTCTGTCAATCCTGAAGTTGGCCTGCCTGAGACCATTTTGAGACTTCGGTGCCAGCCCACTGGAGAAGAGGGATAGGGAGGGGGGGATAAAGACAGTTGGGGAATTGTAATCAAAACAAAATACTTCCTCTTGGGAACCAAGGACATTCCTGCAGATACTCGGAAGGAGGGGACTGGTGTCACTTAGCAATTGGACAGTATCCTGATTGACCATGTGACTGATTTTGAGAAAGTGACAAACTTTTACTTTTAATTAAGTGAAAACTGTGGGAATATTCAGAGTCAGTTTTCACCAGCCTGTGCCAATATGACATATGCAATAAACCTATTCTTTGAAGGAATTGCTTGCCTCAGAGTTTTATTTGCTATGGGTACTTGGAACTCTGACAGAGTCTACATCTCGTTGACTGAGGCAAAGAGGTCTTCCAAGTGTTTTAGTCTCATTACAATTTAGATAGAATTATTTGTTTTTCTCATGGTATTGCTGTAATGTTTAATGACAGCACAGTTTGAGAAGCAGTATCCAGTGACACTACTTATTTCAGATTCCAAAGAATTCTCTTACAAATGGCGGATCTGAGAATTACTGGTTACTGACTTTCCACCTGCCTTGCATTTATGTTGTTCCTGGACAGAGGGCAATTCAGTATTCCAAATGATGAGCATTTCCCATGGCATCAAACAAAATTAAACCAAATCACTAAACCTGAGGCTATTAAGGCATAGATACCTTTGATCTTCTCTTCTTCTTTTTTAATCTTGGAAGTCTCCACCTCCACTACCTCTCCAGGATAAAAGTATCAGATCCAAAGCAAGAGAGGAAAAACAGCTTAATGACTCTCAAACAGTTGGACCATTCCCACCAAACAGACCAATTCTTGTACCAATAAGCAAATGCCATGCTTGAATTCACCTAGCGCATTAATCTATTTGCCTGATGACTTCTGTTTCAAAGATAATCAGTTTCTCATTTTACCTGTGTTAGTCATGCCATCTTATTTTGACATCAGAAGGCCATAACTCTATCATCTTTTTTGAACATGGCAGACAAAGCTGAATTGTACTTTTCTAAGCAAAGTTATAGAAGACCATTTCTCATGTTATACACTACATTGTTGATCCTGTACCTTCTGAATTAATGTTTTTTTTAATCTTGAGCTCAATTTCATGGCATCACCCCTTTTCTTTTTAAACTTGAAATAATATTTACTTACTCTGTAATACTGATGTTTGTAATTTTTATTGGAAAGGTTAGAGGATTTAAAAGTGTCCTTCAAAAAGCCTGTTTCTCAGGCAAACAAATCATGACTTCTAATATAATTTTAAGGTACTTGTTGGAAATTACTGACAAATTTCCATGGACACTGGGAGGAGAAATGGACTTATTCTTTCATATGAATCTGCAGGGAAACAGATTGAGTGTATTAGTGTTGGCACATTTATTACTCTTTGCCAGTCAGATTGAAAAAAGAGATATGCTTTTTAAAAAGGTAATTGCAGAAATTAATACCCACCAATCTCTGAGGTAGCCAAGGAAATCAGATTCCTTAAAAGCAAGAAGCTAAATCTGGGATGAGAAGAATCTTCACTCACATTTCAGTTCATAATAAATAAAGAAATTAATTGCAGAAAAAGATATTCCACTGAGAAATCTCAATGATAATGATTTTGTTTTGTAAAACAAAACAAAACACTAGACTTTAAGATTTGTGTTAAACAGCTCACTATTGCTATTGGTTAAAGTTAACAAATTGATACTTGGGAGATTCAAATAAATTAAATGGGTCACCACACAGTAGATGTAGTACTAATCTGTCAAGCAGATTAGTATAAAATTTAGAAATGTTGAAACAAATTTATGATAACAGAGAAAAATAGAAAAAGTGAGCTGGGAAAACTATTATCCTCATGTTTTCAATTTGAAAAGACACTTATGGCGGAATGCAAGGAAAACATTGCCTTGCAAACAGAATATCCATAGGATGGGACCTACCAAATCAAAATGGAGGCCAGTGGTTGAAAGGATGGAGGTACAGGCAAAAGAGGGCTAGAACACAGAGACAGAAATGTCATCTGGCATTTCTGAGAGAAAAAATGGTGAGAGGAAAAAAAAATGAAACCATTTTTGGCTGGCAATTCTGTGTTCCCTGTCCTTTGGCATGGCCAATGAATGAATGGTGAATCTTGCTATTTTCATACACAGTGTCAGGGTTCCAGGAAACGCCCCCAACGAAAAAAGACTCAGAAACTTGAGTTTCCTCAAAGTTCCAACAAGGTGAGGGACCTGGCGGGCAGCAGGTGAGTGGATGCCTGCTAACAGGTGCTGCCATAATGGATCTGAAATGACAGGTGCTCTTTAAATGTAAGGACTCATTCTTGCTGGTAGTTAGGATGTTTAATATTATTATTTGCAAACAAATTGAAGGTTTCCTATTTACAGTGTATGTTATCTCAGCTTGCAGAGCTTGGATTCATGGAGTTTACCAAAAATGTAAATATTGTAGAAAATACAGCCTCATGCTACATAACTAAGCTCCATTTCATGGTAAATTATTAATGTATCTTAAATAGAAAACTATTTTTAGGCAGATTTTTTTACTCCAAAAGCATTTTATTAAAATAAATTTGATAAAAATAATTTAAAAAATCCGATTTAAATTAAAAAAGGTGTTTTTTTAAAAATCAGTGATTTTTATCCACCCTGCTCAATAGTAAAATGGACAGCCAATAAATTTGATAAATAATTAAAATAAAATAAAATAAACCATCCGTCTTCTTACTGATATGCCTGCTACATCTAAGCTGCACATTTCTCCCCCTCCCCAAATTCATTCCAAGTTCAAAAATACCTCCTACATTTTCAAATCAAGCAGCAGCACTGTGAGGAGCAATCATCATATAATCAGTATTCACCTGCAGCAAAAGTCCAAGAGCTTATCCTGGGACCAATTGACATCTCCTGATGAAAAGTTCATTGCCATCACAGCAGGATAATGAAAAGGCCATATTGGTGGATTGGTCTCATTGATAATAGCATCTCCCCAGAATATGGAGCGCTGAAACAATTACAGACTGCCCGACGGACAGAACATATTAATATGGGCTGCTAAATTAGAAAAAAAAGCTCTTTTTTTTTAAAGGCACATTTAAACAAGCAACTAAGAAACAGCAGCTGCTCTTTGAAAAATGCCACTGATGTGAGCAAATTGATTGCTGGATAAGTTCTAAACTTGGAAGGGATCCAATTCTGATTATACTTTAGAATAAAATTCAGTGAAGAGGCCAAAGATTTCATCAGTGAGAGAAGATAGGGAGACTATTAATGTTTGCATTTTTTTTCTCTCTCAGAGGCTCAGAAGAGGAAGGCTTGGAAAAAAACTGCTACAAGGAAAATGTTGTGGCGGAGAGGGAAGAAGGGTGGTTTATAAAAATAATAACATAATAAAATTACATATACATATATAAAACTAATAAGAGCCAAGGTGGCGCAGTGGTTAAATGCAGCACTGCAGGCTACTGCTAGATCAGCAGGTCAGCGTTTCAAATCTCACCGGCTCAGGGTTGACTCAGCCTTCCATCCTTCCGAGGTGGGTAAAATGAGGACCCAGATTGTTGGGGGCAATATGCTGACTCTCTGTAAACCGCTTAGAGAGGCCTGAAAGGCCTATGAAGCGGTATATAAGTCTACTGCTATTGCTATGTATAAAAAATGGATTTGTTGTATGTGTATGTTCCAGCATAACTCTGGAAAACCTCGAACAATTTCAACTAAACTTGGTACACAGATGACTTACTCTCTGGAAACAAATACTGTGAGGGTAAGATATCCCTAACAGCCCTCCGGGGGGGGGGTGTTCTATTAAGATACAGCATGTTGTGCCGTAAAATGACTTCTACTGTGCAGGGGGGGGGGAATTGCATGGTAACGGCTTCACAATACTCCACAAGGGGACGAAAAGCCAACATTAGAAATTACATTTTGTCTGGACATTTCCCCCATATAAATAAACACCCAGGCAATGCCGGATTATCAACTAGTAAATTATAGATAGATAGATAGATAGATAGATAGATAGATAGATAGATAGAGACAGACAGACAGACAGACAGACAGACATATGCATATGCATATGCATATGCACACACATACATACATAGATAGATAGATACATACATACTTGTTTTCTGAGGTTTTTGCGGGTGTTAGTATGTAGGTCTTTGGTTATTTGGGTTTTCTCCCACGTAAAATTGGAGGACACCTCCAATTTTATGTGGGAGAAAACCCGAATAACCAAAGACCTACACACACACACACACACACACACACACACACACACACACACACACATATATATATATATATATATATATATATATATATATATATATATCAGGGGTGGGTTCCTCCCGGTTCGCACCGGTTCACACGAACCGGTTCACACGAACCGGTTCACACGAACCGGTTCGTCGGTGAACCCGGAAGTAATTAACTTCCGGGAACACCGGTCCCGGTCCTGGCCCCTGTTGCTGCAAAGCGCCCTTTTGCCGTCGCAGCTCACTTGTTCATTCCCCCGCCCATCCGCAGCTCGCTCCCTTGCTCCCCCGCCCGTCCACGCTAAGCCCAGCCTCTGGTGAGACTCAAACTGCCAAATTGCTGGCAATTGGCAGTCAGCAGAAGTAGCCTGCAGTACTAACCGCTGCACCACCAAAAATGGGAAAAGTTGATCATGTGACCTCCATGACACTGCACCATCATAAATACGAACCAGTTGCCCAATGTCCAAATTTTGATCATGTGGCTGTGGGGATGCTGCAACACTCGTAAGTGTGAAAAATGGTCATAAATCCTTTTTTCAGTGCCACTAAACAATAGCCACTAAACAAACTCTTCTAAGTCGAGGATTACTGTACCTGGCTATTTAATTTAATACCTTAAGACTGTTTAAAAACGTCTTAAGGTAGTATATGGGGCTTCTCCGTTTATAATGCTGTTATTGTTGGATTGCCATCTTGGGATTTAATTTGTAGTTATTTTTGTACTTAGCAAATGTTTTATAGTATGTATGTATGTATGTATGTATGTATGTATGTATGTATGTTTGTGTGTGTGTGTGTGTATGTATGTATGTATGTATGTATGTATTTAGTGTCACAACCCCTGGTATGCCCAAATATGGGAGGAAGTCTACTGCTTCCACAGGTTCTAATCCCAGTAAGGGTATGGCTAGCTGATGAGAGCTAAATAGCTTGAAATAGATCTATACTAGTCTCCCTTTATTTATTTATCAGCACAAATACAACACTTTATATATATATAAAGTTTTTTTTTCATTTTCATAACAAATAACCACATATATACTATTACATAACCAACATCATATTATATTATTAAATGTTTATATCAATTCATCTTACCATCAACTCCCGAAAACAATTATTGACTCGTCTGCTCTCCATACGCCATATTTGTACCTTATCCATCACTTTCTTCTCCTTCTCTCCTCCTCCCTCTGTCATCCTTCTCAACTTCCCCTTCCTCTCTCCTTCTCCTCTCTCCCCTTTCCACTCCTTCTTTCTCTCCTCCTCTTCCCCCCCTGCCATCTCTCCTATCCCTCTCTTCTTCCCTTACCTCTCTCCTCTACTTCCCCCTCTTCATCTCATTTACTTAGTGTATTTCAGCCTCTGAGCGAGCTCCATTTTATGTTGATGGTATTTATAATTCCTTTTCAATATACATATTTAATTTTAACATATATTTTCCTCTTCCTTTTTTTAATTTTGAAGTGTTTTTTTTTAAAGGTTACTTTCATTGCTGTGATCCACCCAGAGTCGCCTGGAGTTCAGTGGCGTCCAAATTTAAATCAGCCAATCAGCCAGTCAGCCAGGCCAAGAACGAAGACTTGGATGAAACTCTTGCCTAACCATTTCAGCAGATTGATCACAAGCATTTCTGCTTTCAAGCTTGGCCTCGCTGTGACCCATCTGCTAAAAACTATACTCTGACAGCATAAGCATGTGCTCCGGCCTGAAATACTGATCATAATGAACCCGGTTTCTTTCCCCTCTGGGATAAATAAATAAATCAAGACTAATATAGTGCATGAAGACTTTTTTGGCATGTAACTGCTCTGTGTGATGGTAGCAGCCTATTATTAAATGTGATCTATAGGGCAGACATGTCTATCTTTAACACAAGATGTCTTGTTTGTATATGAAATAAGGAGGAGGGACCTTAAATAGAACCCCCCAAAAAGCGCTTATTTATTCCTTACCTTGCTGTGCTCCATAGAGTTTAAAGAATTTCTCCCTGGTATTCTGAAATATAAGCTGTGCCTTGAGGGAAATGTTTTATATCTGAGCATCACAATGAGAAAAGGTGGGGAGAGGGACATATTTCATTGACTTCTCCAGCGTGTGTTGAACTATACATGATTGTCTAGCTCTGTGATGGTGAACCTATGGCAAACAGGTGGCACACTGAACCCTCTCTGTGGGCATACGAGGCGTCATCCCAGCTCAGCTCCACCACGCATATGCACGCACCTCCCATTGGCCAGCTGATTTTTCAGGTCTCTGCCATGCATGAGTGGGGGTGTAGTGCATGCGCGAGATGTGCATACAGGGGCAGGGGGTCTCTGGGGGATGCCCCCCGCGGCCTGTTTTTGGCTCCAGGAGGCTGCAGGAAGGCTTGCTAGGCCCAAGACAAGGTGCAGGGAGGAGATTGTGTGCGTATGCATGGAGAGTGCATGCATGGGCAGGAGGGGGATGTGTGGGGGAGGGGGGGTGTCGCACACACATTGCATTATGGGTGCAGGTGCTTTCGGCACGTGGTGACAAAAATGTTAGCCATCATTGATCCAGCTGCTGGGTTTTTTTTGCTTATTTATTCATTTAAAACTGGCTAGATGTATATTCCTCCCCCCAAAATAGTTCTTTCAAAAGTTACTACCATCTGGATTTTGTTTTGGAAACAAAATGCATAGATGAGAATGAGGGGCCATTATTGCCTAGTTTTCGGTTTCAGAGAAGTGAAGCAGCCAGAATTGCCTCTGAGAAATTCACATACAGATCATGTAGGAGGTTTTAGCCAGGAAAGCTTTACCCAACCTCCAGATCTACTAACCATTAGCTTCCGTAAGTTGGCTGTTAGAAGAAAAGTTGGCTTGAAATTGCTCGGATGGCAGTTCTGCCTCAGAAAAAGTTTTACGATAACCTTGAGTTAGAACATCCAGAGAAGACATGGCGAACTGGAGACAGCAGAGCTGACAATGAAGAGCTGGTGAACAGAATGGCTTTTTAAAAAATTCCTCTCTAGACAAGCCGAGGACTTGAGAAGATGAAAAACAATGATATCCAGCGTGTGTGGAGCTCTGGGAGATGAGGGAATGTGAGTTTCACTAAAACCTTCATGTACTTTACCTTCTAATCCAGTGTTTCTCAACCTTGGTAACTTGAAGATGTCCGGACTTCAACTCCCAGAATTCCCCAGCCAGCGAATGTGGACATCTTCAAGTTGCCAAGGTTGAGAAATACTGTTCTAATCACTTTTGGAAATTGTTTGTTAATTGCTTTTTAGCTACTAGGAACCTTTGGATTAATAAGTTTTATAGCACTAGGTGAGGTTTTTTTTTCCATTTCTTTAATGAAATCAGTATTAAATATACAAGTTTAAGGACTATAAATAAATCTATTTTTTTTGATAAGTAGAAAAACAGGTTTTTAGAATGTTGATTTTTAGAAAGTTACAAATAAAGTAAAGATCCAGATGGATTTGAAGTAAGATTCTCAAACTAATTGTAAGAATTCTTCTCTTGGGAAAATGCTATTGAGTTCTTAAAAACACAAACAATAGGACAAGACTTTGAAGTTTGGACCCTTGTCAAGCACAAGCAATCGGATCTACACATGTAGAGTTCAAGCTAACTACTTTACTATATTATGTCTATTATACAGGAATCTCCCGAGACTGCTTGTCTTTTGCTGAGAATGGATAAAGCTCTATGGAGCTTCTGGATCTCTTGCAGCTGCACAAGGATTCAAGGCTAATTCCTTGCTTGAGACTTCCTGCCTGCCTGGCCGGCTGGTTTCCCAACAACATTAGAGGGAACTAGAAGGAACTAAAGATTACAATTATGGGAGAAAAACATTTAAAATTGACTTGCTAATACAGAAAGGAGGAAAATACTTCAACAATGGATGTGCTAAAAGAAACAACGGACATACAGTATTTGTGAAGTTTTCAATAATCAATAATAATCACTTCATGTCCTATAATCATATCTTATCTTCTGGCCTGTGCAACTGTCTAGCCATCCAGCCACTAGCATGCTGCTTACACTAGTGAAGAATGAACAATGGTAGCCAAGATGCTAACACAAATGACTTCACATGAAGAACATCAATAATAGGAGGGGGGGGGGGAGTTGTATTGCTGATGTCCAAAATTAGTGGGAAAGTCTTTCTAATCCAGGAGAAATTTGCTGTTTTTTTCTTAGAATTCTCCATTCACAAATAAAAGGGCAAGTTCTTACCAATAAAGGTAAAGGAATAAATTCAAAGGCATCTAAGTAGGTAATCCAATTTAACATTTGATTAAAAGGACAATTCTATCAAGATTTATTCAAACTGAATCTTCAAATGGAAGTTCTGCAAAGCCTTTATAATACTATCGTGTGAACATATGCTCCCTTTCATTTCATTACTCTTCTAAATGCACCTAAATCCCAGTTTCATATGGAAAATATGAAGATTTGCTATTTTATTATTTCTACATCAGAGTTTGAAAGTGTCTTTAGTGGTGTTGCTAGTGTATTATAGGGCAATTGCTGATTATTCTTTGTTAGTTTCTAGAAACACAGTTTATGAGATTAACTGTATGAGGAGCATTTTGATTTTATTATGTAAATATGCAGAAACTCTTTTAGCATATATAATCAAGATTCAGTTTGAGAATGACATACGACACTAATATTTTAAATGTTAGGAGTGTTCCGTGGTGCTAAGGGGAGGATGTGATCTACTATTTCTATTGTTACAGCCTATGCTGTAATCCTCATGAAAGTAGGCCATGTTATCTTTATATATAAAAATGTGTGTTTGTTTGTGTGTGTGTGTTCTGTTAAGATACAGCCTGTTGTGCCTTAAAATGGCTTCTACTGTACAGTGCAGTGGAGTTGCTGTGATAATGGCTAGCATAACTCTGAAATAACTCAAGCAATTTCAACCCAACTTGGCACACAGTTGACTTACTCTCTGTAAACAAATACTGTGAGGGATAAGACACCCCTAACAGGCAGTGTCTTATCAATGTAATTCAATTGTTTTACTACCAGTTCTGTGAGCATGGCTTAATGGGCGTAGTGTGACTTGGTGGCTGTGGCAGGGGAAGGATACTGCAAAATCTCCATTCCCACTCCTCTCTTGGGCCAGCCAGGGTTGGCATTTTCCACTTCTCTAAAGTACTCAAATTTTCCTCTACCAGTTCTCCAGAACCTGTCAGAACCTGCTGGATTTCACCCCTGCCCTCAGGGTGCGTGTAAGGTTAAGATACAGCCTGTTGTGCCTTAAAATGGCTTCTACTGTACAATGCAGTGGAGTTGCTGTGATAACGGCTTCACAGTACTCCACAAGTGGGCTCCCTTTGGTAAGGGGAAAACCCAACTTTAGAAATTCTGTATGTTCAGAAGCATCCAGATGGGTGGGCGGGGTCTCCTGCCACTGCTACTACCAGTTCAGCGGAACCGGGCCAAACTGGGAACAACCCACCACTGCCAGGCATGTAGAAAAGCATCCTGGGATAAGATGTTTTCCAAGTGGCACTACCAATACCATTAGAAGTCATAGAACTATAATCAGAACTATAATAATAGAGCTGCCTTGGTAACTGTTGCAAAAACTGCAGTTAAACCAGAGATCCTTCTCTACTGTTAATTGGGCTGGATATGATGTTTAGTTGTTGCTCATGTTATGGGAGCCAATTTGGTGCAGTAGTTAAGGCATTGGGAGATTTGTGTGTTCTAATTCCACCATGGGCACAAAGCCAACTGTGTGACCTTGGGCCAGTCATATTCTCTTACCCCTAAGGGGGTAAGAGAAACTAACTACTTCTGAAACCTTGCCCAGGAAATTGGGTAGGTTTATCCAAGGTGGCGCAGTGGTTAGGGTGCAGTACTGCAGGCCACTTCAGCTGAATGTTATCTGCAGTTCAGCGGTTCTAATCTCACCGGCTCAAGGTTGACTCATCCATCCTTCCGAGGTGGGTGAAATGAGGACCCAGACTGTAAGAGCGATATGCTGACTCTGTAAACTGCTTAGAGAGGGCTGAAAGCCCTATGAAGCACTATATAAGTCTAACTGCTATTGCTATTGCTATTATCCAGGAAATCATGAGGAGTAAAGACTGACACAGAGGCACACAAACAAAAAATGCTATTACGAGTGTACAGTCCATGTCTAGGCCTAGCTCTGAAAGGCCCAGTTTATTTTATTATTTTTTTTTGTTTAGGATTAGAATTTTTTAGGTTTAGGTTTAGGTTTATTGGATTTATATGCCACCTTTCTCCCAAGGACTCAGGGCGGCGTACAACATAAAAGAAAACACATATTACAAAAATTAAAAGGGACATTAAATAAAGTATCCAAAAAAAACCCCAATTGATATTTACAATAAAAATTTAAAAATTAAATTAAAATTAACAACCAAATTAATCCTATATTTTATTCTGTTCAGGCCAGTCCGGCTTGCTGGAAAAGCCAACTTTTTAGGGCGCATCGGAAGAATCGGAGGTCGGGGATTATGCGAAGCTCCAGGGGCAGAAGGAAGGCGCTCCCACAGAGAAGGTTCTCCGCCTGGGGGTCGCTAGCCAACACTGTCTGGCCAACAGCACCCTGAGGAGGCCAACTCTGTGGGATCGCACTGGACGGTGGGATGCTACTGGTGGCAGTAGGTGGTCTCTCAGGTATCCTGGGTCTCCTGTTGAAGGATTGTCAACATCCAAAACATTCACTAGTGTCTTTATGAAAGACATTTACAACTCCACCTGTGGTCTATAAAGTAGCTACCCAAAGTAGTAATTGGCTATAAGTACTTCACATCTATAACACAATGTCTAATGAGGTTTTCCTGGTGACTCCCTTCTCATCTTTTTACCTTCCATCTTGATTTTATAGGTATTTTTAGTTCTTTAGATATCAATTTAATCCTTCTTATTTATGTTAATTGTTACAATGCTACCTCTTTTCTTTTGTGTTTTATTTAGAAAGCAGCACCTAGATGATCTTAACTGATCTTGGGAAACCTAAATAGAGTCAGACTATTAAGAAAAGATCTGGACTATAAAAGAGTCCAAGGTTGAAAAGTCCCAGAAGAGCCAGTTTAAACACTATTAAACATGGATAAATGTTTAACTTTTTTTTTCTTGGAATGATTCATCAAATCAGACTCAAAATGAAGTTTTGAATTAACCAAGCTGTTCTTTTTTTCTTTTCTTTCTTTTCCTCTAGAGAAATATAATTTGATGTATGAAGTTCAGTTCCAATTCCAATTCCTTGTACGACCATATTGGAGACAATGTTAGAACACCCACAGCACAATCATTGTGTGTCACATTTCTATTTTCCACAGGGCCCAAAGTTCCAAAGAATTGTCTTAACATTGGCTCGAAGTCAACCCAAAGTATTGGTTGTCTCCTCTTGTTAACTCTGCCAAAGGCCAAATAAATAGGCAGAGACATGTAGAAATGCCTGCTAAAATCTTTCATCTGGGAATTGTAGATGAATATTGAAGATTAGATTAAGTTGTATACTCAAGGTCTGTATCTTTTCATATTTTATGGAAGTCCTTTAGAACAAAATTGTATAAATGAAAGATGAGAAGTAATTTCAATCTAAACACTTGTCAAAGACTTGCCATGCCTGCGTAGGAGTTCAGCAATAAATTGGAATCCATTCAGCAATCAATCATCTAGCAACTTGTGGTATAAAATGAGTAGTTTTCAGCAGAGTGAATTCACTTCTAGCAGAGAAAACAGTTTCAGATTTCTCCTTGGGGGAGGGAGGAAATGGAGTGATATCAAGGTTGATAAGAAAGTACAATGGAGATTGTAGTCTATAATGATTCAACTAGACTTTGTTTGTCTTTGATGTGGCTCTACAGTAAATGGAAGACATTAATATTTAAGAGGAAAATGCATCATGGGTGAATCAGAATATATTCCATGAGGACTGAGTGTCTGATGTTAGACTGGAAGTTAGCCAGAAATTTTCCTAGTATTACTGTATATATTTGTGAGTCTTAATACATTGTATTGTTTTGATACAATAATATGTGTACAGTATTAATTACAATTACTGACATTCTCTTGTTTAGATGGAGTATTAGAAATAAAAGAGAAACAAATATTCTATCGGTAATATTGATATTACAAGCAAAGAACTATTTGACTTTTTCACATGAAACTGAGAATAGCATTAGAAGAAACTGCTGCAAATTACATCAAAGTATTTATAGTACAACATATTTTCAGATTAATAAAAGTAAAAGCAATGGTAAAAATCAATGTAGCAAGATTTCAAATTCTCCAAAGTTCTCCAAGTTTAAGTTCCCTATTAGGATTATTGAAATTGTGTATTACTTCAACTGTCATGCAAAATTTATTCTCGCTGCTGTAAGGCTATATCTCATTACATTAAGATTTTTCTAATTATTTTTTTCTGAGGTTATACCAGGTTAAGAAAAAAATGTGGCTTCCATTGAAATTTAAATTCCATTTTTTCTGCACTTTACTCTACAGTATACAACTTTCTAATACTACGTGTCCAATAGAAGTCTTGCTCCTGATTGATGGGATTTGCAACAATTATTACTATATGATTTGTCTGTTATATTATTGATTGAGTTGTGTCCCTTCCTTAGAACATGTTGTACCAATCTTCTTTTAAGTTATAACTTGGTGTACATATATACATTTGGTCCATAATTCTTCCCACTGTTACGTTGTAACTGTTTCTTTAAAATTTCATCACCATTTTACCACAGCATGTTTTGTTTGTGCTTTTTCTGTATCATATCTAAAAGTTTATATATGCGTCACAACAATTGTTGTTTTTACAGGAGCATTTCTTTTTCTCAATATCCCTTCCTCCTTCTTGAGATCTGATTTTATCCTTCCAGCAATTTGTAAGTGCATCAACCATGGTCTCCCCTAGCTATCACTGTGTAGTTCTTGCTGTGTTTTTAATCTGTTCATAGAGGCTGAGTGAATCACATCTGCATATGTAATTACGTTTTTCTTGCTCTAATTGTCTCCAGCATGAAAAGCATTTGAGAAGGAAGCTAGAGGTGAAATTGTTGGATTTATTATTCCTTTTGTAGATTTCTATGCTTTTATAAAATTTCATTTAATAATGTGTCTTTTTGGGGTTTTATCCTCCTTTGTGTCTCTATACCACAGATATCTATGAAAGTCCATTGGCTAAACTGACTTCTTCCAAAATTGCTGTTCATCTTATTCAGGGATTTTAGATATTCAGTTATCCATTACTGGTGGCTTTTGGCTTTGTGGTTCAGTTTAAAAGGCGGAAGACATTCTCTTCTCTCATAAAAACATTGGGATTTTTTGTTTGTATCTTTTCCCACTCCATATAAATTTACTGAAAGTTTCTTGCCATTTTTGTAAAGCTTTCTCTGAAATTCAGATTGATGCTATTTGAAATATTGTGTTTCCCCGAAAATAAGACCAGGTCTTATTTTTTTTTTTTTTTTGCTCCAAAAGCTCCACTAGAGCTTATTTTATGGTTAGGTCCTATATAGCATTAGTTGCATCCATATGGCTGATGATGGGGTTTATTTTGGGGGTAGGGCTTATATTACAAGGATCCTGAAAAATCATGCTAGGCTTTATTTTCCAATTGGGTCTTATTTTCAGGGAAACAGGGAAAGTAGAGCTTGGGTAGCACATTCATTATGATTGCAATTGATCCTAACCAGAATAGCTTTAGATAGATTTTTCCAGATTTTTTTTTAGTGTCTTGCTGCAGTTCAACATATTTAGTTATATTGACTATTTTCTGTCAATTGCAAACCAAGGTATTTCACTGTCAGCTATCTGAAAGCCAAATTAATTTCTCCCTGGATTAAACATCTTGTTATTATTCTTTATGGCTTTTACATGTTGCTTTTATATCCGGAGTAGACTCCAAAGTTACCTAAGTCATCAGGTGTGAGTAGTCAGGTGTGATTTTACTGGGATTTGAACCTGCCAGCAGATGGTAGATGATCGTATGCAGGACCTGGATAGCTCTTAATGATCAGGCATTGAAGAGGTAGTCCTCATTTAGTGACTTCCTTTTTAGTGACCATTTGCAGTTACAGTGATGCTAAAAAGGAAAGTTGAAGTAAGATCATAAGCATAGTTGCTGTTTCACTTAACAACCAAGTGGCTGCTCCCAATTGTGGTTGTTAAATAAGGAGTATTGGTATATATAATCTAATGTGAAAAGGGCTGTGAGTTTTTATTTCTGGAAGAAACTTTGCACCCCACAAAACAACTTCTGGCTATCTACATCTGATGATTTCCTATAAGGATGATAAATCCAATGTATGATATTTCTTGATGCCCAATACATCCCAAACTTTTGAAAAGATTTTCTTTACCACACATTGGAACACATTCCAAAAAAAAATATCTTTATTGTATCATACTGAAAAGTTACAATACTTTCAGAATATTAAACATGGGTTTTCTTTCTCCCACTTATATTTGTATTGCAATTAAGTGATTCCATGGGCAATTAGAGAAAATTCTTTTATTGCAGCTCCGAGTAATTAGTGTCAGATAACAGAATTTAAGCTAATATTATTTGAACCACAGCCATAGCAGAACTTGGTGGCATACGTTGTTTTGTAAAACTACAGCTGTCTCCTTATGAATTATTGTGTAAAAGGACAAAGATAATCAAACTTCTGGATCACTCCTAGAGTCTCTCCTCCAGCCTCATGTAGCTCCAGTCTGTCCATGGGTTACTATAGATCTGACAAAAGGAGGGAATGTCCTCCTGTCTGTCCTCTGCCCTCCATCTGGCAGGCATACTCTGAAACACTGACAAGATATTTGAGTGTCTTGCGTTTGGTTTGGACTGTTTTCACAACAGTAGCCATTCAAACTTTTGTGTGCCATGAACTTGTCAATTGCCGGCTGCTTCTTCTTCTTCCTTCATCAATTGAGTCAGCAGCCTAGATTGATATTATTTGTTTTCTGATTTCACCAATTGGCTTCAAACCAGCAGCTTCAAATCTATGATTCCTTCAAATCTATGATCCCCTAGATCACAGGACCCATCGTAAGTTTCTACGGTGAAATTTGAAAAGTACATCTCCGTCAGTTCATCAGAGAATGAAAAGAATGAAAATGATCAAAGAATGAAAATGATAGCATTCTTCCAATATTTGAGGTGCTGCCACAAAGATGAGGGGGGCAACCTAGTTTCCACAGTACCAGAAGGCAAGACAAGAAACAATGGAAGGAAATTAATCAAGGAGAGAAACAACCTAGAACTTAGGAGAAATTTCCTAATGAGAACAATTAACCAATGGAATAGCTTGTCTTCTGAAATTGTGGGTGCCCCATCGCTGGAGGCTTTTAAGAAGAGACTAGACAACCATTTGTCTGAAATGGTGTAGGGTCTCCTGCTCTAGCAGGGGGTTGGACTAGAAGACCTCCAGGATCCCTTCCAATTCTGTTATTCTATGTTCAGTTCTATATTACTGCTATAACGAATAAAACATTTGTTGGAAAAATATTGTGATTGAATAACCAGTTCTGATCCTGGAAAAAGTAATTTTAAATACATAATACACAACTTAATAAATATCTGCATTTTTTGCAGTTTTTCTACTATAATTTTATCATGGATGCCAAGAAACAAATATCCCACTTGTTCTCCTATTCATGTCTTCTTTTTTCTGTTCAGATATCTGGTAACGCAACATTATCCATTACTCTGAGATAGAAGGCCTTAATGTCTATATTAAGTAACAATATAAAATCTATATTTTGACATATGAAATATTATTTGAGTCCTACAAGCTCATAGTAAAAAAGTATCCATAAATATTGTCTTGCCTTAGATATGCACGGAAATCAACAATGACATGGACGGTACTATGCAATTATTTCTGAAAACTTGCTAAAAGAAAAGTAGTTTCCTGATTTTCCCAAATACTGGAAAAATGGGAAGCATATATATCTTCTTGAGGATTGCATTAAGGCTTAGCATGTTGCCCTATCCTATTAATTCATCTATCCTCTGTAGTTTCTGATTTTGGAATATTCTGAATGATGGACTATTAATTGAGGCCTAATGATATGAATAACACAATGTAAATATAATAATGGAGAACATTTCGATTTATTGGACCATGTATATAGACAATTGTTGCACACTCTGGCAACACTAAGTTAGAGCATTTGCTAGAGTGTTTCAAATCAAGGGGATCATTTTTCTCATTCAAAAGAACAGTCATTTTTACAACATAATAAATGATTCTCCTATACTATCTTATTAACAGTGTTGTGCATTATTCAACATCCTTACTTGTTAAAACATTTTTTCCCTGATCAGAAACATTACATTTCAAAAAAGAAACTTCCACTTTAAATATTTAATACTTCAGCATGTCCAGATCTTCAAAAGTAACAAGCAATTTCGGCAAAGGAGTGCACTTTCTGTAACGTTAAAAGCATTTCTGGCATTTTGTGTTAGCTGATGTTTAATGACTGTATTTTTCTAGCATTAAAAATGAATTAATATCTGCCTGCCTAAGTAGTCTACTGTACATTGAATGAATAAATCCTGTTGAGTTATCCATATTTGCAGATGGGATCGAGATCAGTGAATACTTTGTGCTTCATTTTTGTAAAAGAAAAAAATGAAAAGGCTTTAAAATTCAATTTGTTACCGAGTTTGTTGCACTACTAGTTCGACTTGAGGAATGTTTGTGACCTCTGAATTTTATCAATTTTATCTTCCATAACAAGCATCAAATTCACCCTCCATAAGGAAATAAGATGAAGCCAAACTGGCACAAACACATCAGCACCCTAGAGTTGCAATAAAATATATACCTTGTGACAGGTAATTTTTTAAGCTCTAGTACTGCTACAAAAGGTTACTATTATCTTTCTTACTTTGAACTTTCCATTTATAATGGAAATTATTGCTGGAAAATACATGTATCCACTTTGCATTTTGTATTAAAGTGCACTGGCCTAATTCATATTTATAGAAACACAACTAGAGTTAAAAGGCAATTATCCTTTAGTATTTGTACTTTTCTGAATTGTTCAAAATTCTTTCTTCTATTAAAAAAAAATAACAAATAGAGAAATGTGTTCATTGGCAGCAAAGAAAAAAATGAAATTAAATGCTTAAAAGGCATTATAGGAAAGGGATGTATGCAAAATTATATACATTAAGAAAAGTGAATGAAGCACATGGTTAAGAAAGTATATAATTTCATATACTTTTCAATTTTATTTAAATGCTTTCCATAAGGATTCTTAGGTGAAACAAACTATCTTACTACCCAGGAAAATCTGACAAATTTCACAAATCCTAACATGACTCTTCCTTTATATCCATGGGGTGCTTAAATCTGGTCCATGGGGCCGGCCTGGAAATATCAAAGGACCAGTGCCTCTGCCGGCCAAAATAGGCCAAGTGCAGGCCTCCACATTTTGGCCTCCATGGCACTGTGCAACACACTGCTGGCTAAATGCTGGACGTGCTCTGTTACATTTCAACATTACTTGGAATAATGTTGTGTCCTAGTATTGACTTTTATAGACCTAGGCAGATTAGAATCTAAGGACTTATTTTTCTCCTTACAAACCAAGCTGGTTATCAGTTGACTGAGAATCTCTACAGATTTTTAACCTAGTTGGTAGTTAAATTGTGCAGGAAACCGTTCTGAAGAACCCCATTTTTCTATCTCACTATAGAGGGTGGTTTTTTTTTCCATACATGCTCCCAGATTGCCATGGTCTAAGCATTAAGAAAACAAGTTAAAAATCTATTTCCCAAAGGCTTTTAATGACTTTAAAGCTTATTTTGTTAATTGTTTTTGTTGTTGTTCTTTTTTTTTTTTTTAGTTGGCCAGGATAAAGGTCAGGCTAGGAATCAAATAACTTAATAATAAAATATACCATAGACTGGTAATTTAAAAATAACTTTATTTTGGTCTGCATTGAACAGCAATACATTTGGGGGAAATGATTCACATTTAAAAATCTAGGACTAAGGATAAACAGTGAAGTCACCATGGAAAAGAACGTCCATGAAAAGTTTTCCATTGACCAAGCAAAACCTTTGGCAGTTCACAGCATGTGAATTATGGGCATTACGTATCTTGGAAGGGTCACCTTGCAAGATGGGAGGGAAAAAACGGGCTTCTAATGCAAAAATATTGTACTGCAGCAATACTGACTATAAACAAATTAGACGTCTAGTAAGACAATCAACTCCCTTTAAATCCTTTCCCAAATATATTTCAGAAATAGGGTAAACATTTGGTCATATACATGAGAAACATTTGCATTAACTGTCTGAAAATGGCAAGGTGTTTATTCCACAAGTCATTCTAATTGATGGCCTAGGGCTGAGTCATGCTGAGTTGCTTTTGGAGCCGAGACACCCATGAGAAACACACTCAAAAAGTGCAATTCAGCAAACATTCACTAAGCACCCACAATTTGAACCACAATCCATAAAAGTTAATTTGAGGAATTTTAATTGTTTTGTCTTTTTTGCAATTTTGGAAGAATGAGTGAAAAGTCAGCGTGTTTTACTGAAATTAAAATGTATTATCCATTCTGTCTGGATGAAGTTATTGACGATGTGCCACAATTGGCTTGGTCAGTGCCCTTGGTTTTGGCAAACTAGTTGCATTCCATGTCTAGGTTTTTAAAATCCCCTTCAATCCCCATGTTTAACCCACTATGACATCTAAGAAAGTTCACAAACTGCAGAGGCATGTGATAAACTACTTTCCCCCCCAAAAGACACTCAAGGACACTTTATTATAAAGTAGCTACAGCTCCATCTTGCAAGTTTCATGATTTATCATTTGAAGTTGCCATTGAACACATGATTGAAGATTAGGCTGTGAATTATTTTCTTATACCAAAAGAGAACTCATTTTAACCAAGGATGCTAAGATGGGAACAATTCATTCTGCCCAAGCTGAAAGCAGACGGACTTAGGCAAATGTTGTTGGATGGTCCTTTATCATATCTTACTGATACTTTCTCATATTTGGAGATAAGCAAATCTGACCATATTCATCAGGATGGTCTCTACATTTAGTAGGCTGTGAAGAATCATGCAAACAAAGCATTGTAGTCCAAAAGAGCCAGTTTTTGTTTCTGAATTTTTTTTTAACTTTAAATAAATAAAATAAAACATTGCCATCAGGAAGTTTTAACTACTAATCCTGAGATTAGATCGTGAAAATGCATAGTGGGATCTCCTCTTTGGCAGCACTTACTTTCCATTCGAGGATCCTGGGATTTGTTGAAAAAGATCAAGAGATAACTTAGGATGTATGGGTGAGGGAAGAAACTCAGCATTTTGTGACTCTATGAAAATGCAAATCTAGAATAAAATGTAGAATGCTACAATATCCCATTGTTTGTTGAACAGAAGGTAATTCCTACATACTCAAAGAGCTCTTCTTGTTCTGTGATGACAGATGTTGTCCAAGAGTAGGGTCTGTAATTTGAACCACAGTGAACAAACTCAAGAATCAAAAAGATGGACTAATACTTTTGAAACTCCTGTCTTAATACCTTGCAGGCAAACAGTTAGTGAATGTCTAAAAAATAATTTAAATTCAAACAACAACAAAGGAACCCTGACAACAGCTGTACATTCCCATAGGGCCGTGATGGCACAGGTGGCACACGGAGCCATTTGTTACGGCACACGAGGCGTTTTCCTGTCAGCTCCAGCTGACTTCAGCCTCCTTTTGAGGCCAATTTTTTGCCCTCCGAAGGCTTCCTTGAAGCCTCCAAGTGTGAAAAACTGGTCCTATGGGCAAACTGGAACTTCAGGAATGAACTTCCGGTTTGCTCGTAGGGCTGTTTTTGACCCTCCAGAGCCTTCAGGAGGCCTCCTTGAAGGCTTCAAAGAGCAAAAAACGGCCCTACGAGCAAACTGGAAGTGACTTCCGGGTTGTCCATAGCGCCTTTTTTCACCCTATGGACCTTCAGAAAGGCCTACTGAAGGCTCTGGAGGGTGAAAAAAGGCCCAATGGACAAACCAGAAGTCACCATTCCTGAACTTCCAGGTTCCCTGTAGGGTCATTTTTTGCCCTCTGGAGGATTCAGGGAAGCTCCTGAAGCCTCTGGAGGGCCTTCTGGGGGCCAGGGGGACTATTTTTGCCCTCCCCAGGCTCCTAGAAAACCTCTGGAGTCTGGGGAGAGCCAAAGCACCCTGCCAAAAGCAGGGGGCGTGCACGCATGCACCCTAGGTTGTGCGCATAGCATTATGGGTGTGGCACGCACACGCACAACCCCATGTGCTCCCCCCGCTTTTGGCACAGGAGCCAAAAAGGTTAGCCATCACTGCCAAAGGGGAAAGCTGAAATTGTAGCATTGCTAGTGTATTTAAGAATCAACATTATTTGTTGTCAAAAATGAGCTTTGGTGGTTCCAAAGACTGACTATAAAGCATTTGATCACTATCTAGCAGTCTAGATAGACCAGATTCAATTTCACAGTTTATATGATGCCAGGATATCTTTATTTTAGCAATAACAATAGGACTTAGACTTATATACTGCTTCAATAACACTACACTTATATACTGATCATTGCCTCCAACAACCTGGGTATTTATTTTAGGGATCTCAGAAGGATTGGAAGGCTGAGTCAATCTTGAGCCAGTGAGAATTGAACTGCCCAACTGCTAGCAGTTGACAGTCAGCAAAATTAGCCTGCAATACTGCAATTTTTAATTAATTAAATTCCTCCATCACATATTACACTAGCCAAAAAAACATTCACCGAACAATTATTGCCATCAAACACACCTTAGTAAGGAACATGCCCCATTAAATATGAAACATTAAATAATAACCTTTTAACAGCTACAAAGAAGATGTAGAATTCAATTGTTTTTTTAAAAACATAATATAAAACAGATAACTAAAATGACTGTAATAGTCTCCACAAAATATACATTATCTAAAACCACAAGGCCTTAAAACTGTGATGACAAAAGAAGAATAATGTACCATCTAAACCAATATATGCAATAGGAACAGTTAATGAAAGGCATCTTCTAGATGTTATTAATGTAACAGATGTTAAAAATAAAATGTTCCCAGTGGGAAGAAGTAGAAAAACTTTGGTCAACTCTAATTTCTTTAATTAGCCATATTTCACTTCTACAAGTAAGAATTCCTTTCTCAGACCATCTGAACTCCATTATTTTCTGTCTGCTTGCACAGCTCCACAGCTTCTAAAGGATTTGGGATACGGATCTTATTGGATAACATTTTGGAATCTTCCCAGGATGGCCAACAGTAAATCTATTAACCAGTTCTGACCATATGTCACTATTCCTGAAGGCTCCGACAGCTTTGAACTAACTTTAATAATGATGGTATTTAATACATTTATCATCTTTCCTTCTTATTTCAAAAGGCACTACTTCTAAAGCATTTGCTCCTTGCATGAGAAGTTGAAAAACCAATAAGATAAAATCAGCATAGGATTTGCAGACAGGAGAATAGTAGGTATTAGCACTTTTGTTTCTAACATTTAACACCTATCTTAGAGTTTAAATGTTTTATTCATTTTCATTTTCAATTTTGTACATTCACTTATATACTGAATATTTGCAATAATAATAATATAATAATAAGAAAAGAAAAACCCCAACCTAAACACAACTCATCATAAACCCAACCTATCACTTTCATACACCCCTTCTTCTCCCCCTCCAACTTTCCTTTCTCCCTCCAACGATCACCCCTCTTACTTCCCTTTCCCCTCCTATCTCGCCTTCCTCACCCTCCTTCCCCTCTCATCCTCCTTACATTCCCCTCTTCCTCCCTCCTTACTTCTCCCTCTTCCTTTCCTCTACTTCTCACTATGGTGCATTTCTCTCTTCCTTAATCTATTCAGTTACTAAAAATTTCGCTAAAAAGAAAAGAAGAAAAAATAAATAAAAAGAAAAAAAAAGAGAAAAATAAAAAGAAAAGATAAGGATCAACAGTATACAAGTGTATTCTTCTTATTCTATGTATTGAAACTATATCTCCACCCACCCACCCACCCCCAATGAACCCCCCTCCCTAATCCCCTCCGACTTCCCAGGTCCCACACCCGGCACAGTTCAATACCATTCACCTTCTAAAATATCTTATTAAAAATAATAATAAAAATAAAATAAAAAAGAACACTCCGAAAAAGAAAAAAAACGAAAAAGTAAATAAAAAAAAATTTAAAAATCTTTTGCATTATGCTCAGCCTCCCATCATTCTTAAAATTTAAACAATATAAATCATTCCATTTATATTTTGTCCTCGTCCCTTACTTCTTTGATATTTACCCCCATCTTCCTGTAGACTCTCCAGATAGCCTTTCTTAACCTTATATTCAAATATTAGTTTATACAAAAATCAATTTATCTTCAAATACAGAGCAATCTAATCATACTTTCGCTACTCATCTTCCTACCCTTCGTTTCTCCTCTCCATTCCTCCCAAGCCCAAATTCCATAAAATTAGGATCTCGCTCTTCACTTTAAAATCCTGAGCTTTTTATGTTATACTTCAAGTATATAAATCCGTAAAATGTGTGCCCAAAATCCATACCACTTCATTCAATCCCAAGATCCCTTCAGCGATATCCCACTCCACCTTCCCTTCTGCCCCACTCCTCCCGACTCCATTCATCCCAAACTGCAATTCAAATAAATCTTAGTCCCCGCTTTCCTCACAGAAAACAATTCATGCGCAGTTTGGATTGAGATTCAAATAAGTCTTATAAAAGTCCCGTATAATATCTGTCCAACATAAGCAATGCTTCTTTCCATTCCTCATCAGTACACAACTTTACCATTTCATACCAAACAGAAATCCTAAAATTTTAATCAGTCCAAGAGCTTAGAAAGTATTTTAAAGACATCGCTGGATCTATATTCTTTACTCTTCTGCCCTTCCGGAAAGAAAAGGCAACCCTCTGCCTTATAACCACGTGTCCCGCTGCTTTATAAATATGACTAAATCCTCAGTTTCCGCTCCTCTACCTCTCCAGTAGGGGGAGAACAACTCCCTCCTTCTTGTAACCAAGTGAATTGCTGCTTGTCTTTCCTTCACCTTGTCCTTCCGCATTTCCGAGTGAGTCAAGAAGCCCCGCCTTCAGAGTTTTATAATAAAAGTCCCGGGCTTCCGAGACAGAATTAATACGAAATCTTTGATTTTCGAGTGTAACTGTGATTCCAGCTGGAGCTTCCCATTTATACTGTATTTGACGATTTCTAAGTTCTTGGGTTAAAAAAGTATAGCCTCTCCTTGCTTGCAGCATCTGGAGCAGGATCTCTTTAAAGACAAACAAATCATGGCCATCGATTCGGAGCCTGTTATTGTAAAACTTTTGGATGATCGCATTTCTGGATTCTCTTGTGAAGAAGTATATAATTATGTTTCTTGGAAGCTGTCGTTGTTCTGCTACACACGAATTCTGGCGATAGATTTTTCGAATATTCCAATCAAAATTGAATCCCGGACCTCCCACCGCATGGCTGAAAGCTTCTACAAACGTCTGTTTCAAGTTCTCTCCTTTCTTTTCGGGCAGTCCTCTGACTCTTATTGCAGACGCCTTTCTGTTATAATTTATCATTATAAGTTGTGTTTGAGTATCTCTAATCTCTTGTTGTAATGCTTGGATGTTGGAAGTCAAATTAGAATTAGCCTTCTCCAAAGTTTCCAATTTGGTCTCCATTTCTTCGATATAATCTGTCAAAGTAGACGTAACTTCGAACATATCCACCTTTATTTGGGCAATTTTAGTCTGTATTTTATCGCATAAATCCAGCACAAATTCTTTGATTTCTTGTTTAAAGTCATTAAATATTTTTAAAAAAAGCTCCTGTGTCAAGGAATCTCCAGTAGGGGGTGTAGGAGGCAAAGGCAGCGATTTACTAACAAGTTCTTTAAGCACATGCGGGGGGGATTTTTTTGCCTGCTTAGACCTGGGAGGCATTATAGATAAAAGCTGAGAATAAACGGATAAGCAGTGTCTTCACCTGGTCAGTTCTCAATAAATTATTTGTAGACTTTGCTTGTTAATGAGTAGCAATCTCCGGGGAGATAAAGCCGGTTAATTACGTCATCAATCACCAACACAGTAAAAACGCCATTTTGAAACCCGGTTGAACAAAGAAGTTTCAAAGGAAAAACAAGGCTGGTGTTTAGATAGTTATATATAAAAAAAAAACATCACAGGAGTAAGACCCGCTCGTGTTAGCCTTAATTTAAGCAATTTATCATTGTCCTGAGGGGGGGGATCGTCTGTCTAGGGCTGCAAAAAGGCAGCTGCGAGGAACTGGCTGGAGATAAGAGCTCAGTTACGCTGGATCTCTTCTCCGTTCGCAGCCCAAAAAAAAAGAAGGGGGGCTGTGAACTACGAATAAATCCTAGCACCTGAGCTTCTGCCTGCCCCTTTCTGCCAGAAAGGGGTGATATCTATTGATCTTAATTAGATATACAGACCAGAACTCTGAGAGGGGCTCCGTTGAGCACCTTCGGCGACAGGCTCCTCCCCCCCGGAACCCATTTAACACCTATCTTAGAGAAGCCATGTGTGTTTGTGTGGTTCCTGATTGTTGCAGAAATGTATCTGTAGGAAAGGCTCAACAAGTTACTCAATAATTTAACTGAGAATGTAAACAAGGAATAACATAAGTTCAGATTGGTCTTTGCCAGTAAATTAAGGCAAAGACCAATCTGAACTTATGCTTACCTTAAGTAACATCAAACTAAGATCGAAGAAATATACTGAAATTGTACGTAGTAAAGATGTCAACATCAGAAAATGTTGACAACTTACAAGAATCTTTAGTGCTAGCTATGTAGGTCTATGACCATAATAAAGATTTGATTTAATTTTGTGTTAGAAGATTATTTTAAATCTTCACTCTGGTGATTTTGAAATCAGAAGGTTATAAGACTTGATGGGGTATTTACAGAAATATGGCAAGCTACAAATTCTAACCAAGCTGTGCAGAAAAACTGGACAAGACTCAGTGGCCAACTGAATGGAAGAGGTATATCTATATTACAATATGAAAAAGGATACTTGAAAAAGTGAGCAATCTATGATATAATACCCTGATTTCAGATGCTAGCAAAATAATGCTTGGGATTATCAACACAGATTACAGTCATACATAGAAAGGGAGATGTTATGTATCCAACTGCGAGCCTTTAGAAAAGGCTTAGGAACATAAGATCTTACTGTTGGTTCATGCTGGGTAATAGAAAAAGGCAAAGAATACCAAAAATAAATATCTGCTTATTGATTATAAAAAGGCATTTGATCGAGTAGGCAGTAGCTTTTGCTGTGAAACTCTATGGAAAGGAAAACAGTTTTGAAAAAGCAGGATAGACAAGAATATTGAAATTTGGTCTTGAAGAGGATGTGAGAACCACCAATACCATGTACAATAATGGAAACAAACCAGTGACTCTTTAAAAAAAAAACCAATCCAGAGTTTTTACTCAAGGCACAAATGACCCTGCTCAAATTATCATACATATGACACACTATGCAAAGTCTTAGCTCTTTGAGGAAGTCTATAATATTGGGGAAGGAGGAAGAAAATACATGAGGATGATTAGCAACAAGATGGCCGGACTCAATTATCATAGTGATGGGGGCACAGTTTGAAGACCTGAAGGATCAAGTTAGAAGTAGACCGTCCCAAACAACTCTATGTTGTCAGTGAGAATCATCAGCAATTTAATAGCATAAACTGTATGCAATCACTTTATCAATCAATCAATGCTTTTCTTTTCCAATTTGTAAAATTACAACAACTAAATTATACAATGCCTTTTTCATTAGTTTCAAATAAATGATAGCTATTTTATTATTCCTCTTGACAATGGGAGTTCCTTCAGAAAAGAAAAGAAATATATTTTTCTGTTTCAAGTGGCAGACTGCTTGACACAGACAGATAAACTCCACGGAAAGGGTATCACGTAGATAACTTTTATTTGTCAGGCATTCTCTAAACAACAACTCACAGTCGCTGAAGAGATTCTTCGGAGGTACACATAATCTATTCCCAATTTACCTAAGTGAAAGGAGGTAGTTTGTTCCCATGTTGAGGGAGCAAGCAGCTCCCGGTCAGGCTGGAATTCAAATAACTGGTCTAAACATAGCAGGTTTTCCCCGCAGCCAACCAGAAGATTGATCCAGTGGCCAATCAGAAACACAGATCTGACCACGTGACATAAAACTACATTTTCCAGAAAGCTATCCCTTAAGGCAGTGTTTTTCAACCTTGGCAACTTGAAGATGTCTGGATTTCAGCTCCCAGAATTCTGGGAGTTGAAGTCCGGACATCTTCAAGTTGCCAAGGTTGAGAAACACTGCCTTAAGGAGATCATTCCTAAGCTAACTGCTTACTCTAACCAGCAAAGATATAATATCCCTATATACACCAAGCATTTTCCTACCTGATTGCAAAAACTATCTATTATTGTAGGAAACATATGGAAGATGCCAAGCTTGGCTTTAGTTTTGCTTATTCATGTCAGAAGCATCACAATTAAAATAAGGCATACCACATGACATAAAATTTAAAATATAAAATACACGATTAAGATATGTAGAAGTTAAGTATATCTTGCTAGCAACATTAATTGTATTCTGTTGTGCTGCCATGAGGACTTCAAGTGTACACTGATCAGGACACAAAGGACAGCAATACATGTTTGTTGTTCTCTGCATGTCAGAGGTGGGTTCCTACCAGTTTGCACCAGTTCGGTGGAACTGGTTCGTCAAATCTATCAAACCGGTTAGAAGAGGTTCCACCAGTGGGCCCGGAAAGCAGGCCACACCTACAGAAGAGGTTCCAAAAATTTTTGAAACCCACCACTGACACACACACACACACACACACACACACACACAGACTTACACAGAGAGAGAAAGAGAAAGAAAGGAAGAAAGAAAGAAATAAAAAAAGAAAGAAAAAGTGAGAGAGATGAAAGAAAAAAAGGAAAAAGGGACAGAGAGACAAAAGGAAGGGGAGAGAGAGAGAGAGGGAACACATGGCCGGCAAGCCACTCCCACCAGGCCACATGGCCAGCAAGCCACTCCCACAAAGGAGGCCACACCCACAGTTCAAAAAAAATTTGAAACCCACCACTGCTGCATGTCATTACAATTACAAAAGGCAGAGGCCACTGGATAACCCCATTTGTTCAGAGTGACACTGGATCTTGTTGTGGAGTCTACTCGATGATTTCCATACTTCCCAGCTTTCACTATTGTCTCCATTGGTTCCATCCAGTGTTGGTTCTTTGTGGCTTTCATAGATCCTATCTGCTTTCAAATTCTTCCATTGACCTAAGGAAGTTTTTCCTATATTTTAATCTCCGATGAACTGGTTGTAGCAAGAGAATATTGTCAAAATATTGATGATTTGAGTCTCTCTTCTCAAGAACAATCCATCTCCTGTCGTTCTCTTCTGAACAACAGGCAGGGCAATGCCAAATAGATCTTATCTACAGGGATAGGGTTTAAGGCTTTAGTAAAGGAGAAAATGCAAATGACTCATGTTCCTAATGGGCAAATTCTCCAATTGATCCAAATAGAATTAGGAAAAACTTCACCAGCTGCCAATAAAGAACTGTTTATCGTCCAATCATTCCATTTATCTCTCATCAAAATTAAACAACCAAATGCAAAAGTTAAGTAATTCCAAAGCATCGTATTCTTTCTGTGAAATCTGATTTTGATAATGACTATGGGTTGGAGGGGAAAGGAAACAGATGGTGATAATTCATGTCGTTTGTTCAAATATTGAGAGATTTAGCAGAATACAAATACCGCCAAACACCAAACAGTTGCAAATACTGCAACCAAGCTTATATACACCAGCATCCTATTAAATAATCAAGAATCTGGTGTTGGAGTGGAGGTATTTATAGGTACTTCTCATTTCGTGACATTTGGGCTCATCAACCTGGTTGTTAAATAAAGCAGTTGCTAAGTGAAACAGCAATTGTGCTTATGATCCTATTCAGCTTTCCTTTGCTTTAGAGAGCAGCAAAGCTTGTAAACATGAGGATTGGTCATAAGATTACTTTTTCATCACCACTGCAACTCTGAACAGTTGCTAAATGAGGCAGTCATTAAACCAGGACTGCTTGTAGTTTTAAAATGCTGCAGAGTTTTTCAGTGATTTCCAAAGACATCACAAAACAACATTATGCACTGGCACAGCTTCTACTGCCAAATGAATGAGCACATTAGAGAAACATGCCAAGAACATAATAAGCATGGTATTTCCAATAACCAGGCATTCCTCTTTTATTGGGTTTAAAATAATCTTAAAATCAAATCTTGTTTCTCCATAATGGTAAGCATTAGTTCCTTTATCTAACACTTGCTGATAACCCGGCATTGTCTGGATATTTATTTATAGGGGGAAAATGTCTGGACCAGACGCAATTTCTAATGTTGGATTTTCCCCTTTACCAGAGGGAGCCCCCTTGTGGAGTACTGTGAAGCTGTTACCATGGTAACTCCACTGGCTGTAGAGTAAAATCCATTTTACGGCAGTACAGTAGAAGCCCTTTAAAGGCACAACAGGCTACATCGTAACAGAACACAAATCCCCGAGGGATGTTAGAGGTGTCTTACCCCTGCAGTATTTGTTTCCAGAGAATAAATCATTTTTGTACCAATTTGGTCGAAATTGCTCGAGGTGTTCCAGAGTTATGCTGGAACATACACAGACAGACAGGCAGGCAGGCAGGCAGGCAGGCAGACAGACAAACACGCGCACACACACACACACACAAACACACATCTGAGTGAAGGACTTAAATCTAGATGGTATAGCAAGTTTATTTTGTGTGATAATGATTATTATTATGTACCATTAAGTCAATGTCATCTATTATTGATTTTCTCAGAGACAGTCTGTCCCTGATCTTAATCCTTCATGTCTTCTAAAAGCACACTCATTGCCAGGGTGAGTGACTGATTTCATCTTACTGCTGGTCTTTTTATTTTTCCTTCCATCTTAACCACAATATGGACCTTTCCATAGCGCTAATTTTTTCTCACAATGTGTTCATAATATGTTAATGTGAGCCTCATTTGTGGTTATTTGTGGCTCAACTGTGAGGTTTGATTTATACTTTGATTTGTTCGTTTGTTTTCTTAATGCTCCATGGTATTCTTAGATTCTTTTCCAACTCCAAATTTTACAATGCTGGTTCCTTTAAGGTTGCTGGTATATATTCACCATATTAATTTCCATTGTCTATTCTAAGGCTGGTTGCTGTATCTGTGTCATTAGTTTGGTGTTCTTCATATTTAATGATAATCTGATGCTTTTATTATGCTGTATGATATTTATTACTAGATTTTGCAGAATATTTGTATTTTCAGCTTAAAAATAGTGCCATAGGGCAGGCAACGTTTCTGCCTCTAGTTTCAAAACTACAGTAATCTTCTTCTAACCCAGCTTTCCTCAGTATATAATCTCCAAAAACAGATTGAATAAATAAGGAGAGACTATATCACTATACAGCCTTGTGTTGCCCCTTTCCAAAGCTAGAATTTTGTCACATTCTGTTCATATTGCAACTTCCTGACCTGTGCATCAGCGGTGGTATTCCACAGGTTCTGACCAGTTCTGGAGAAATGGTAAATACCACCTCTGATTGGCCCCACCCCCATCTATTCTCTACCTCCCGAGTCCCAGCTGATCAGGAGGGAGTGGAGATTTTACAGTATCCTTCCCCTGCTACCCCCACCAAGCCGCACCACGCCATGAAGCCACACACACAGAACCAGTAGTAAAAAATTTTGAATCCCACCATTGCTATGCACTGATTTTACATACAGGCAAATACATTCTACAGTTTAATATGATCAAGACAATGAAAGATCTTTTTTTTTTATAATCAGTGGAAAATATACTAGTTTCTTTTTGGCTCCTCAATTATGCAGAGTGCATTAGCGATAATATCTATTTTCCTTGACCTTTTCTAAAAACCAATTTGAACATATGGCACTTTTTTGTAAGGTTTCCATTTCATTGGATGATCCTAATCATTACTATATTTTGTTGGCAAGAGAAAGCAAGGATATTATATAATAGTTTGCACAAATCTCATTTCTTAATTTGAATGTAGACTGATTTATTCCAATCTTTGACTGCTGATCATTTTCTAAATTTGCTGACATGATTAATGTGACCAGATTTTCAGATTGGTAAAGAGGGACACCTTTGACCGGGGGGGGGGGGGGGGGGGTTTTTTTAAAAATTTTATACAGAGCAACAAAATTTTTCATATAACGCAAAAATAGTATTGTAATTTTTTTTATTTCAACATAACTACAATTTACAAATATAAATTGTAACTCTTGCCAAACATCAACATTTTGACCATGAGGATGCTGCAATAGTTGCTAAGTGTGAAAATGGTCGCTAAGTGTGAAAACTGGTCATCAGTCACTTTTTTCAATGCCATTGTAACTTTGGTTACTATACCACCTTTCTTGCCACAGTTCTTAAGTGAATAACTGCAGCTGGTATTTTGTATTTTGGATAGAATCTTTTTTTAAAATAGTATAAGACAATTTAAAAAAAGAATCCACAGAGAATAAAGCTATTTTAAAAAAATCCTATGCACAATAAATAAAATATTATTTTAAAATACATTAAAAAAATAAAAGAAAAAAACCCAGCTCACTTACCAGCAGGCACAAGTCAATCCAGAATGATGTAGATGTTAATACAAAGAACTGATCAAATTAAAATGGTGAAATTAGTCAGGGAAATATTTTTCAAAGAAACTTTGCCACCATTTTTTCTTCCACACGAGCCGACCTCCAACCTCTGTGCCCTTCCACTCCAGAAAATCCAGAAAGTAACACTCGCAGCCCCTCTAGCCAAGCATTTCCTGGAGCTCTATGGTACTTGGTCATTTTTTCTTATAAAATGAGGTAAAAGGGGGGGTCTGTTTTCTTGCTTTAAAGTTTTAATATCTTCAATGAAAGTACTGAGACAGAGAGAGAGGTTAGACAGGGTGTCTTTTGTCTTGCCCCGGTTAGGATTTCTTAAGCAAATCCACTGGGCTTTCAACATGAAGACAGAAAATCAGGAGTTTTTAAAAACGGCCCGGGATACGGGACAAATTGTTATAAAGCGTGACCGTCCCACTGAAATTGGGACGTCTGGTCATCTTAGACATGATGTAGTTTCGTTAGAACTTTGACAAAATTATTCTTCTGTTGCTTGCTTTATTTTATATATTTATATATTCAAACCTTTATTGTCAGAGTACAACATGTGTACAATGAGATTGGCTGAGCTTCCCTTCGTGCATATCCCCAACACAACTCACAGTGAAAGACAAAAAATCTCTAGCCCAGTGAATCCTACTAAACAAACACCCAGTCCTATTGCATCATGTGAACCAGGGGTGAAATGCTATAGGTTCAGGCTGGTTCTCCTGGTTCTCTAGTAGAAGTGCTACTGGTTTGCCAGAATCAGTAGTAAAAAAAAAAAATGCTTTAAAAAGTAAAAAAAAAAAAGGTTCCCACAATCATGTGGCACAGCTGATTGTTAGAACCTTTTTTAAAAACTTTTTTTGACTTGTTTTTGAGCTCTCTGTGATTTTGTGAAGTTCCTGCTTTTTGCAGAGGCCATTTTGTGTGAAGTGCAGCTGCTTTTGCATTGTGTGTGAGTCACCTTTTGCGTTATTTTTGTGTAAACGGTTTTTGAGCTCTCTGTGACTCTGTGAGGTTCCTGCTTGGCCATGCCCACCTACCCAGTCACATGACCACCAAGCCACGCCCACCAAGCCATGCCCACAGAACCAGTAGGTAATTTTTTTTGAATTTCACCACTGATGTGAACTTATTGCATATCGCGCCAGCCTCACAAGTCAATCGTACTATGCTGTTGTAGGGTTATTTTTCATTTAGGAGTCTGACAGCCCCTGGATAAAAACTGTTCTTCAGCCTGTTTATGCAGCTGCCTATGCTTCTACATCTCCTTCCTGATGGTAGAATAGAGAAGTGTTGACCAGGATGTGAGTCATCTCTGAGGATTTTCCTCACTTGTCCTAACGCAGCGAGCCCTAGTGATGTTATCTAGTGCTGTCAGGGGATGATGGGCCACAATGTTTTTTGCTGGGCTCACCACCCTCTGTAGTGTTTTTTTATCTATTCTGTAGATAGGCCATCAATCCCTGTAGCCTTCTGATTAGGCAATGATCAAAGTGCTGTTTTGACTTCACCTTCTAATGCTAGAAACTGTTATTAAGTATTATTTCCATGAAATCTTTGATGCTGACATCTCTATTATGCAGCATTTCAATGCAGTCCTGCCATCTGATTTTCTTGGAATCAGTTACTATTTGTCCATTAGCATCCTTTAGTGCACACTTTCAATACTGCCACCTCCATTTGAGTCTTGCCGATTATTGGAAGACTTTTCTTATTTTTCCATGTCTGTTCAATGTCTTTACAGATGTACTTCTTTCTTCCAAAAGGTCTATTAAATTCTTCGTTAAGTTCCTCCCTTTCTTAGCTTTTGCTTTTCTTCCCTTCTTGGCATTTAACACCATTTATTTTGACCTGAAGTTTGCTTTCTTCTCTTTCTTGATCTTTGGCAATCCCTTTTCATCCTTTGATTTCATTGACTGAATTCCAGTGTTCCTATGGTTCCCTAACAATGAGATTTAGAACATTAAAACAATTCATGACGTTCTCCTCGAAAATGAAGGCATATGCTTAAAACCATATTATGTAAATCCACTGGCTTTGTTCTTCTGTTTAACTTGACTTAGAATTGCATGAGTAGTTTATGATGTGTTCCAGAGCCAGGTCTTGGCTACAAGTTTGCTGTTTTAACTGAGTTCTTCTGCCTCTGGATAATCTAGTCAATGTTATTTCTGTGTATCCACAGAAATGTCAGGTTGCATGTCTGAAAAAAATCTCTGGATTGGGATTCTCCCACTTCATTTCAATTTCCTAGGTGATAAGTCTAACTGGGATTTTCTCCATAATATTTCCAACTTTTGCATTCCAGTCTTTCACCAAAGGTAACACATCTGGCTTAAGTGTTCTGCCCCACATTTCAGACTGAATTGGACCATAAAACTCATCAGCCTTCTCTTCCTGTGCTTCAGTGGTCAGAGCATAAACTTGCATAATCGTCATACCAAAATTTATTTCATATTATTCAGTCACTGATTGCACTGTATCCAAGTAGTGTTCTTTATATATCCTTCCTGAATGTTTCTTGTTTTTTGAGCCCCAAATGGTATGATCTTCTGAATGTCCAATTCATTCCATTTCGATTCACAGATGAATTCACATGTCAATGTGTAGACGATACATGTCATCCTTCACTATGTTTGAGGTTTCCCTTGTTTGTGTTTCTTATATTCCATGTTCATATTTTATTTTCCCATTCCCATAAGAGCCGAGGTGGTGCAGTGGTTAGGGTGCAGTACTGCAGGCCACTTCAGCTGACTGTTATCTGCAGTTCAGCGGTTCAAATCTCACCGGCTCAAGGTTGACTCAGCCTTCCATCCTTCCGAGGTGGGTGAAATGAGGACCCGGATTGTGGGGCGATATGCTGACTCTGTAAACCGCTTAGAGAGGGCTGAAAGCCCTATGAAGCGGTATATAAGTCTAACTGCTATTGCTATTGCTATTGCTATTGCTATTCAACACCACCATCAATTAGACATCCCCAAAATCTTTGTCTAGCTTTGTCATAAAGAATATTAATGCTCCGAAAGACCGTTGGCTCTTTCTTGGTTGAATATTGAACAACTGGAATATCATCTGGTTTGAGGAGCTCATCAGGCATTATATTGTTGATGGTTTTATATTTTTTTTGAATCCAAGATCTTTTGTAGTAGGAAACAAAGTTGTTTACCACTGTCTTCTCCGGAGCAACATGAATTGATGCCTTTGCCAGTCAATCAGGCTACACTGTCAAAAATAATCCTGCAACCTTCACTGTTTTCCCCTTGTCTTGTTCATCTTCTTGTGAACTATATATCTTGATAGACAGTTTGGCCAGGACTCTTGCTTTTAATCTGGTTATTTCTGAAATAGTGTAAGAATCCTAAGACTTTATTTGCTAGCCACATCCTTCTTTCTTAAAACAGAGTTTTCGTGTAGCTTGAAGTTAATACAAGCAATTCTCTAGGCAATATAGTACTATATTTGATATCATTTGGGGAATTAAATCATATTCTATACAATTTTGCTTTCCTTTCACATTTCAATATGCAAGTACATATCCACACATATCTACTCAGCCAAAACTTGGAGAAGACAGAGAAAGACAAACCATAAGTCAGCTGAGAAGTCCAACATCAGCAGTGATTGCGCGGGACTGCAAAGTTAAATGATGATCAGTCCCTCTATCCCAGTGTTTCTCAACCTTGACAACTTTAAGTCCTGTGGACCTCAACTCCCAGAATCCCCCAGCCAGCATAGCTGGCTGGGGAATTCTGGGAGTTGAAGTCCACAGGACTTAAAGTCCCCAAGGTTGAGAAAAACTGCTCTATCCTATATCAAACAAGGTATATTATTAGATCAAGAAATTTTGAAACTGTCCTCTGCTGCTACTTAAGGATTTTCAGTACAGGTAAACCTCAACTTATTGAAACCCAAACTTGCGTTGCTAAGTGAGAAATTGGTTAAGTGAGTTTTGCCCCATTATGTGACTTAACTTGCCACATTTGTTAAGTGAATCACTGCAGTTGTTAAGTTTGTAACATGTTGCTAAGTGAATCTGGCTTCCCCACTGACTTTGTGTGTCAGAAGGTTTGCAAAAGGGCATCACATGACTCTGAGACACTACACAACCATCATAAATGTGAGTCAGTTGTCAAGCATTTGAATTTTAACCATGCAACGGTTGGTTGTAAGTGTGAAAAATGGTCATAAGTCACTTTTTTCAGGACCGTTGTAACTTTGGTCACTAAATGCACTGTTGTAAGTCAAGGACCACCATAATAATTATTTTCTTTAACTGGTACTTTTTTTTCTACAGAGAAACAAGAGAATGCCTGAGCAAGCAAGACTACCCTATCATTTCCTGCAACATGTATTGTAATACAGCATATCATAAGAACAACAAAATTGCCCACATTATCTCAACTAAGGTTGATTTTTCAAGCGATCTCTGTGAGAAACCATTTATCTAAAATGCAGTTCCGGTCACGGTTCCTTCATCCCAAATTCCCCACATTTTTTTTTTTTTGAAAGCAGTTTCAGGATGATAAAGCAGCGATGTGATGAATATTGAAAAAGGTCATTACTAATTAGTTACGTACTCTTAAATGCTTTTCAGTAAGGAACAGCTGGCAGATGTCACACTGATTTCTTTCTGAAGGACATCATGGAATGATGCTGAAGCTAGATGGATTGATCCTGGATGGATGCAGCAAGAATCCATCTTAAGCAAAATAAACAATATTTGCTTTGCTCTGTTGCGTTAAGCCTTTACAGAACTGCCTCCCATCACAGAGAGGATCTTATATTCTTAAATCCAGCCATAGCCTTGTTGTAAATCTGCTTAATTAGTTTAGAAAAGTAACCTTTTTATTAGGCTTAAATACCTGCCATCTTAAAGGATTGCTGCAATTTGTCCACCCATCTTTTCTTATTATGCCCACAAGACTCTCAGTACAATACAATTCGGCTCATTGGTTTTATAATGCATAACAAATGCAAAGCCTTATGCCTTGATACACAGAGATTTAAAGTCCTTCCATTACCTTCACATCAGCCAAGAGAAGAAGGCTATTATTGATCAGTTTACTGATAAGGAATAGGAAGCCAGAGAAAGAAAATAGCTTAAAAAAATGACAATGGCAATAGAACTTAGGCCAGGAGTGTCAAACTAAATTTCATTGAAGGCCGCGTCAGGGGTGTGTTTGACTTTGGGGGGGGCTAGCAAAGACGTGGCCAGGGTGGGCATGGCCCACTTGACATCACTCATATCAGGACACCTGTGGTGGCTCGAGTGCTCTATCAGCGAAAATGGGCTCCCGACCTCCGTTTTCTGGTGTGACGGCCTCCTGCAACCCTCTGCCAATTAAAACAGAGCTCGGAAGGGCCGTCTGCGGCCCACGCAAGCTCCTTTTTTGGCTGCAACGGCCTCCTGCAACCCTCTGCCAGCAAAAACGGAGGTCAGAAAGGCCTTCTGTGGCCTTCACGAGCTCCATTTTCGGCTGCAATGGTCTCCTGAAACCCTCTGCCAGAAAAAATGGAGGTGGGGAGGGCCATTTGGGCCAGTCCTTTGCTGTTTCCAAGTCAGCCACACGGGCTAAACCTAAGCACCCTGCGGACTGGATGGCTTAGCTGACCACAGCCACTTGTCTTCTCCAATGGCAAATGGATTCCATCAGTCATTTGCATTATTGGGTCATTTGAACAGTGTTCATGATTTAATTTCAACCTTCAGAAATTCATCCCATTTTTAAACAATTTTAATTTAGTCAGAAATCCTGCACACACCAAGCACTGAGCTTCAATATACTAGCTTCTCAGTAGTCGTGCATATTATACAACTTCCTATTATGCATAGTACATTTAGGGCATCCACTGAGGAAAACTCGTAGAGGCAAATATTTTTATCACATTCCATTATCTTCAAGTCCTATTTGCAGTAGACCATCAAGGGAAAGGGAAAAAGGAATAGTTAATGGTTTTCTGTTTTGAAGTTCTCCTTTTCTCTTGAATTATGCTGCTTTGGGGGCATTTGTGAGCCACAAATAATGTCTGCTATTTTAAGATAGCAGTAGGCAATATACACACACACACACAGAGAGAGAGAGAGAGAGGGAGGGAGAGAGAGAGAGAGAATAAAAATCAATACTAAAGGGAAAATGACACAACATCAGAAGGTGAATATTGAAAAAAGAGTCTTCCTTCCTTCCTTAGAAGCTTCCTTTTTTCCTTCCGTCCTTCCGTCCTTCTTTCCTTCCTTAGAAGCTATGCATACATTTGTGTTACAGATATCGAGCATGCATATCTGGGCACACTGAGACTATATCTGCTGAAAAAAACCTCCACATTGGTGACAGGAAGGGCATCTGGCCAGTAAACACTCAGCTCCATTCAGTTGCCCAGATTCCACCCCGCAAGGGATTATAGGGTCGTTAGAAGAGGATGATATCCAGAATACATAGACATCAGTGGTGGGTTCCAGACTCCAGCACTCCAGCACTGTACGCTGCGCTAGATGGGCATGTGCACTGTGTGCGCATGCACACACCACTGCCCTGCAACACCCACCTTGCCAGTGGAGGTCGTGCAGGCACCGCATGCTGTGCGCATGGGTGCAATGGGCCAGTCACATTATTAAACTGCCATGGAACGTGGGCAGGTGGGTGGGCCAAACGAGCCACCGTACCGGTACAGTGGCTACTTTTCCCGGTTCCTAATGGTACAGCCGTACTGGCCCATAACACCCAGAAACCACCACTGATACACATACACACACCTCAACGGAATAAAAGGCCCCTGTCATAACTAAGATTTATGATACAGTTAAAATCTCAGCAGTTCCTCCACTTCTAACTTCATCCAGCTAAAATAAAGTAGACTTGTCTTTACAAAGATCAACTTTCATCAACCTGAGATTAATTTCACACTTTTTTTCAGTTAAGAGAAGCCATACATCCAACAACTTGAGGAGAGTTTAACCTCTCCAGAGAGTAGCACTATTCTGTTTCATTTGACATGATCTAATCACCAGCACCAAGAATATAAATGAATATGTAACACAGTTCCAAAGCAATTTCTTCTAATTTAATAGAATGGAACAAGTTTACAATCATAAAATCTTGTTGACAGCCAGTATAGAAATAGGAATCAATTTCCGATTATAGTGTTCGTTAGAAATCATGTCACAGTGAAAGTACTTCTATTAATACTTATTACAGCAGAGGTGTCCAATTTGGGCAACTGGAAGACTTGTGAACTGCAACTCCCATAATTCCCTAGGCAGCATGGAATTCTGGGAGTTGAAGTCCACAAGTCTTTCAGTTTCCAAGGTTGGACACTCCTGTATTGGTTTTGTGAACAAATTTGGTATTTGTAGCTTTGATTATGTTCTAAACTAATTCTTATAATTAGATCTCTTACAGATTTTTTATGTTGACATGAATTCCCAATTATGTTAAAGGAATAGGCAACATTTTCTGGGCTACTCAATCACACACACACAAAAATCCTACAAAGTGAATGGAGAAGAGGCATTTTCTTTTATTTGAGGAGGGTTGGCACTATTAAACTAGGCAGTAAGAACATTAAAACATCCAGAGATTGTGTGGTCCCGTTCCCACAATTATGTTTTCATTTTTAGTGAAAAACCACACTGTCATTTTGCACACTAATTTCAGCAGATTAATCTCAGGTGATTTGGGTCTTATTATGTTGGAGAATTGCCCAGTACTATTACTATTTTCAGGAGAATTATACCAACAATATATAGTGGTGTAACTGAAATGTTCATCTTTTAACAACTGGAATGGAAGTTTGCTGTAACTCAGTACATGTTACATTTCCAAAACAGTTTAATAACCCCAATAACAACACATATTAGACTAAGGCCATCTCCTCCTTGTGTCTAATATATGCATCTTCATGTTATCTCCCAGCCTTCACTGAAGAGATATAAAGTCTCCCCATAATAGCTGGATGGCTCTAGAAAATTTAGCAAGTCACTAGAGGAAGAATTAGCTCAGTTCTTCCAACCAGAACCTATACAGAGACATTACAAGAGACAATTACAAAAGCATACATCCCATGCAGGTGTCATTCAGCTGGATCAAACCTACACCAAGGAGGTAGAAGACTCAAATATTTGAGGCTCCCTTCCAAGTTCAAAAAGACCTTCCTTCATAAAGAAAATATAAAAGCCACAGTGGCACAGTGGTTAGAGTGCAGCACTGCAAACTACTTCAGCTGATCACTGGTTGCCAGCAGTTTGGCAGATCGAATCTCACCAGGCTCAAAGTTGACTCAGTCTTCCATCCTTCCAAGGTGGGTAAAACGAGGGTCCAGATTGTTGGGGTTAATACTCTGTAAACTGCTTAGAGAGTTAAAGTAAAGTATGTAAAGTATGGTGAAGTGGTATATAAGTCTGCTATTGCTATTGTTATATAGCAGTGTTTCTCAACCTTGGCAACTTGAAGATGTCCGGACTTCAACTCCCAGAATTCCCTAGCCAGCATTCGCAGTTGCCAAGGTTGAGAAACACTGTTATATAGCATTATAAATAAATAACAGGTTAGTCTACTTCCATCAAATGCTCTTAAAATATATTAGCCTGCAATGCCTAGCCAACGCAGCCAGTGGCAAGAAGAAGGCTAATTTCCACAAATCTTTCCCTAGCTTTCTTTTTCTTTTTATGAGCATGGAACAATTCATATGGCTGTGTGAGACCTTGTTGTGATTTGTGATTTGACAAAGCCTTTAAGTGATTTGCACTGGATTAAAGTGGCATTTCCCTCTGATTTGCAGGGTTAGAGGAGTTGTGTTACTAAAATCAGATGCTTAAAGCACTCTTCACATGTGTTGTCCATACTCAGAGACCCCTTTCCATCAATACAAGTGCCTAGCAAAAATCCAGTCAGCTGACTTTCTCACTTCAATTCAAGGCATCAAGCTGCAACAATTTGATTTCCCAAGGCAAAGAGTTGCTTAAATTTGATCGCTGTGACTATAGTGATCAAAGCAAAATTTCAAGGAGAGTAAGGACCCTGATGAATCCACCACCTGTATTTTGTTCCAGCAGAATCTTCATCAACTTGTAGCTTAACTTACTTCACTTTTGAGCTACAAAAATCCCCAAAGCCACAAGCTCATTTTCAACCTGGGGAATGAACCTGGTGTCTGTCAGCCCTTCAAGCCATATCAGATTGGGAAACCAGAGTTATGAATGTTAATATTACTTTTATTACTTTTATTATTAAGTTACAGTAACGGAACCTTGAAAATCTGCATGCACTTCCCACCTCCCTCTCCTTATCTTCATAAAGTCTTGCAAAAGGCAAGTCTGACACAATTGCTCCATTATATTTTTCCCTGGACTCTCATTTGTTTTATCTGACCATCATCTTGGCTGTGGCCAGGTTGGCCCAGGTTCAGAGAACCCGTAGCTAAGGTTATGGCCAGTTCAGAGAACCTGCAAATCCCACCCCTGGCTTGACTCACCCATCCCACCTCGTCTCTCCCAGGAGTCTCCACGCAGCTGGTTTTGGATGTGCTAGGGCCCGCATGGAGGCTCAGGGAGGGGGAAAATGGGACTCCTGGAAGTTCCGGAAGGCTGGAAACAGGCCCGTTTCTGGCCTCTGGGGGGCCTCTGGATCACTGGTGAGGCAGTTTTCCCTCCTCCGAGATTCGAGGAAAGCCTCAGGAGCCTGGGGAAGGCAAAAACCCTAACCCTAACTCTCACCATGGTGTGGGAGGCCGACTAGGCCATGCCCACCATGGCCACATCTACCCAGAAACTGGGCAGAGAACCTTTTGCTGAAATTTTTGAACCCCCCTCTGGTTGCGGCTGTTCCTCCTATTACTCAAAGGTATTTCTCAGCTCATTACATCATTCCTTAAGCTCCCCAGAAAATGCTGCTCTTGGCCTAAGTCAAGGGTGTCAAACTGGCAGCCCACGGGCCGATGCATCACATGCAGGCTATGCCTACCCCAGCTCTGTGAATGGGAAAAATGTTGTGAAATGTCACATGATGTCAACGTGGTTAGTTTGACACCTGTGGCCTAAGTCGAATAAAGATTCAATTTTCAGTTTGGTTGGCTTCTCTATGTAAAAATTGGGGAAAGGATATTGCCATTTTTTGCCTTTATCTCAAGTAGCATATTGTTGCCAAAGTCAGTGGAAGCTTCCATCTTCAAATAGCTCTCAAAACTGCAAAGTTGATCCTAACTCAAAGAGATGGCCTATCTCTTTTCTACTACCAGCCCTTTTGAGGTTGGCCAGATCAGAAAAAAAAAACACACACACACACACACACACACACACACAGAGAGAGAGAGAGAGAGAGAGAGAGAGAAAGAGAGAGAGAGAGAGAGAGAGAGACGCTATTAATCCAAAGCATATTAACAGAATTGTGAAAGATTCTACTGAAAATTTTCCTTCCCTCTCTCTTATATCAAAGAGAATCTGGGCAAGGCAATCTTGAGTTTCCTTCAAATGATCTTCTGTTTTCAAGAGTAAGTTCATGGATCTCCAATAGCTACTGCATTATTTTCTTCAAGACCATTTCCCTACCTTTCTACACCTAGGCATTCCGTTACTTCTGTAGAATACGTATTTCCATGCTACTGTCAACATTTGGGATCTGATTTCAGTCCAATGTAAAGATTTACTTTTGGATAAAAGCCTCATTTTAACTTCAGACTGAATTTACCAATGTAGCTCAAAGCCAGCCCTGCCGTTTGTCAAAATGGAATGATTTTGAGTACCATGAAAGATCAGTTAATGTTAATTTAAAGTTCTAATACTTGTTGCAGGAATGAGGATCCTATTCCAAAATATTTCAGCTGGTTTAGCAAAAATACATCTTGGATGAAGGAAGGAAATATATTTATTGCTTGACAATAGATGTCAAGATATTAAGGTGACAAAAGAATTAAGGAGAAACTTCCTAACAGTGAGGACGATTAACCAATGGAACAGTTATGACTTTCCTCCAGAAGTTGTAGGTGCTTCCTCACTGGAGGTTTTTAAGTAAAGACTGAACAACCACCTATCTGAAATGGTATAGGATCTCCTGCTTGAGCAAGGGGTTGGACTAGAAGATCTCTAAGGTCCCTTCTAGCTGTATTCTTATTGATTGATATGTATAGTCTGTGATCATCTTTGCTTTCCTATTTAGTGTGTAGGACTTGAACAACTGAAAAGGAGGATTCTACCAAACTTGGACGCGATTCTATAACCATTCATCACTGCATACAAATTTCCTATTGAAAGTATAATCAGCTACCATTTGGTTTGAAAACTGTCAAAACATCTACACTATGTGACACTCTAAATTGATGGAGTTCAACTGAAACCCTGATTGATAGATTTATTTGTTTGAAAGAAATGCAGTTTATGTACTTAGTCTAGATCTGTATGAATATTTGATTCAGATCAGATTAGTTTTCCAAATTAAGCTGGCTTGGCCCAACTCAATTTATACTCTTCTGCAGCTATGGAAAGAACCCATAGGGAGAATGTTGCAAATCACTGCTTTATGCTTTTTACTGTTTTTTTTCCTTTATAAGTTATTTTTTCATGCTATTTCCTATTACTCTTTCTCATAAAACTAGGCACCTTTTATGATGTCTAAACAAAGCACTGCTTGATGGAACTAGTGAGGATAAACTTCCACTTATCTCCCTTCCTGAATAACCTGCTTGTTATTAATCAATTTACCTTTTTGATGTTTAATAAAATACTGCACTGAAAATTGTCTACCTGGCATTCAAGCTATTCAATGATCTGCTAACTGCCCATACGTTGCAGAAACAACGGATAGGCATAAGTTTTTTTTTCTCCCCTGTAATGGTCTTCAAGGCTGAATTTAGTGTTCCTCTTGCAATTTGGAATGAATTAGTAATGCATTTAGGAGGCAGAGAATGGAGACAAATATCTTTAATTTTGCACTTCATTTTGCCTGCAAGATACCTACATTTTCTATTTAACTACTCATTTTTGCAAGGTGATGAATTAACACATTTATTTTTTTTCTCCCAATTCTCCCACAGGAAGAATTGAGCTGGTAGTGGGCTGGAGAGAAATGACACAGTCCAGTCAAAGTTCAACCATAGCACTTTGAAAACCAAAGGATACCGGTTTTAGGCTGACAAAGTTAAAAAGCATGTTTATTCTACGGAGCATTATTCTACAAAAGCATGTTTATTCTACAGAGGAATTATTGAGTCTGTCATCTGCACCTCTATAACTGTCTGGTTTGGTTCTGCAACCGAAGACAGAGGAAGACTTCAGAGGATAATTAGAACTGCAAAACAAAAAAACAAAAACAAAAAAACAATTACTACCAACCTGCCTTCCATTGAGGACCTGTATACTGCACGAGTCAAAAAGAGGGCTGTGAAAATATTTACAGACTTCTCGCATCCTGGACATAAATTGTTTCAACTCCTACCCTCAAAACGAGCACTGCACACCAGAACAACGAGACACAATAACATTTTTCCCCGAATGCCATCTCTCTGCTAAACAAATAATTCCCTCACCACTGTCAAACTATTCACTAAGGCTGTATTACTATTAATCTTCTCATCATTCCTATCACCCATCTCCTCCCACTTATGACTGTACGACTGTAACTTTGTTGCTTGTATCCTTACCATTTATATTGATTGTTTCCTAGTAAGATTTGATTGCTTATTTGTACCTTATGACTATCATTAACCTTATGATTCTTGACGAATGTATCTTGTCTTTTTATATATACTGAGAGCATATGCATCAAAGACAAATTCCTTGTGTCCAATCACAATTGGCCAATAAAGAATTCTATTCTATTCTGTTTGGGGGGGCGGGGGGGGCTTTTACACTATGCATAATTACTCAAAAAGGACGTTGGTCTTACCTGAACGTCTATTTTCTGATGGGAGGAGGGAATGGTCACACGTGGGTTTTATCACAGCCTGATTGGTCCAAGGCTGAGAGGAAATCTATAAATACCGGTGCCTGTCCATTGCTAGCCCAGATTCTCGAACATGAACGGTACAACTGAAAAACAAGAAACAACACAACAAACCCCGGGAAACACCCCCCGGGCCCTCCCCTTGGCCCCAACAGACAGAACTCAGGGCGGGTTGTGACCATTCCCTCCTCCCATCAGAAAATAGACATTCAGGTAAGACCAACGTCCTTTTTCCAGAATGGGAGGAGGGAATGGTCACACGTGGGACATACCCAAGCTAAAGTCCCAGGGAGGGAGAACAGGAACTCTAGGAACCAAGGGGAGCCTCAGCTGCCACCCCCTGTAGGACCCTACGACCGAAAGACGCGTCCGCTGACGCGAAAGCATCCAGACGATAATGCCGGATGAACGAGGTTGGAGAGGCCCAGGTAGCCGCCCGGCAGATGTCTTCAAACGGGGCCCTCGTGGCCCACGCTGCCGAGGTCGCCGCGCTCCTTGTAGAGTGCGCCGTGACGCCTGACGGAACCGGCCGCCCTGAGGCCACGTAGGCCTCCGAGATGGCCTGATGCAGCCAACGGCCGATGGTAGCCGAGGACACCCTCGAACCCAGAGCTCCAGGTAGGAAGGAGACAAACAAGGCCTCCGACTTGCGGAAACCCTTGGTCCGCCGGAGGTAGATCCGCAAGGCACGGCGGACATCCAGACGATGCCAAAGACGCTCCCTGTCAGTGCACGGACTCGGGCAGAAGTCAGGCAGGACGATCTCCTGAGCCCTGTGAAAGGGGGTATTTACCTTGGGGACGAATGCCGGGTCAAGGCGAAGGACCACTCTGTCCTGGTGAAAATGACAGAGGTCGTCCTTACAAGACAGGGCGCCCAGCTCGGATATACGCCGGGCGGAAGTGATGGCCACCAGGAAGACCACCTTCAGTGATAAGAAGCGCAAGTGCACCGAGCGGAGAGGTTCAAACGGGGCTCCTGTTGAGCCAAGGTGGCGCAGTGGTTAAATGCAGCACTGCAGGCTACTGCTAGATCAGCAGTTCAGCGGTTCAAATCTCACCGGCTCAGGGTTGACTCAGCCTTCCATCCTTCCGAGGTGGGTAAAATGAGGACCCAGATTGTTGGGGGCAATATGCTGACTCTCTGTAAACCGCTTAGAGAGGCCTGAAAGGCCTATGAAGCGGTATATAAGTCTACTGCTATTGCTATAATGCCTTGAGGACAAGCGGAAGATCCCACGTGGGGAATCTATGAACGGGGGGAGGCCTGAGATTTGCCGCCCCCTTGAGGAACAGCTTGACCAGAGGAGACTGGGAAAGAGAAGAAGATCCCGCCCCCCCCCCCAAGACCGAGGACAGAGCCGCCACTTGGCGACGCAAGGTGTTTTGCGAGAGCCCGTCCTCCAGGCCCTTCTGAAGGAAATCCAAGACGTTGGGGATGGTGGCTCTGACGGGAGAGATGCCCTTGGGGGAGCACCAGCGGACGAACGCTGCCCAGGTGGAGTTATAAATGCGGGTCGTTGAGGGACGACGGGCCGCCTCGATGGTGCAAATGACCCCGGAAGACAGATGAGCCCCCCTTAGAAGCCGCCATTCAAGAGCCAAACGGTCAGCTGAAGCCACTGAGGCTCTGGGTGAATCAGGGCCCCCTGCCGTAAGACCACCTCCCCCTGCGGAATCCTCCACGGGGAAGTCACTGACAGCTGAACCAGGTCCGCAAACCAGGGTCTCCTGGGCCAAAACGGGGCCACCAGAATGACCAGGGCCCTTTCCGTCACCACCTTCCTGACGGTCCCCGGGATGAGTGGAATGGGGGGAAAGGCATAGAGGAGGCCCGGGGGCCACCGGCTCCTGAGGGCATCCGTGCCCTCTGCCGAGCTGGATTGGAAACGGGTGAAGAAACGCGGGAGTTGTGTGTTCTCGGGAGACGCAAACAGGTCCACCCGGGGGGACCCGAACCGACAACAGATCTCCCGGAACAGCGACGGGTGGAGTTGCCACTCGCCGTTGTCCAGAGTTGCTCGACTGAGCCAGTCCGCCTGGACGTTGGAGAGTCCCGAGATGTGCTCCGCCACCAGGGACTGTAAGTGTTTCTCCGCCCACGACCCCAATCGCAGAGCCTCCAGCCAGAGGGCTCTCGAGTGGGTCCCGCCCTGATGATTGATGTGCGCCTTGGTGGCCACATTGTCCGTCAGGAGGAGAACGTGGCTCCCTTCCACCGAGGAGCGAAAGTGACTCAGAGCCAGACGCGCGGCCTTCAGTTCCAGCCAATTGATGTTGTGACGGAGGTCCGAGGCCGTCCATCTGCCCTGAGCCATCCGAGAGCCCACCAGGGCCCCCCACCCGAACAGACTCGCGTCCGTGGTGACGGTCACCCTGTTCGGCTCCCAGAACAGACACCCCCGCTGGATGGCCGGGGAGAGCCACCACACCAGGGATGCACGGACTCCCGTCGAGATGCGGAGAGTCCGAAGGGAATTGCTCATTCGTCCCCTCTGATAGGGGATAAGCTCCCATTGAAGGGGCCGAAGATGGAGTCTGGCCCACGGGACAATCCCTATGCAAGAGACCATCTTGCCCAATAACTGCGACAGAGAGAGGATGGAAACGGAGCGCTTTGTGCGAACGCTCTCTGCCAGCCGACGAAGGCTGACCTGCCTCTCCTGAGACAGACGCACCTCCCCCAACTTGGAATCTATGACTGTCCCCAGATGCAGAATGCGAGTGGAGGGAGTGAGATGGCTCTTTTCGAAGTTTACCGAGAACCCCAGGGCCTGGAGGCTTCGAATGGTAATCTGAAGATCTGAAACGGCCTGAGACAGGGAGCCCGCCTGAAGCAAGACATTGTCTAAATAACATTGGAGGCGGACCGGGACCGATCTCAGATGGGCCGCCAGAGCCGCCAGGACCTTTGTGAAGGTCCTCGGGGCCGAGGCCAGGCCGAAGGGAAGAGCCCTGTACTGGTAATGGTGGGGCCCGTGGGAGAACCTCAAGAACCGGCGATGAGCGGGCAGGATGGGGATATGAAGATAGGCCTCCGTGAGATCCACGGAGGCCAGGAAATCGCCTTTCCTGATGCCCTGAAGGATGGACTTGAGCGATGACATTTTGAACCGCCTGTAGACCAGAAACCTGTTCAGGCGCTTGAGGTCTAGAATTGCTCTCCAACCCCCCGTGCTCTTCGGGACCACGAAGAGATTTGAGTAGTGGCCCCGGCCCCGTTCCCCTGCGGGAACCGCCTCCACCGCATGGATTTCGAGGAGGTGGGCGATCGCCTGACTCATCAGGCGGCGGCGCTCTCGACTCCGGGATGGAGGGAACGACCGAAAGAGATTTGGAGGAGTGGAGAGAAATTCTAACCTGAGCCCGTAACGAACCGTGGCTCGAACCCAGGCGTCCGACGTGATGTCGTCCCACCGGTCCGCATAAAGAGCGAGGCGGCCGCCGATGGGATGACTCGGGTTCGAGTCACTTCCCCCTGCGGAAGGGACGGCCGCCTCCCCCCCGAAAGGGCCGCCGAGCCTGGCCCTGGAAACGGCTCCTGTCCTGGAAGGGCTGCCCCAAGAAATGCCTGTCAGAAGAGAAAGAAGAGAAGCGCTGGTTATAGCCGAAGTTAGGGGCCCTATACCGTTGCCTACGGAAGGGACGTGACTTGTTCTCGGCCTTCTTAGCCGTGGAGGGTAGGACCTTCTTCTTGTCCTTATCCTCCACGAGGATGCGAGTAAGAGCCTCCCCGAAGAGATCGGGCCCCTTGAAGGGGGCAGCCGCCAAATCCCATTTCGCTTTGTTGTCCATTTGCCAATGGCGCAACCACAGGAGCCTACGGGAGGTGACCGAGGTGGCCAGGGCGCTAGAAGCAAACTTGACCGTGTCCAAGGTCGCGTCAGCTGAAAACTGACACGCCGCCAGAATCTTGACCAGATCCTGATGGATCCGGTCCTCCTGTATGGGAATGCGTGCCTGCAGCTTCTTGAGCCACATGACCGTGGCACGATTAAAGTAGGAAGCCGAGGCCGCCGCCTTAATGGCCCACGCTGTGGCGTTGAAGTTCTTCCGCAACGTAAGCTCTGCGCGCTTATCCTCCGGCTTCATCTTATCTGCCGCATCGCCCGACACCACCGGGGAGGAGGACACCAATGCGGCCACAGGGGTGTCAACCGTCGGGAGCTGAATGGCCTGAGCAAAGGTTTGCTCCATGTTATAATGCCGACGGTCGGTACTACCTGGAGAAGAGAAAGTGGAAGGTTTAGCCCACTGGTCGGTCAGAACCTCTAGGAACAAGGGAGGGGCAGGGATCTCTTCCTTGTTGGTGGCCGTGGCAGAGAACATGACCATGTCGGGATCCCTTGGGGGGGGCACAGAGGGATCCCCAGTTCCGACCTTGGTGGTGTGCCTCGCCTTATCCAAGAGAACTTGAAACAAGGCGGGCATAAATAGGACCTTAGAAGAAGGCTCCTCCGAAACAGTGGTATTCTCATCATCTGAGAATTCCATCTCCTGGGGTAACTCCCCCCCACCCAGGAAGGAAGCCTCACTGATCATGGAAGGGGAGGAAGCCCGAAACTGAGCCCTGTTCAGCCCCCCATGCCTAGAGTAAAGGGAGCCTTTGTCCCGCTGGGCAATGCCCCGAGTGATGGCTGCCGAAATAAGCCTCTTAATCCCTTCAGGGAGATTATCCAGATCCTCCACATCCCCATAAGTAGAAGCAGGGCCCTGAGGAGCCAACCTTTGGGGGGAACAGGGGCCTCTGGACGTGCCCTCCAGAGGATCATCTATGGGGGATGGAGAACGCCCCCTCCTGGAGAAGGCCTGCGACCTACCAGGGGAGCTGCATGAAGAAGCCGGGCTAAAACCTCTAAGTAGAGACCTTTCTGAAATGGGCCTAACAGGGGACCTGGATCTGTCCCTAGATAAAGGCTTGGAGGACTGGGCCTGCCTTTCTGCCCTGGCAAAGGTCCTTTCCAGCGCCCTATGGCGAGCTGCCTCATCCCTAGAGACAGAACTGGAGGGGCGCCTTGAAGAAAGGGATCTCTGAGGGGGAGCCCCCCTCCCCACCTCCTGATCCAAGGCCTCCTCACTCCCAGTAGGGCCTGCCCCTTGCCCCTGGGGAATCTCCGCTCCCTCATCCATGCCCCACTCACGTGTCTGACGAAAGGAGCAGGAATCGGCCTCCAAAGTCCCACCTGAGACCAGGGCCTGAAGCCTGTGGGGAGACCTAGGCTCAAGGCCTCTCACTAGGCCGCACTAGGCCCGTCAATAAGGCAAGGCCTCACGCACGTGGCAGCCTCCAAAATGGCCACCGGAACTCCGTGCGCGGGAGAAAAGGGCTGGAAATAATCACCAGCAGCCCAGCCAGGCTTCTAGCCGGCTTCACTTTAAATTGAGCAGGGAGAGCCGCTCTCCCCCCCTGCTCTGTCTCCCTGGCAACACAAACAAAGGAAGCCTGCAGCGAGGGGCCCCCTCCGGAGCGATCTGCACGCTGGAGCCTCGAGGCTTAAAGTTTCACTTTCACTTTCCTGCTGCAAAAACACAGCCTCTTCAAGTAGTTTGAACGAAGCAGTTTGAATGCTGCAAAAAAACAGCCCCTTCAAGTAGTTTGAACGAAGCAGTTTGAATGGAACCGCACCCCCGCACCCGGGGACGGGCAAAGGTTCCTGGCCTGCGGAGGGGAGACTAGTGCCCCACTGGGCTCTCCCCCAGCCGCCCGAGGCAGAGATCTGTCCCTTGGGGCCGCAGCAGATCAATTTAGAATTTGAATTTAAAGTGCCCAATTAGCCAAATAGGAATCAGATTGAATAGAACTCACCCAAAAGGAGAAAACAAACAGAACCTATCCAACTACTCTACAGCTTGGACCAGGCTGAGAGAGAATCTGGGCTAGCAATGGACAGGCACCGGTATTTATAGATTTCCTCTCAGCCTTGGACCAATCAGGCTGTGATAAAACCCACGTGTGACCATTCCCTCCTCCCATTCTGGAAAAAGTAAATTATATGCAATTCTGCAAACATATTCCCAAGAGTACATATGAAAAAGAATAGAATTGTGTGACCTTGGATGACTGTTCCAAAACAGTGAGGGATAAAAGAACACCTAAAATTTCTAAAGGGATGGTACATTTTTTTCTTTCTTAGCTTTCAAGGATGGAATATCTATGTTCCTTTCATAAGTAAAATATCATGGAAAATTGTTTTAAAGCTCAGATTCAACACACTCACAAACCTATGTCCATTATAAGAGGTCACATTTTGCACTGCTATTAAAGTATCTTTGAGTGCTTCGGTGAGGCAAAAATGTACAGTCATTTTTTTTCAGTCTCTTAAAGCATAGAAATTAAAAGTATTGAAGTGGGCAAGAGAGGATGGATGGATGATTGCTTTTCTATTATGATGTTGTTCTGATTTGCTTGTCCCTTTCTCTCTCTCTCTCTTCTTTTCTCTCATTTTTTTTTAGGTAGGTGACATGATTAGAAGTTAGAAAGAAAAGAAAGAAAAAGTCTTTTAATAAAAGGTGATATGATTAAAAGCTACAATAGGTGATAGGAATAAGAGAAGGGGGGATATAAGTGTATACATTTTTATATTATAAAATGAAAGTGATAACAAGAGAAAATGTGGAATAACTAAACAATGATAAATTGCAACCTAAGACAAACATATATTATTTATTAGAAATATATAAGTTGATTGAATGTAATAATTATGATTAACTTTGTTAGCTTTATTTGTATTGCAATGTATGACACTCAGATGTCACACTGTTCACACATTGATTCGATACATTTATGAAAAATAAAAAAATCTTGGAAATTAAAAGAAAAAAAGAAACAGAAAGGCAAAAGAAATGTTCAGTCAGTGAATTCTGGTCATCCAGTTTAGTGACAGTTTGTGTGATTGTGGGGCTGTGCTTCAGGGTTCAATTTTACATGAAGTTATTGAAGCATACAGAGCTTAAAGTCCAGGAATCCCCACTCAAAATGGAAACAGCACTTAAATTTATGTACCACTTCACAGTGCTTTACAGCCCTCTCTAGTCAGCATATTGCCCCCAACAATTTGGGTCCTCATTTACCAGACTTAGAAGGATGGAAAGCTGAGTCAACCTTGAGCTGGTGAGAATCAAACTGCTGGCAGCTGACAGAAGTAACCTGCACTACTGCATTCTCACCACTACCCCACTAAGGCTCAGTAAATAAAATGTACTCATTAAGGTCAGAGGCTGAGACATCTTACAAAAGAGGGGGGAGGATCAAAAAATAAAAATAAATATAAATGCGGCACAATCAAATTCTCAGGCTTTTACATGCATGACATGAAAAAGGAGACACTTTGATTATATGGTTGAGACCACCATCCTTCCTTCTGTTTAGACATGCTTGGTCATAGGCTCAGGTTCATCCCACAGTAAAGATAATGAAAAGAGGGCAGGGATGAAATAAGAACAGCAATACAGATTTTGTGGGGGATTGTAGGAATAGGAATGGCAGAACCTGAGGGTAGAGTTAAAGAAGGGATCAGCTTCTTTAAGCTGATCCTAGGGGGATCTACTCCACTCCACTCCACTCTACTCTACTCTACTCTGCTCTACTCTATTCTATATTCTACTCTACATTCTACTCTGCTCTGCTCTACTCTACTCTACATTCCATTCCACTCCACTCTATGCTATATTCTACTCTACATTCTACTTTGCTCTACTCTACTCTACTCTGCTCTACTCTACATTCTACTCTACTCCACTCCACTCCACTCTACTCCACCCCACTCTACTCTACTCTACTCCATTTTCTTCTATTCTAGTCTAGTCTATTCATATTATTTCTATTTCTATTATTTTCTATTTCTATTTATTCTTCAGGGGTGAAATGCTACCGGTTCAGACCAGTTTGCCTGAACCGGTAGTAAAAAAAATGCTATGCTTCAGGTGAAACAGTATTTCTGACGTGCAATTTACATTAGCTAGAAAACAGGATTTCCTACTTTCTAGCTAATCTAAATCAAATGGCACAGAGGATTCTACTTTCCTTTGCAGGCGCACTCGATAGAAGGCTCCACCCACTTGCCCGGACATCATCATGTCTATTTTTGATGCTCTGCGCATGCGTGGAAGGTTCTGTGCATGTGTGGAGGTGGCCCCATGCGTGCTCACATTTGTGAAGGTAAGTAGATTTCACCCCTGCCTGGAATCCCCACAAGCTGACTAAAAGTCCAACCTCCCTTGAATTCCATTGACCCTTATCTATCTCCAAGCAGGCTAGCTGTCAGTTGAGAAGGTTCCTATGAATAAACTTTTAGCAATGAATCAATTTAGTTGAAACTTCACATGTAGATCTGTTCTTTTGTCCCTGATACTGATAATCTAAGACTGGAGCATATAATTGGCAGTCTTCACGATTAAATACTAGGGAAACATTACAAACTGTTTTTCTTTTCTTTTCTTTCTTCTTATTTTTTGGATTGTAGGAGTGTTGTGCATTCATGAATTGAGCCAACTGGTAACTTTCTTCTTTGTATTTTTATTTTATGAACACCACCCCTTATAGTTTTTATTATTACTTTCTGGCACTAAATCTGGGATCCCCCCACCCCCCCAAAAAAAATCCCACTGTTCTTATCCTGCCTAACCATCTGGATGTTTTCATTGGGATACTTTCCTTCCCCTTCCTGCTTTCTGATGGCAACCCATCATGTCATCTTACAGCTGTTTGTAAAAATTCCCTTGGTATATCAAAGCATTTGCCAGTTGGCATAGAAAGGAAGCAGAGAAACATGATCCTTGCTTAAGCATTTGTTCAGATAGCAAGTAATTCAAATAGGTAACTTGGAGCCCGAATTTTGGTCTTGGAAGTTTGATGAAGCCAAGCCCAGGTGTTCAAGTCTTCTCTACCTACCTGTACTTTTTTTTTTTTGAAAGACATGGCAAAGTTTTGATTCTTGTAGTATTTTTTTTCTTTGAAAACCAGCCTTTGAAACTAGATTTAGAAGTAGCAATAGCAGTTAGACTTATATACCGCTTCATAGGGCTTTCAGCCCTCTCTAAGCAGTTTACAAAGTCAGCATATTGCCCCCACAGTCTGGGTCCTCATTTTACCCACCTCGGAAGGATGGAAGGCTGAGTCAACCCTGAGCCAGTGAGATTTGAACCGCCGAACTGCAGATAACAGTCAGCTGCAGTACAGCACTCTAACCACTGCGCCACCTCGGCTCCTCGAAGTGAGAAGGAATGGGAAGAACTGGATAGGTAGCAGGATTCCCCATCCCCACCCTCTGCACGTATGGATTATGGGTGGGGAAAAAATATGGAGAGAAAGTATAAGAACAGAAATGTTGTCCTTGACCATACATGCAAATGTGGTCTGCCATGAGGGCCTTCAACAGAAAATGTCTGCTAAGGCAGGCAAATCTCCTCTGCCGTTAGACAACACAGAGCTCAAAATCTGGACTTTTGTCAGCATTACAGGTAGTCCTCAACTTACAACCATTCATTTGTGGCTGTTCAAAATTACAGGTAGCCCCTGACTTACAACAGTTCATTTAGGGACCGTTCAAAGTTACAACAGCACTGGGAAAAAGTGACTTATGACCATTTGTCACACTTACAAATATTGCAGCGTCCCCATGACCATATATGATTAAAATTTGGACGCTTAGCAACTGATTCATGTTTATGACCGTTGCAGTGCTTCTTGTGAGCTTCTTACAAGCAAAGTGAACGTAAAAGCCAGATTCACTTAACAGCCATGCTGCTAACTTAACAACTGCAGTGATTCACTTAACAATGGTGGCAAGAAAAGTCATCAAATGGGGCCAAGTTCACTTGACAAACATTTCACTTACCAACAGAAATGTGGGGGTGAATTGTGGCCGTAAGTCGAGGACTGCCTGTACAGTAGCATTGGAAAAAATGGCCTTATGACTGGTTTCACATGTACGACTGTTGCAGCATCCCCACAATCAAGTGATCAAAATTCAAGCACTTGGCTACTGGCAGGCATTTATGACAATTGTGTTGTCCTACAGTCATGTGATCTCCATCTGTAACCTTTCCAAACCTCTTCCAATAAGCAGAGTCAGATTGTAGGATTCACTTATTAACTGCAGTAATTTGCTCAACAACTGTGGCAAAAACAGGTCATAAAATGGAACAAAAATCCTTTAGCTATAGAAATTTGGGCTCAATCATGGTCATAAAATGTGGACTACCTGTATATTGTGTATAGCAAGGCTAGTATCATTACCAAACAAATATCTGAATGCTTGTTGCACTAATTTAACAGGATCAAAGCTTAAAAGCAAGGGGAATATTAGAATAGTATAACAGAGCTGGAAGGGACCTTGGAGGTCTTCTAGTCCAACCCCCTGCTTAGGCAGGAAACTCTACACCACTTCAGACAAATGGTTATCCAACATCCTCTTAAAAACTTCCAGTGTTGTATTAATTTAACAGGATCAAAGCTTAAAAGCCAGGGGAATATTAGAACAGAATGGTATAACAGAGCTGGAAGGGACCTTGGAGATCTTCTAGTCCAACCCCCTGCTTAGGCAGGAAACTCTACACAACTTCAGACAAGTGGTTATTCAATCTCTTCTTAAAATCTTCCAGTGTTGGAGCATTCACAACTTCTGGAGGCAAGTTGTTCCAATGATGTCTAATATATGAAATTTATCCTTACTTCTAGGTTGCTTCTCTCCTTGATTAGTTTCCACCCATTGCTTCTCGTTCTGCCTTCAGACACTTTGAAGAATAGGACGATTACCTTTTCTTTGTGGCAGCCCCTTAGGTATTGGACGTCTGCTATCATTATTACACCTAGTCTTACTTTTCATTAAGCTGGACATAAACAATTCCTGCAACAGTTCTTCATATGTTTATTATATATTATATGTATATGTAATTATATATTATATGTATATGTATATAATATTTTTGTTAATATATTATTTACCTTGTCTTAGCAATTAAAATAATAGTTGCTCAATATTATAGCACAGCTTAGCTCAGGGGTGTCCAAACCTGGGAACTTTAACTCCCAGAAATCCCCACCCAGCATGGCTGGCTGGAGAATTCTGAAAGTTGAACTCCACAAGTCTTAAAGTTCCCAAGTTTGGATACCCCTGGCCTAGCTAATCTAACATTTGAGATGTGGATTGACACAGTTTCTTCAACCTCCCATGTCAGAAAGTGTTATAGAAACTGTTTCCATAGCCATATAAATAAAGTGCATTCATATATATATGGGTGTTTTTATTGTTTGTCTCCATTTAAATTTTAGCAGATTTTTTTCCTTCATGCATCACAGATTATTACTCAGTTACTTGATAATCTTTTATAATTACTATTCCACAAACATAAAAGAGAAAAAATAGTACTAGCAGCAGCAGCAGCAATATTGTTCAATTTGTTTTTATTTTTTCAGCACAACCATTTTAATCATAAAACTGTTTAATCTACTAAATATTGAAGAATAATGTGCCCTGGAGAACAGAGAAGATTTGTTTTCTGCTGGGGAGACTTTGTTCCTCAGGAGCAAACTTCATGAAATAAAGTTGAACGATTTTTTAAAAAGTCATTATGCAGCAAGACAAACAGAATTATTGCTTAATCTTAGGCCAAAAGTAATTATCTTTAAAATCCCTAATCATATCATTAGCAGAGCTAACTCAAATGAGCAGAGGGTAAATAAATACACTTTCAACTGTTTATATCAATTTGTCTTGCAGGTCCATCCTTATTCAAATCTTTATCCTCATTATCAGCAATCCTATTATTTTCTCACAATAAAGATCTGAAATTAAGTAGTTTGTTCAAATCAAATGCTAACCAAGACCCACAGAAGCTGCAAATAACTTAATGAAAATAATTTGTTATGGGCTTTTCTCCTAAAAACTTCAGCAATCACAATAAGCTTTGATCTAGTTGAGTTTTCAAAAATAGATGAATTGTTATATATAATTATCTCCTGGATCTTAGTGTAAATAGTATGTGCATAGGTTAACAAATGGTTTCTATCTTTGGGCTGTCAGACTCTTAAACACAACCACAATCACATCATGCACACACAAAAACATATGACTAGTTTTTCTTGTTCTTTCTTGTTCTTTTTTTTCTTTTCTCCTAATCCCAAATCCATTGGGATTATTCTATATACTGTCTATGTTGTTTGTATTTGTTGTCATGAATTGCACCAATGGGCTAAATCCAATTTTGTTATATTTATTTTGTACAATTGTTAGGAATATAATCTAATGGTTGGGTTGGCAATATATAAATCATGTAATAAGCTATACCTGCTTCTTTAAATCATACTGTAAAATGTGATTGGTTGCTGTTTTCCTCAATCGGCCATAAGAGGGAGCCAGAATGACTGTTAGCTCTCTGTTTTGTTAGAAGCTGGGCTGATCTAATCTGAGTGTTTTTGGAAGCTGGCTGTTAGAAAGTGCCGTGAACTATTGTAAGTTTTGCAACTGCTAGCAAACTTTGAGTACCAAACTGTTTGTATGATTATGGACTATGTTATTTGGATTATCCCTTAACCGAAAGACATTGATGACTGACTGTCTTATCCGTGTATGACTTGGACTGTTTGATGGACTCTGATACCTCTATTTCCACGAAAGTAAAAGCCTATTTAAACTGCAGTGTCTCTGTATGCTGGTTTGTGTGTTCTCCAACACAATGCTTCTCTGAATGTACTTGCTCTCCCAACGGGGAGCTTACCTAACAACAATGACAAAGGCTATACTATACCATACCATACTATATTTGCATGAGTGGGGATTTTTCATCAGGATCATATTTTTATGCTGTAGTTCTTAGGAAACACTCCTATGCCTTTTATTTTTTCTTTATAAAATCTTATTCCAGCATGACATGTTTGACATCAGCTATAATCAGGCCATGAAACATTCCTTTTCTGAGCTACACCCAAGGAAGTGGCAGCAAATGTCAAAAAAGTGCTAATGGGAACACAGAACACACATTGTCAGAAATATATTGTTAATCAGTCTGCATAGGGTATGCTGGCATGTGCTAATTATAACCTGCTGAAGTATCTCTGTGATTTCCAATAATTTAACGGGCTGGTGACATAAAGGCCATGCTTTGGAAAAATCACAATGCATTTCTATAATCTTTTTTATTAGGGAAGAAGGGACATTTGCTTCAGATACTGTATTTGATCCAAAAGCCGTTCCATCAAACCGCCGGATCAAATCTCCGAACTTCATTTTCAGATCACTTTAATGCATTGAATAAAAATCTTTTAAAAATGAACTTGTGGATTCATTGGACAGCCAGATTGTTTGATTGAATGGCTTTCTGCACCAGGTTAGAAAGCAGGAGATCTTGAGTTCAAGTTTCACTTTAGCCATGCTGGGGGACTTTAGGCCAGCCACTCACTCTCAGCCGAACACACCTCAGAGAGGAGGAAGGAGGATTAGATGTATTCAATTCCCTTGCAGTTATCTGTAAGGTGGGAAATAAATAAATACATGGCAAAACTTTGGATGTGATCCACAGACTCGACAGAAGCTTTCGCAGCTGAGCAAATGCACAGATCCTTTTCTGGATCGCAGCTTTGAAATTATTGATAAATACAAATTGGGTAAGACTGATTTTTTTCAAACTGCAAATTCAGATTAATTCAATTTTTTTTTGTTCAATTCATTAATTCATACCAGATCTCCTATGCTCTTTCTGATAACAAGTGCATGTTATGCTGGGAATATATTAATGTTGCCTCTTACACCATTACCAGTTAATTTCTTGCAGAGTTCATATTGTGGATGTTTCAGAACTTTTCAACAGCCTGTTCTCTATCTGGTGCGTAAGCCCTGGAGACTCTGTAGCTGGCTGTATATTATAGCCCCATCAGTTCAGGACTAATGGTATCTATCCATCTTGTCTTCTGTTGTCTAATCTCCTCTCACCTTCTGTTTCCAGTGAAACAGTATCCTTTGTAATTTCCTGAACGTTCCCCTTGAAATAATTTGGACCTTAAGAGAAGCTACACTGAAAATCTGTATCATTCCCCGAGGATACTATTTTTTAGATTAGGTTTTTCATTATTAGGATATTCTTTTTCTTTCCCCCAAATTATTTTTAATAGCCTGTGGCAGGGATCACATCCCCACCTAATCCCATTCAACCCATTTTATAAAGGTGAAAAACCAGCGAATTGTGAATCATCGACCATGGTGTACATTGTGTGATCCCAATTAATTGTGATTAATTAGTAAGCCCTATTTAAACAGACCACAATTTAGCACAATAGGTGAGTACATCATGGTAGACTTTTCCATACCTTGTACAATAGTAATGTTTTCTTTAAACCGGACCTACCCACTCACATCACATACAGCTTACACACACACACACACACACACACACACACACACACACACGTGTATGTAAAGTACGTGGCATTCAGTAGTTTTGGACCATTTCGAGCTAACCAGTAGTGGTGACCCGATGCTATGCCGTCCTATTTAGCCACGTTTTCTAAGCCACGTGCATGTGTGAGTGCTCACATTTTCGTTGTGTGGTAAACTGGTGGTAAAATTATATGAAAGCCACCTCTGACGATATGATTGCACCTTTCCTTTTTTTATCTTAGGTTTTGTTTTGCAAGAGGAAAAATACTACATAAATTTACTGAGTTCTTTTAAAGTTACAATAATGTCAAATAATGTGTTTTTGCGTGTGCTGGGAGGAAAGTCATGTTTTGTTTAGATCTGCTCCCAGCTGCAGTTACATATAATCGTGTCAGCCCCGATAACTTACGATGCAGTCTTGTTGAAGGGTAAAGCATTCCTGAGAATGTAAAACTTGTAAATCTTGTCTTATATAGATCCATCATGAATAAAAGGTAAAGAATCAAAACTGACAAATCTTATTGCAAGTGACCACCTGTCAATCACTTGGCAGGCGTTGTAACCCATGCATAACAAAATAGCCATGAAGCATCTCAGCATGAAGATAAAGATGACTGTGAAATTTAATCTTTGATAACCTCTGTCCTGGAGTCTTATCTGCACCTGCTGAATGCAATTATCTCCTGCCTTTTAAACTTCCTGAGAGTACCAATGACATGTCTAGTACAAAAAGATCTCAAAACATGCCCTTAGAAATGCACAGTTTGAAAAGTAGAATGGATTTTTTTTAAAAAAACACCACAATATATAAAAAAAAGATGTTGAGACTCTGGAAAGAGTGCAGAGGAGAGCAATGGGAATGATTGGGGGACTGGAGGCTAAAACATACAAAGAACAGTTGCAGGAATTAGATATGTCTCGTCTAAAGAAAAGAAAGTCTAGGGGAGACATGATAGCAGTGTCCCAATATATGAGGGGCTCTTACAAAGATGACGGGGACAAACTATTTTTCAAAACACCAGACAAGAAACAATGGATGGAAACTAACCAAGGAGAGAAGCAACCTAGAACGAAGCAGAAAATTCCTAATGGTGAAAGCAATCAACCAATGGAATAGCTTACCTTCAAAACTCATGAGTGTTTCATTGCTAGAGGCTTTCAAAAAAAAAGAGACTGGGGAACCAGTTTCTGAAATGATATAGGGTTTCCTGCTTGAGCTGGAGGTTGGACTAGAAGACCTCCAAGGCCCCTTCCAACTTTGTTTTTCTATATTCTATGTGTTGGTACTTTAAAGCACTGTTTTTCAACTTCAGCAATTTTGAGTGGGTTCAACCAGTTGGCTGGCTGGAGAATTCTGGGAATTAAAGTTCACACATCTTAACGCTGCCACGATTGAGAAATACTGCTTTAAAGAACTGTTACTGAGATGTTTAACTTACAATCTTTTTGGTCAAAGAAAGTAATTCACCAAGCACTTTCCTCCAAATGAGATGGAATCACAATTCCCATCATTCCCAGCCCGTTAATTGGGATCCTGAATTATAATCACAGTCCTTCTAATCCAGCAAGGGCTGATAATAATAATAAGAGCAATAGGTAAAATAGGTTAAAAGGTAATAGGAGGAATGGGTAAAATTAATAGGAGCAGGGAAGGACTTAACTGGAAGTGACTAAGATTTGATTTACTTTATATTCTATTTATATTCTAAGCTATGTTCTAGTTTTGCTGTGCTCATAAAGAGGTTAAAGAGCTAACGTGTTTATACTGCAAATTATTCATACTGGTGTAATTCAGTGATATTTTGTTACTCTTTAGTATAAGGATGGATTTAGATCATTATTCAAACTGATTCCAAGCATTGGAATAGCATAATTTTATTAACTGTTGTTTATTGAATAGTCAGCCAGGTTCACACAGAGCTATAAAACAAGGAACCATTTGGGTCTATGGGTATAAAGTAAATAGATACAAGTAAGCCAGCTCCTGGGGAGATGCTTGCTCCTGGGGAGGAAAGTTATGGCAAATCTAGAAAGCATACTAAAAAGCAGAGACATCAACCTGCCAACAAAAGTGCGTATAGACAAGGCTATGGTTTGCCCAGTTGCAATGTATGACTGTGAAAGTTGGACCATAAGAAAGGCTGAGCACCAAAGAATTGAGGCCTTTGAACTATGGTGCTGGAGCTGGCCTGCAAATCCCTTGGACTGCAAGACAATCAAACCGGTCAGTCCTAGAGGAGATCAACCCTGACTGCTCTTTAGAAGGCCAGATCCTGAAGATGAAACTCAAATACTTTGGCCACCTAATGAGAAGGTAGGGCTCATTGGAGAAGAGCCTAATGCTGGGAAATATGGAGGGCAAAAGAAGAAGGGGCCGATAGAGAATGGGATGGCTGGATGGAGTCACCGAAGCAGTAAGCGTGAGCTTTAATGGACTCCAGAGGATGGTAGAGGAACGTTGTCCATGGGCTATATAACACCACAATTAGGTTTAATATGATAAGATTTGTAGGGCCAGCGCAATGTGCATCTTATCCAACTCCCTTTCCAGTTTAGGAATATGCTAGAATTAATCCTCAATCTTACAAGCACAACATGAACCCAAAATTTCCACTGCTAAAGGAGACAGTAGTTAAGTGAGTTTTGCCCCATTTTATGATCTTGCTTCAGAGGTCGTATTCAGCCAGTTCTGACAGGTTCTGGAGAATCGGTAGTGGAAATTTTGAGTAGTTTAAAGAATTGGCAAATAGGCTAACCCTGACCCCGCTGCTTCCCAGCTGATCTTTTGTCGCCCTGAAAAGGAGAATGGAGCTGGAAAGCAGGTTAGTGAGGTGGGGATAAAATGGAGATTTTGCAGTAACCTTCCCCTGCCACACCCACAAAGCCATGCCCACAGAACTGGTAATTTTTTTTTTTGAATCCCAGCACTGCCTTCCTTGCTACAGTGGTGAAGTGAATTGGTGAGTGTTAAGTTAATGCCGTAGTTGTTAAGTGCATTTGGCTTCCACGCGGATTTGGTTTGTTGGAAGGTCGCAAAAGATGAGCACATTACCCTGGGACACTGCAATAGTTATAAATGATTGCCGGTTGCCAAGAATTCAAATTTGGATCACGAGACCATGGAGATGTGGCGAAGGTCATAAGCCCCTTTCAAAAATAGGTCATACGTCACTTTTTTCCAATGCCATCATACCTTCAAACGATCACTGAACGAATGGTTGTAAGTTGAGAACCATCAGTACTTCAGCACCCAAGGAGATGGCCATCATGTCTCTGTTTTACACCCTGAAGAAACATTCACCACCACTTTCAAAGGGTGTCTGTTCCACTCAGTGGTGGGTTTCAAAATTTTTTAGAACCTCTTCTGTAGGTGTGGCCTGCTTTGTGGGAGTGGCTTGCCGGCCATGTGACTGGGTGGGCATGGCCAACTTGTAAAATGTGGTGAAACTCACTTAACAATGCTCTTGCTTAGCAACCAAAATGTTGGCTCAGAAACTCTGGCATTTGAAGCACGCAAGTCTTAAAGCTGTCAAGTTACAAGACCCTTGCACCCCTAACCCTTTAGGAAAAAAAACCCCAGGGGTGTTCAAACTTGACAGCTTTAAGACTTGTGGACTTCAACTCCCAGAATTGCTCCTCTCGCTCTTCAGCTTGATGATGTGCGGATCGCCGGGGTGAGGGAGCTGGAACCAGTTCTAAACGGCACTGTAGATTTGTGGAACCTCTTCTATAGAAGAGGTTAGAACTGGCAGGAACCCACCCCTGGTTCCACTGTTAGGAATTTTTTTCCTTATGTTCAACTAACTTCTAATTCTTTGGCAGGAAAGCCCGCTGGTTTTTTTTTTTTTTACTGTGTTGTTTCTCTCTGTCATATAATATATGGGGGTATGGGCATAATTTTGCATTTATTTATTTATTTTGTCATCTTTAGGTAGTATATATTGCAGGTGATAACCTTTTGAGAGCTGTATGCAACGAAATTTCATTTTAATGTATGCTGATCAGTGTACATTCAAAGTGACAATAAAGTTATTCTAAATCTAAGACTTCGTCCGTGATGGTGAGCCTATGGCATGCGAGCCGTCACCCAGCTCAGCTCCACCACGCGCGTGTGCCTCCTGATAGGCACCTGATTGGGGTGCAGGGAGGGGGGCGTGTGCATGAGTGGGGGGAGCACAGTGGGGTCATTCAGGAATGCCCAGGGAGTGGGGCGTATTGCATTGTGGGTGTGGGCACGTGGGGACAAAAAGGTTAGCCATTACTGAGTCTTGTGTTTCTTGTCCTATCTTACCAAACAACATTTTTTCCACAAACAAAAAGTAGAAGTTTGCTTACTTTATAAAATCCTTATGATAACTACAAGACATAACAGGCTTACAAGCACTCAATTTTATTTGGGTCAGATATAGAAAATTTCTTTAAAAGCACATTAAAAATGAAGATGCTGGAAAAGTTATATTCTAACTCTTCTTTACATAATCATAAAAAAAAAATTATCAAGGCCGACTCTGCTCTGATCTAGAGGATTAATTTGTTGTGAGTTGTGAAGCCACATAAATCCTGAGACGGTAAACTAGCTTTTCTTTTACCGGGTGTGAGCTGAGAATCCCTGGCGAGCTTCACTTTTGCCTCCCTGCAATGAGTAAGGTTATGGCACAGCAGTTTGCCTCACTATTAATCAGCAAAGCGGCATCTCTCACCACTCTCCTGCAGCTGTTCACAGTTGGGACTGAAGTGACATCGGCTCCCATTAAAATTGTGCCCTAAGAAGTGGTGTCAAGTCTGAAGGGAGATTCAACCCAGAGAGGGGAACTCAGAAAGGGAAAGGGTGTGTACATGCCTCAAGTCCCAGATTTTCTAGATGTAAGGTAAAGGTTCCCCTGCACATGTGTGCTAGTACTTTCTGGCTCTAGGTGTTCATCTCTATTTCAAAACAGAAGAGCCAGCACTGTCTGAAGATGTCTCCATGGTCATGTGGCCGGCATGACTAAACGCCAAAGGTGCACAGAAACACTGTTACCTTCCTGTTCTGACCCCCTCCTCCGTCCAGTAATGAATGCCGAGACAAGCTTAACTGGAATGTACTTTAATAGCAAGACACCAAAACCTCGGTGGCTGAAAGCTAAGCAGAACAAACAGATAAGGACCTTGGCAGCAACTCAGACAAACCTTGGCAGCAATTCAGACAAACCCTGGCAGCAATCCAGCCTGCCAAACTAGGTACAAAAGTTCTCCAACTTGTAATCACTGCGTTGACTTCTGCAAAGAGGGGCATGTGCACAAGTAGCCTTTTTATAGTCTGGAGAGGAGCCTAATGACCACCAGTTGAGTGCAATTACGTCCTGTAATTGCATAATTGTTCCTGACGCCTACTAGCTCTTCGATGGCATGCATCCAGGAACAACTCACTACTGGCAACCAGCTCACTCTGCTTTGTCTCCTCCCCACTGGTCCAAGGCTCAGGTGCCTCCTGGAGGCCAACCAGCCTCTCTGCGCCCTGCTCGGAGTCGGAAAACTGTCCAGGGTCCTCCACATCCTCCAGAGCCAACTTATAGGGCCCCTCGCTGTCGGAGTCTGGTGGCAGCTTCAACGGCTCCTGCTGGGCCACAACACCTTCCCACCAAAGTGGTCCCTATTTTTCTACATTCATTTTTTATGTGCTTTTGAACTGCTAGGTTGGCAGAAGCTGGGACAAGTAATGGGAGCTCACTCTGTTACACAGCAGTAGGAATTAGAACCGTTGAACTGCCAACCTTCTGATCGACAAGCTCATCATCTTAGCCACTGAGCCATTCTAGATGAGGAGCTAATAATTACATTTTCAGGTAGGAGTCCCGATCCTTACTCCTAACCTCTACTCCGAAGAGCCGAGGTGGCGCAGTGGTTAAATGCAGCACTGCAGGCTACTTCAGCTGACTGCAGTTCAGCAGTTCGGCTGTTCAAATCTCACCGGCTCAGGGTTGACTCAGCCTTCCATCCTTCCGAGGTGGGTAAAATGAGGACCCGGATTGTTGTTGGGGGCAATATGCTGACTCTGTAAACCGCTTAGAGAGGGCTGAAAGCCCTATGAAGCGGTATATAAGTCTAACTGCTATTGCTATTGCTATTGCTAACATAATGTGTTGAATGTATGAGTAGATGTTGATCAACATAAATGACTTCATTGTGTGAACTTTCATAGAATCTTCTTTGTAGTTTGCTTGGTTTCTACTTTAATTAAAGCATCTCTCTTTTCTCCATCAGCCTATATTCAGAGATGTACAAAGATGCTTGATAGTAAGTTCATTTACACAATCTTGGTATTCTCACAACTTCCTAGAAATCAATGAGTTAATAAAAATGCTGAAGATCTCCTTCCATGAGACATACTGGCTTACTGTGGAAAGTGAGTAAATTCTACTCATTGCTCTATTTCAAATAATTTTTTTTTTAAAAAAACACACTGATATTTATTCAGATAATTGTACTTTGTATCTCAATAATAGGTTAGGTCCATTTGTAGTTCTACTTTCAGCAACCTTGTTGAAATAGGCTTAGTAATAGTTATTTCTAATGTTTGTTAGTCCCCTACAAAAGCTCCTTTCAGGGTGATATACAATACAGAATTGAAGAATCAGAGTTAGAAATATATCCGTCTGAAGAATATCCAGTGTGTAAAGATCTTCAGTGAAGAAAGACATGCTGTACTATATCATCTTGAGTGACAGCTCTTACCCTCAGGCCATTCTTTTTAATATATTACTTGAAACTATGAGTATTTCTTACTTACCCACCGCTTGTTCAGCAATGTTTGAAGTTACAACAGCATTGAAAAAGGAGACTTGCAATCAGTCCTCAAAGTCACATTGTCACAATTTGGGTGCTTGGCAGTCATGTGATTTGCCATTTGCAACTTTCACAGCTGGCTTCTATAAGCAAAGATAATGAAGGTTGCAAATGTTACATTCTGACGACATGCTCTTAATGACCGCAGGTGATATACCTAAAAACAGCGGCCCAAACTGCTGTTGTAAGTTGGTGGGAATATGTGACATCCTGCTTATTAGCTGTATCTCTTAGCAATAGAGTTTCCAGTCCCAGCATGTGATCAGTAAGTGAGGACTACTTATACTTTGCTATAGTTTCTATTTGTAATTCAGATTTCATCCTTTGGGGCAACAGAGAATAAATCCACTTCCTTCTCTATATGACAACTATTTAGGTATCTTAGGAATTCTTTTTAACCTCTTCTCCAGCTAAGTGATTTCCTTTCCACAAGAGGTGCTATTCAGCAGGTTCTGACCAGTTCTGGAGAACCAGTAGTGGAAATTTTGAGTAGTTCGGAGAACCAGTAAATACCACCTCTGACTGGCCCTGCCCCCATCTATTCTCTGCCTCCCGAGTCCCAGCTGATCGGGAGGAAATGAGGATTTTGCAGCAACCTTTCCCTGGAGTGGGGAAGGAATGGAGATTTTATAGTATCCCATGCCCAAGCCATGCCACACCCACCAAGCCACACCCATAGAACTGGTAATAAAAAATTTGAATCCCACCACTGTGTTTCCACCAAAGGATCAACTAGAAGTCCGGACATCTTCAAGTTGCCAAGGTTGAGAAACACTGAACTAGACTCTTAGACAGAGATAACTCACAAACTCAAACAGTTTCTTTTTCTTTCTAGCATATTCCTGCAAGTGCTGGGTTCATTTTTTTTTTTTTGAAACAGGAATTGACCAGCCGGCTAGTTACCTGAACCTGATATCATGGACTGAGAGAGAGAGAGAGTGACTGGCCCAAGTCACCTAGCCAGCTTTCATGCCTAAACCGGGACTAGACCTCACAAAATGCAGAAATTTATCATTTTGTCATTTACACTCCCAAATTAAACACACAATTTCAACACACATTAAAAAAAAACCATGAATTTTACTACATGCTATTTATCCTTCATCAACCAGACTTATTTGGACAGAAACTAGAAAAGGATAACAAGATATTACCAAAAGAAAAATTATTTCATCATCAACCACTGTGATGACTCCTCCAGACATTTCCCCAGATGCAACTCCAGATTCAGCTTGGAGGAGGATGAACCATTTCCAGGCACATCTGGAGGGGAGTTGGTCAATGTCTCCAAGCAGCCACCTGAGAGGGATTTGGCTGAAGAACACCTGCAGCAGGACAGCCCTGAGGCTTCAGGTGGAGAAAGCATGCAGATGCAACCAGTCAATGATGAGGAAGAGGAACTGCCTTCTGCATCTGATCCAAGAACATGTAGGGCAGAGAAAAGGCAGGATCAGAGAAGGTCAGCCATATTATTTGTGAAGAGAAAGCCTCACTTTTCTTGATGGGCTGCACCAGAAGCAGGCTATTTAGCACAGCAGACAGATGGAAGCAATGCTAAGGAATAATGTGTTCATTTCCTAGTTGTGTTTATTCTGGTCATTGTGATTCTTGCCTTGCTTTGGATTGACACCATGCCTTGACTTAGATCGTGCCTTATTAACCCTGAACATTTCTTGCCTCCTGAACCCTCTCGTACTGTAGATTTAATTTTGCCTGGTGGGTTTATGTTGATTGGGAAACTTCCAAGTGCCTTGTGGACACATTGGTCATTGCTCGGTGGACTAGCATTGATCTGCCCATGGCTGGGCTTAATTGGACAGTTCTGTGGTTTTGGTGAAGGGAATTGTGGGGGAATATTTATAAATCCACTAAATCAAAGTTGTGTGTGTGTGTGTGTGTGTGTGTGAGAGAGAGAGAGAGAGAGAGAGAGAGAGAGAGAGAGAGAGAGAGAGAGAGAGAGAGAGGGAGGGAGGGAGAGGGTATAATACAACCATGTAATATAGAGAGATAAAAATCCAATCTTTAGCAATTCTTGGTTTTATAACTAAGGTAAATTTTTTAAAATAAATCTAGCATTTAACTTGCTTACTGGGTATGGAGTCTAGGAAGTATTTTAAAAATTCAGTCACAGCATTTGACTTAATGAAGTTCTCTAGCCGCCCCTTAGGAGGGTTGAATATCTGCATTTACACTTAAAACTGTACATGCATTTACATATGCTCAAATTAAGGGCCGTTACAGATAAAGTCAGTTGACTGACTGGCTTCTGCACTTGAGGTTAAGCATACTCTTAAGTGGCTTGGTAGATAATGAACTTGGCTGATTGGCACTTCGGTGTTTTGGGACCTTATATATTTTTAAAAAAGAATTACAAACAGACCTATACTATTATGAACAGAAGAGGACACAATTCAGTAAAATATTCCACAGATGGAAAAAAAGGAAGCAATAAACCCAAAGTATCTGAATCTACGGCACAAAAAATCTATAATGAGAAAATATCTTTGGAACAGACAGTAATTACAGGGAGGAGCAAAAAGCTAACTTAGAAAGGAATCTGACATCTATTTGCTCTTTAATCCTTTGATATGGATTTTATGAAAGAAGAAAAATCAAAGGTCATGGCAATGAGACACACTGATCAGCAGGAGGCTAATTTTCCTTTCAAGAATCCCACTGTACACATTTGCAACCCACAAACTGCATAGTTATTGGGATCGAAGAACATACAGTAGAAAAACAAACAAAAGTTTGAAGTTTTCAGTATGTTAAAATCTTATGAAAAAGTTTTCTTTCGGTGTATATGGTGGGAGCTTTTCTTCCAAAACAAGTTTGATTCCACCATTTTAATTATTCTTGGAACAACTGTCCTTTTTTTGTATTTCAAAATAACTTCTGAAGATGATAAGTAAATATACAATATATGTTTCCAGTCTTGTAAGCCTGGGAACACATCCATTTCTGGTCACAAAAATCACCACATTTCCAGAGGGGAAAGAAAGTAATTTTAAATACTGAATTCTTAATTATTTCATGTGACAGTTTGTTACTGTTTATCTCGCGTTATATTAGGGACATTTGATGAAATTGGAATTTGAAATCTGCTCTTGAGCCCATAAATAAAACTCTGTTGGCTTCTGGCTTCAGAACCAGACCTAGTAAAATGTATAAGTGCTATATAGTAGTACTTAAAATGTGTTGATTTGAATCATTTCCTTCAATAAATAAATGAACAAGTATGTTTTGATTCATTTGTTGAACTGGGTTTTCTTTATCTAAATTTTCAATTGATATGGAGAATAGATCACATTTTTGGTCACATCGAAAATTCAAAGAGATTCAGAAAACTTTAAGAACCATAGTAATTTCGGCACTCCAGAAGGCTTCCTAAGAATCTGAAAAGAATGGCTAATGGCTGGAGATGACTGGCCTAAATTAGGTCAAAGAACAGCAGTGGTTCTGTATTGCCAAGTATACAGTATATATAACATTTAGAGTGTATGCTGGTTAGGCAAGGTTCCATATGTGTTCAAACATTTTATACATACAAAATTATAATGTTTCCTATTCCTTCTCTTTAGGAACAAAAGGAATCTGTCACCCCCATGGGATAGATGGCTCCTCGAATCCCTCCCACTGTTTTCTAATTCAGGGGTTCACAACACCCAGTCCATGGACCGGCACTAATCCGCAGCATTCCACCAAGTAGGTCATGCAAACAAGCAAAGCTCCATCCGTGGGATCCAGGCGGCACATGAAACCACTCCCCTTCTGGTCCGCGGAACCACTCCCCTTCCGGTCCCTGGTACCCAAAAGGTTGGAGGCCACTGTTCTAAATCATATTTGTACAGCAGGGCTCCAACAATGGAGACATCAGAAAGTGAAATATTAAGGAACCTGACTAGACATATAGTAGTTGAGATATCGGACTAGGATTTTGGAGACCGAGATTAAAATATATCTTGAATTACTGGATGAGTTTGGACCTATTGCAAGAGGGGGGGGGGCTGAAAAATGAAATGCTGTGTGCACGCTGCCTTAAACTCATATAAAAAAGGACAGAAAGATAACAAATAAACGCATGCAAAATAGCAGTTAACTGTCTCTATTCCATAGCTGGCCCATGCGGAAATAATAAAAGCAATCTGGGTTTATTTCAAATAGAGAAAATCTAATTTGGAGAAAAATAAAACAACTATCGCCATCATACCTAGCATAGTCTGTGGGGAAGGCAGTTGTAAAGTTTAGAACGTGCTAATCTTATTTTTCAATAATTCTTTCAAAACTGTGCTTTTCAAAGGAATTAAGATGAAATCTGGTACTTGCAAATACTTGGGATATTTGAGTGAGGAAAAAGAAAAGATGAAGAAAGGAGAAAGCTATTTGGAGCTGAAGAATAAAAAGGTGCACTTTCTAGTACATGGCACTAAGATATTTGAGACCCAATTAAAGCAAGCCTTATCATCAGCAAGTAGCTGCAAAGATTCTATTAAAATATAATGCTAGAGAAAATTGAAAAGATCATAATAATAATATAATTGCACGGATGTCTAGAAAAACGTTCTTTTAGCAGTACCATGAAAATCAATCACTGGCTTTTGCATATGAGCTATCCAAATGAACCTCATTTAGCATTCATTTTAACGACAGCGCTGTAACCTGGTCTTAAGACTGCTGAATTCATTATAAATACATTATGGCATCTCCTCTACTCATAATACTTGATTTATGAACTGCACACAATAGGCACTTTCCGCAATCACAAAGAACTACCCACCTTTCTTACTGTATTATTATTTGGATTTTTTGTTCTTTAAACTTTTATTAGGAAATCACTTGTCAAATGCAAATACTGATTGAAGTGTATATTTGCTTTGGATCTTCAAAAAGACCACACCATTGAAATGTGGATATTACTTTAACTGCTGGTGGTAATTATTTTCCTGGTGAGATACAGTAACTTGTTAGTTGCTAGTTGCAAAGTCTTGTCTGATCCATCGCAACCCCATGGACAATGTCCCTCCAGGCCTTCCTGTCCTCTACCATCCTCTGGAGTCCATTTAATCTCATGCCTATTGCTTCAATAACTCCATCCGGCCACCTCATTTTCTGTCATCCCTTTCTTCTTTTTCCCACAATCTTTCCCAGAATTAGGCTGTTTTTTATATTCACTAACTCCATCACATTTGTGGAGAAGGTATAGTATTGCTTAAAACTTTGTGCCCATCTTGTACCACCACACAGGCTGACTTACAAGTTCTACAGCCACACATATGATCACTGACCAGGGAATAATAATTTGATAATTTGATCTAGTGTATCTGGAAGATCTGAGGTTCAGGAAATCTTAAAGTACTTGGCCAACTACAGAGTTGGGAAGCTATTTCATTGGGACTATGCAATGCCCACTTCCATCTAAAGTAGATAAGCCAAGCATCTTCTGATCCAGTTAAACCACTGATAGGGAAGTAAAAAAAAAATAGGGTTGTGCAAAAGTTTTCATCTTGGAACTGCCATCTCTGTGTATGAAACAAAAATACATGTTTTGGATTTGTTTTGAGACTGTGAAATATTCTTAGTTATTCTCAGGATTATTTTGAGTGTTTTGTTTTGAGTGTTCCGTTCTTCACACAGGCATGCACACACACACACACACACACACACACACACACCATACACCATTTTCCTTTTATTCTTTGTGGGAGTGGGGGGAGACAATAACTACTTTACATAAAGGCTAAAATGCAGAATTACATAGTCAAGTTTGTTGAACTGGCACCTGAAAGTTAGCTACGACACAGAAACATGCAAAATGTATAAAAACTGGCAAAGATGATTCCATGAAAATTCTACCTTACTTGGTCCAATCAAACTTACAGGAAAAGGCAATTATGCTCTGATTGGTCAGTGGTGGAAAAAAAGGAGGTTGCCAAAAAACATGGTAGCTAGCAGTGGTGGGATTCAAATAATTTAACAACCGAGAACAAATTAGGTTCTCTGTCCTAATTACCAATTGAGTAGGAGGGGCTCGGTGGTCATATGACTTGGTTGGCGTGGCCAACTCAACATCACTCAGGTTGATGAGCGCTTCACCTTAGCTGTTACAATGTAATAAGGGTTAACCAGAGAGGCCGTTTTTGTAAGCAGGGCAATAAAGATTAGGCTAGAAACAACACCAGAATGTTTCCTTCCAGCCTTCCTTACAGGATTAGCCCTGTAAAGTGGAAAAAAGCAAAATGAGATTTCTTCCGAACTGCTTAGAAAGTTAACAACTGGTTCTCTCGAATAGGTGCGAGCTGGCTGAATCCTACTACTGGTAGCTAGATACCATCAAGTTCGACACCAGCCAGATCATAAAACAACTGGATGAAACCAGAGTGGAAAATATGGAGAAAACTGGTCCACAGAATTGCCAGGAATCAGACAGAATTGAGATGCTAGCATCATTATATGGTTTGTTTAAATGGAGAATGGAAATATGCTGGTCAAAAGATATTAACTATTCTCTTAATTCTTGAATTTAGAAAGTGACTCAGTTCAGAGTTTTTACTAAATTACCTCTGATGCAATAAATATACCTCTATTGGGTGGATGCATCAAAGAGATAAACACACAAATACATTTAGTAAAGCACTTTAGTCCATGTGATAAACTAATCTGCATACATTATTAGTCTCTGAAACTGCCACAAAACCCTTTCTGCTACTAACAGTTTATTGTTGGTATCATCACTAAAGGAAGAGCCAGTGTGCTAGGTTCCCTTTTTTCTCTTTGCAAACGTATTATTGAAAGTGTTTAAGAAATAGTCCGCTATTCATTAAAAAGTTTCCAAGCCTGCCAACAAAAATAGTCAGGTTCTTTTCTTCACATATCATGAACAACAGTAAGAAAAAGGATGAAGAACAATGAAGGTCATTGGGGGAAAAATAGGAACACTGAAAACAAGGTAAGTAATGATATATTTGCAAAGACTCTGGAAATATTTAAAGGACACATATTTTTTTTTCCACTGTAAGAGGCAATGTTTTACCAAAGATTTCTTTTTTTCTATGCATAACAAGAGATAGAGTCTCAGGACTGGTGTCATGCCTGCAAGCCATCTTTTCTTTTTGGACTTCAGGCCTGTCACACTTTCTACTGTGGGAAACTGGGAGGCTGGATTATGTGGAGTTGGGTGATATGTAGCCATAACAACATTCTTCTTAGAAAGTCAAGGTCATCCTTTATCTCTGCACCTGGCCGGAACTGGATGGGTGGACTCTGTCTTGGTGGCAGTGAAAGATTGGACCATGTGATGAACTTGTGGGTGTTGGGGCAGCATCTTGAACTTTCAACTGGGTGGGAAAACCTGGAAGCTTTCAGATTCAGGTTTTCCCAGGTGTGCCAACATGGCTTTTTAATAAATTGGAACTTTGAGGAAGTTTTTGCCTCGGACTCTGGTTTTATTTCGGATGCTGTTTGGAACCCTGACAACTGGCTTAGTACAGATGAAGTATAAAGAACTGGCAGTATTGTTAAGGTGTTTTGTCTCAGCTAATGCTGAAATGATATGGAAGATTTCTGCAGCCATTAGAGAAATGGCAGGCAGAGCACAGGGCTGGGTATGCACTGTGATACACAATCTCCCACCTTGCCATCCTGAGAAAGGCGCAGACATGACAGATGATGCATATCCAGCCTTGCTGTAGTTTACACATTCCAGATCAGCTTTGCAAAAACCCAGATGATCATTGAATGGCAGCAGTCAATCAGATAATCACTGAATGGTAGCAACGAATGGTAGAAAACTCTAGAGTTTCTGCTGGCATCGAGCAGCCATTCAGGTTTTTGAAGTCTTGATCTGATATGTATGATATTAGCAAGGAAAGCCTTGGAAAGTAGAGTTACTTATCACGTGTGATTTGCTGTTAGTAGATCACCAGTGTTCACGTAAGATTCAACTGCCATTCTGGCTGGCATTGGGAGATTGTTAGGAGCCAGCTAACAGGCACAGGAGAGACCAAACATGGTTGTCACAGCTCTGCCTCTTGTGTAGGTTCAGGACTATTATACTGCATTTTGACCCCCTGAGGATACACTGTAGTGAACAAGTCCTTTACCCGAAGTCCCAAAACATTTTGTTCAGTTCTGAATTCTTTGAGGCTATTCAAGGACAAAAGAGAATCTACTGTTATTCTCTGCATGCAATTCTGTGGGTTTTTTAGTCAGCTCCCCAATCCTGTGCATTATTCCTAGATTTATATTTATATTTATTGCATTTGTTTGCCACTCATCTGACTGCAAGAGGGGTAGCAAAATATAAAAATGAGAATTCATTTCAGGAAGTACTAATTGTGGCTAAATGTAAGCACACATTTTTCTAATTAGTACATTTTCTTTTCAGTGTTTAATGGAAACACAAATTATATTTGTAAAGCAACACTAATCTATCAGAATAAAGCTGGAAGGCACAGTGGTTAGAGTGCAGTACTGCAGGCTACGTCTGCTGACTGCCGGCTGCCTGCAATTTGGCAGTTCAAATCTCACTGGCTCAAGGTTGATTCAGCCTTCCATCCTTCCAAGGTGGGTACAATAAGGACCCAAAATGTTGGGGGTAATATGCTGACTCTGTAAAATGCTTAGAGAGGGTTGTAAAGTAGTATATAAGTCTATTGCTATTGCTTGGTGGTCTTGTAGTCCAACCCTTTGCTCAAGCAGAGACCCTTATAATTTGAGACATCTAGTTGTCCAGTCTCTTCTTAAAAAACCTCCAGTGATGAAGCACCCACAAGTACTGAAGGCAAGTTGTTCCACTGGTTAATTGATCTCATTGTTCTGGTCATATATTTCCACATAAATTTGTTATGAAAAAATAAGCTACTATTTCAGGCTACAGCAAGAAACCAAACTAGTTTTTTAAATGATAATTTATTGTTTCTTAGCATAATGAATGCTTCACAAGTAGAATAGTACAGTTTCTAAAGTACACAACTACAATTTCAAAATGAACAATTAAATAGATTCAAACGGGATTATCAGACTGTGGTTACAGTTAGTTTTTTTCCCACTCCAGTAGCCCCTATGCCCAAAATGAATAAAATTCTCCATAATTTCTAGGAGATCCCCATTCATCTCTCTCTATCTGTCACAGTGTGCATAGTGTTTTATATAAATTAAGCCAATTAATAGCAATATAAAAATAACCTATTTAAAAGTAAAAACACAATCTTAGTAGCATTAACAGGAGTAAGATAGTAATGCAAAGAAGCATAAAAATGTTCACAGCCCAATAAAACATGAAGCTGCCGTAATTAAAAACCCTACTTAAAACTCTTCCATTGATGGAAATGCAATAGGTTTTGAGTGCCTACTTAACAACCTGATATGACTAATCCTGTTAAATTTTTCAGCCCTTTAAATATTAAGCATGAGTTATTTTCTCAAATGTAACTATGACTGTTTCTGTTTTAGAGAAATTTGATTACCAATATCGGTAAGTTCAGCACAGGTGAGGATATACCAATTTCCCCAAATTCTTTCAAGTCACCTTGTCCAAAACCACTCTGAGATTTAAAATTCATTGAGCTGAAGTTCTAAGAACTGTGGAAGGCAATGGAATAATGCAAATGTCATAAATCCCAACTCCCTGGTACCCATCAGTGTCTAGGTGACATTCTTCACCTCTTGATATTTCCCAAATATCTTTAAAAACTGACTCACATTATAAAAGATGTCAGAAGTCTACAGGTAACTCTTAAAATCATGTCACATATGGGCTTTATCTATCTTGTAAAAAAAGAAACAAAGGGTAAGCTTCTTTAATGAATCTCTGTTCTAGGAGATACATAATATGATAAGCAATGTCTTTCAATGGAAACATACAACATGGTTGGTTGATATATAACCTCCTCTCTTCCTCCATTTTAATTTTATCTCGGTTACACTTCAGCTTGTTTACCTTCTTCCAATCAACATTCATTCAACACCAGTTTAGAAGTTCAACAATCTGGTGGGAAACAAGCTAAAAAGGCATGTATGAGACATGGTGGCACAATGGTTAAAATGTAGTATTGCAGGCAAACTCTTCCCACAGCCCGGAGTTTGATCCTGATGGACTCAAGGTTGACTCAGCCTTCCATCTTTCCAAGGTCAGCAAAATAAGGATCATGATTGCTGGGGGGCAATAAGCAAATAATGCTTACATTGCAAACTTATATTGCAAATTGCCAATAGTGCATTATGGGACAGTATATTATAAGCCTAAATGCTATAACGCATTTTTGAGTGCCATTTGCATATTGAGACTTTAGTCCAAACTCCAAGTTATTTCTCCTTTATGTCTTCAACCATGTTTGTCAAGGAATAATGGCACTTTCAAATTTTCTGATATATATTTGGAACACATGAACCTGTTTTTCCATTTTTGCTGCCCTCTAGATTTATAGATAGAGAAGCAAGTAAGTCATGATGTCAGAGTTTCAAGCAACAGACCTAACGTAATCAAAACTTCAAGACCTGAATGCTTCTCAAAGTACAGTTTTATTAGGCATGTCATATTGGCACGCCTAATGAAAATCCAACTCTAGGTCCCACAATTTTCCCCACCCAACGTAAAAGTAAATATTCTCTCCCCCTTTCTGCATGTCCATCACAGTCCAAACTTCAGTTGGCTCCAGGCCACACCTTCCCAACACCTGGTGAGAGTGTCCTTGGTTCCCATAAGGAAGAATTTTATTTTGGCTACAAATCCCCAGCTATTCCTATTCCCCACTCCTCCTGTTCCCACAGTTCCAACTATCTCAGCTGTGGCAGCCCTGAAGATGCTCAAAATGGCTTCAGGGTTTACACAGTGTTTATGCTAAGTACTGAGAAAACTCACAGCCATCATATTTGTCCCCATTTGGAAGTAGTGTTCCTGATAGAAAACTTCCCACGCAAATAATCTAGGGTACTCTCAGTGAGAGGTACAGTTGGAGGGAGAAATCTCTCATGTCTAACTGGCTGGACAGTTCCTACATTGGAAATACACCTTCCTGTATAGCCACTGAGCACTCTGGCCAATTAAATTTTGTTTCCAAAAAGACTGATACAGCTATTTTTCTTCTTACACTAGATATCAAATCATGATTGTTTGTTGATTCTGTGATTTGCGTCTCTGGTGTGTATGTGTGCTAAGGAGAATAAAGTAAGAAAGCATGCCACCCCCCTCCCCCCCCCACAACTATACACTCAGTATGTGGGATGAGGATGGAAGATACAAGAAGGTTGTTGCCTAATGAACATTTATTTGCGGGGAAACTGGCTTAAGGAAAGAGGAGGGAAAGAAAGATATGAAGCCACAATCAAACAGAGGTTCTCTGCTTTGTATTCCAAACCAGACTTTTGAGGCAGGGCTTGCTTGACCTAAGTATTGATCTTCTATTTCTCTGACAGGATGATCAATCTCCTGGGAGACCTCTAGATGGCAGCAGCTCCTGGGAGATTAATAGTCCTATTAGAAGAAGTATGCAGTACACAATAAAAATAAAGGTTTGTGCACCCGCACATATGCACACACACATACACACACCCACACCAAGTGTTCCCCTCAAGGAGAAGAAGACAGCAAGGAATCCCCAAATTGTGAGGATTGTGTGAGGAGAGCAACACTGCAAAGGGTAGACAGTTTATGTGAATGTTTTCTTCCTGGCCCAGAAATGGGAAGAAAGCACATTAATGTGGCTGAGGAAACGCTCCAGTCACAACCAAGCAATTAGAAGTCACAAGATAGAACTGAATGTGTATGACATCTATCTTAAAATTGGTTCTCCTAGCACTCCAAGAAGATTATTCCTGAAAGCTTTCTTCTGATTTAAAATATTTTTTGCTGATTAAATGAACATTTCTGCTGGCTTTTAAGGGAAAGACAATTCTCTATTACAAGGTGTTCATGTTAGTAAAATCATACATGAGGGATTCTTCAAGTTAAAAAAATAATCTGCTGAATAAGGATATCAAAGCAAAATAACTTTTTTACTAGAGTTAGACCAAGTCTCTGAAAACACAATTTGCCAAAGAATCCCTTTCATATCTTCAAATAAATTTACTTCACATAATCTACTATATATCTCAGGTTTTAAAAGGTTTACTGAACGAAACTGCCCAATTAATGGCTCACTTTGTGCTGTAATTCTCTAAGCAGAAAAAAAGCTGATAGAAAACAGCAAGAATTTATGATCTTCCGTTACCTTTTTCCAGAACAGATTAAGATACGTTAATTAAGGGAGGAACAGTCAAATGGTGGTTACACAGACTTTATAAGTGCAAAACTAACCATTTTGTAAACAATCATTCATAGATATACTTCTAAGAGTAAAGTAATCAGTGGATATTGTCTTATTACTTCATTCATGGGAGTAGACTATGAACGATCATTTGCAAAATAGATCTGCAAATGAAGGTCTGCTGAACTTCCAACAGCTGTCTCAAACTAGGACTTGTACTTCAGCAAGATTACGGTCCAAGGTTCCCCAAAAGAACATGAGTGCTTCTCACCCATAAAAACACTATATGTACCCGTAGCAAATGATCCAAGGAACGTTGATTATATTCTCTTATAATCTTATAATCTGGAAGTAATAGGAATCCAAGGATATACAGTGCTTACTTCACTACTATAATTTGGCTACGCAGAAGTGTAAGGGCTACTACCTTCTAATGTTAAAATGGGCCAGTGCTTTAAAGAATGACATTGTGATTGTGTCAACCTACCAGTGGTGAGTTTCAAAAATTATTCGAACCTACTCTGTGGGTGTCGCCTCCTTTGTGGGAGTGGCTTGCCGCACATGTGACCGGATGGGAGTGGCTTGCCGCACATGGGACCGGATATGAAGATGCCGACGACACTTGTCAGAACCACCTTAAATGACCTCACACACAGCACTGGCATGCATAAGAATATGATGTAAACTTGTTTTTTAAAAGGCATCTTTGGTTTGCGTTAAAACAACTTCAACACACGCAATGTTCTGATTGCACCACAAACGCAGTAGTCATCCTTACCTTTCACAGAGGCACTGAGTTTCATAAATATGAGCATGATAGTGTAGAATAATCATATCCAAGGACCAGTGGTGGGTTTCAAAAAAGTTTGGAACCTCTTCTGTAGGTGTGGCCTGCTTTCCGGGTCCACTGATGGAACCTCTTCTAACCGGTTCGGTAGATTTGACGAACCGGTTCTACCGAATTGGTGCGAACTGGTAGGAACCCACCTCTGAAACCTACCCTATCCTACCCCAACATAACATTAACATCGGTGGTGCAATTCAAACTTTTCCAATACCACTTCTGTGGGTGTGGCATCGCTTGGTGGCCATGGCTTGGTAGGTATGGCAGGGGAAGGATACTGCAAAATCCCTATTCCCTCCCTACTCTAGGGGAAGGATACTGTAAAATCTACATTTCCTCCCGATCAGCTGGGACTTGGGAGACAGAGAATAGATGAGGCAGAGCCAGTCAGAGGTGGTATTTACCAATTCTCTAAACTACTCAAAATTTCTGCTACCAGTTCTCCAGAACTGGTCAGAACCTGCTGAATACCACCTCTGATTAACATGTAACTTACATTTTCAACCACTAAGCCCATCCTACTGGATGTGAAAGAGTGGAACTTCATTCATGAAAATCAATTATCATGTAGCTCCTTGAGCCCAACTGAGAAAAATATTGAATAAAAATGCTTCACAAGCAAGAATGCACGTGGTACATTTTCAGCTTTGTATACTAGCTGTAGGAAATCTCATTTTGAAATGGGAGCATGATCTCCACATGTATGACTGGAGAACAGAATCCCTAGCTATTTTATTGTCTTAAGCCTAAAGTAGCATATAACCGGCTCGCTTATACAATAGAGACAAACTTATTCTAGCAGAAAGAATACATAATGTTCCAAGCAAGATATGAGTTTCTCTTACAGTGGGTTCTTGCAGCAAAACTAACAAATAAGAGTGGAAGTACTTCAGCTTCAAGGGAGGGGGAAAGTCTGCATTTCCTTACAAACAGAAGAGGGGAGCTGAAGAATATTTGAGAGGAGTGTGAGTGGAAGAATGTCAAGAGAAAAAAAAATAGGAACAGTACCTGGAAAAAACAAAGGCTTTCAAGAGACAAATAATTTGGCTATGCAGAAGTGTAATGTTAGCCTGAGGAGGCGAAATGATTTTTCTTTTTTTACTGTGTCAAAAAGGCCACTGCCAGTTATAGCTAAATGGGATCTTGTTTCATTTCAAAGATGAAAATGTCCTTCACCTTGAACACAACTTTCATATCTGGGAATTTGAAGATGTCCACAAAAATGTATGTAAATATCTTCAGCGTTGTTTTGATCATATTACTTTTGGGAAAGAGTCACAATCTAAGCAACAATTGTCTGCCCAGAGTTTAATCTCTCAGCATAAACAATCTCAAAGTACTTTTTTCCCCAATGGCAAAATGCTAATAAGATTTCTGCATTTAACTAGGACACATATATTTCAGGACCAAAAAGAAGTTAGGCACTCATAATACACAGAGATACAGACAGCAATAATGTAAGTTTAAATCTATGACATTTATACCTTTAGGTTTACTACCGTAACCCAGTTCAATACAGAATAGATATACTAACAATAGTTACTACAGAGTTAATTTATCTTCCTTCAATAGTAAAAGAAAAATGTTCCTGGAATCTGTAGTCTCCACAGGCCTTGGAGGATTTTTAACATGTTTTCTTCAAGTTCCTGTTGACCCCAAATATGAGCTATTAGCAAAGCCACTAACAGTCAACAGAATTTACTCTCTTGGGCCATGATGCTTCTATAAATTTTGTATTTGACAGTACCTGATAAAGCAGGATGCTCTCCAGCATAAGAACAACCTAGAAAGGCATACTTTGTAACGGAAGGAAGGAAGGAAGGAAGGAAGGAAGGAAGGAAGGAAGGAAGGAAGGAAGGAGGTGGTGGATGGATGGAAAGAAGGAAGGAAGGAAAATGATGGATGGAAGGAAGGAAGGAAAAGGATGGATGGATGGAAGGAAGGGCTGGCTTTTGTTTGCTGTACTTCATTCACATTCCAATATAAAAGGTATAAATTATATAAAAAGTATGCATTGAGTGTTAAAGACTTCCACAATTATTCACTGAAGCTGCCCTCAAAGGACAAGAAAATAAAATGATAATAATGCTTTACCATAAATAAGGAGGAGGATCCGTCTCAGGAGAAAAAATAGATTTTCTTCTTCTGCTGGCCTAGTTATTTATTCCATACAATAACAACAACACAGCACAGCCACAGATTAGCACTACCAATTAGAACTCCAATACATTGATAGTTAAATCACCCCCTGGAGCATATACTACAAAGACATGTTCTGGATATAGTTGAATTATTTCAGAATTCTGAATCGGAAATGTATCTTTTACCTGTATCCCTAAAATAGGTCCCCATGCAAAGTTTCCACATGAAAAGCTGGAGATCTGTAATAATTTAACATACACCAGACCAGGGATGGGTTCCTGCCAGTTCTAACCTCTTCTATAGATGAGGTTCCACAAATCTATCGGGCCATTTAGAACCGGTTCCAACTCCTTCCCCCCACCTGTCCACACCACGCTTGTCCCGCCCACCACCCACTGATTGGCTGCCTCACCAATAGGCCCACCCACCTCTAAGAGTCCTAGCTAAATCTTAAAATCTTAAAGCTGTCAAGTTTGAACACCCCTGGGTTTTTTTCTAAAGGGTTAGCGGTGCAAGGGTAACTTGTAACTTGACAGCTTTAAAACTTGCGTGCTTCAAATGCCAGAGTTTCTGAGCCAACATTTTGATTGCTAAGCAAGAGCATTGTTAAGTGAGCTTCACCACATTTTACAAGTTGGCCATGCCCACACAGTCACATGGCTGTCAAGCCACTCCCACAAAGCAGGCCACACCTACAGAAGAGGTTCTAAAAAAAAAATTGAAACCCACCACTGCACCAGCCACTGTATTTTGGACAGATATCCTTATTGGCCTGAAATAAGAAGCTGACAACAGCAATAGTAAAGGCATTTGTCATAAGCTAACTACTGAATAGCTGAATCAAATAAGAAAGACGGCTCTCCCTTAAATTTTGCTGATGTGCTCTTCTTGGAAACAATATAGAAAGAGATTCCTGCCCTTCCTGCCCCATTTGCCTTTTAACTTCCAAGTCTATCCTGTCACCCTACAATTTCCTTGTGGTCTCCCATTTATATAATAATCACTTCAGCTCCTTAGTTTTTCAGGTGGTTAGATTTTGACACCTGCTGTGTTCTAGGGAGAGTATGTACCTAAACCACATCCTAGATCTTCTAGAAGCTACATTCAACCTGCTATTTATTTATTGTATAGCAACAGCAATAGCACTTAGACTTATATACCCTTCATAGTGCTTTACAGTTCTCTCTAAATGGTTTACAGAGTCAGCATATTGCCCCAATATGCTGGGTCCTCATTTTATCGACCTCGGAAAGATGGAAGGCTGAATCAACCCTAAGTCAGTCAGGACTGAGGGATTCGTACTCCTGGCAATGTGAGCAGAGTTAGCTTGCAATACTGCATTCTAATATTGTGCAACCATGGCTCTTATAGTATTCACATACACTGTACCACCATGGGTCTTATACTACGCACTTGTATTCAGTTACAGCACAAGGAATATCCTCAGCAGCTTCTTACACAGACTTGAGATCTGTAGGATGAGCAGAAGAGGAGAGAAGATACCATGCTTGGAAGCAACATTTTACTTTGTAAAATCCCATAAAGTGAAGTTTAACTTATAGCAGAGAATTGAATCCCCATTCTCCTAATAGCTGCTTTACCATTTGCACATGGCGTATAGTGGCTGATGTGAACAATGAAAATATCAAGGGAGATTTTATCTAGAATTGCACAATAAAACATATGTCAGAGTAAAAGTCTTTTTACTCTGTCAGAGTCTGTCCTTTTCATGATTGCAGGTGCTGCAGATGTGATATTGGTGAAACCCTCTTGCTGTTGCTGTCACATCTAATGCCAAATTTTGGCAGTAAGTGTTTACCAAAACAATGGATAATTATTTATTTGAATGTAGAGCTAGATGCAAAACAGTATTTATAGCTAAGAAAAGGCCAGATCTTGACCATCTCACAATGTAATGTTCTGACTCAAAATAAGTGGTGTTTTATATAATTTTTGGAAAAAATAAAAATAAATGGAAAATGTTTGCATTACAGTGTATGAATGTAGCAATCATTCTCTTTTTTAAAAGGTTTTTCACGAATAGAAGATCCCAGATGGATACAATTCTTATGCATCAAGAATCAAATTAGTTTATGAAAAATTAATGTGACAGTATGGCACATTTTCATTGTTCAATGCTTGGTTCTGGGGACCAAAGATGACATCATTATCCTATTTAAGAAAAAAGACAAGGAGGTGTTACTATAACTAACTGACGGATAAAATTATGTGTGTCTAATTTTGGAAACCGCATATTATATGTACATAGAATGTGATTTTTTTTAAAAAAAAATCTGCAAATATATATATATTAAAAAAAACAGCAGACATGCAAAGACAAAGTCACATCACCATAAACAGTGGTGGGATTCAAAATTTTTAACTACTGGTTCTTGGGCGTGGCTTTGTGGGCATGGCAGGGGAAGGATACTGCAAAATCCCCATTCCCTCCCCACCCTATTAACCTGCTTTCCTGCTCTGTTCTCCTATTCAGGGCAACAAAAGAAGATCAGCTGGGAGGATACAGGGGCAGGGCCAGCCTATTGCAGGTTCTCCAAACTACTCGAAATTTCCGCTACCAGTTCTCCAGAACCTGTCAGAACTGGCTGAACACCACATCTGGTCATAAATCTCTCTCTGTGTGTACAGTATGTAGTGTATGTAATATACTTTGATATATTTATTGCTTAAAGACTTGCTGTTTAGTGCATTTGGGTACGACACATTACAATGCAATAATGCATTAAATACAGTAATTTATGAACCAACTACAAACATAGGGAAGGGAAGACATAGAACATGACATGATTTGATCATGTAACTGTGACTCTGACTTCCCCTTCCCCCCCTTCCCGTCACTGCTTAAGGGGACTCATCTGGGATGTGATAAGCTTCTAGAGTGCCAGCAATTCCATCAATATGCAGGTACTGTACAGCCCAGCATGCAATCATCAAAGAACAGCTAAGGCAGCCTTTGCCTGCCAATGCAGAGCACGGTGATTCATAGAAAAGTCAAGCTAAATCAATGATCCATCTTCAGAATGACAGTCTCGCTACAAGCTGCGTGGTATAACGACACAGAACAATTCAGAGAAGCTGGGGAAGCATTAACCTGTATTTCTGTGGCTCTGAAACTATCTGCAGTAGATAGCTCACCTAAGGGCAGGTTTCCAGTGGAAAATTTTGAGTTTCAGACGGCAAAGACTGGCACTAATCCCTGAGGATAGTCTTGCCTTTCAGCTGGCTTGATTCCCCTGCACGTCACACTTACGACAAACTAATTCAAGAAAAATACTTATGTGCTCTTCAGTAAAAGGATGCACATTAGCTATTTATCGACTTTGACTAGAGAAAGGGCATTACGAAGTGGGAGGCTAAATTCTTTCCTAACATTGTTCTCATCAAGATCTCTCCCCCCCCATCCAAATTTCATTTTAGTCTCTGGGAAACTATATAGCAATAGCACTTAAATCCTTATATTGTCAAAACATTTCCACAATGTGTGAGACAATGGTACAGCTTATTCAGCACAGCATTGCCTTGTAGAAGAAAATAGATGTAAGTGAACTGCACACAATAGTTATAAATACTATTGTTAAAGTATACTAAGTATTATTTTCAATGGAAGCTTGCACTAGGAGAAACTTGTCCTTAAACTTAAATACAACTATATTAAGGAATACTGTGTAATTTGAAGAGATTGCTGGGCTGTGCCTCTTGCATCTTGTTTAAGTTACAACAAGCAGCTCTCCTTGCTTCTACCAATCACTAGCATGGGCATTTCACTTGGGAAAGGTTATAGATCAGCAAACATGTAGATTTCTCCAGAAATCTAGAATGCATGAAGGGGCATTGACACGCTGGTAATTCAGTGAAAAAAAATCGATACTCTTATTATAATATCCGACTACAAAAACAAGAAAAAATATGCAGAGGCATGCAAATTTAAATCACTCAGCAACTGGAAGAGAGCTGGGTACTGAATAGACAGAAAACATCTTTTATGCCAAAGGAATAATCACATTTTACTCTCTGCTTATTAACATGGATGCACTAGTTCCATTTCATTAAGAAGTAGATTTCTATAAAAACGCTGTTTATATAATGATCTTGCCTCCATTATTTAAAATCAATCTCTTGTCTCCTTTGCTGATGACGATGGAGAGAAAAGCCGCACTAATAGAATTCCACCTAATTCCTTACCCAGCTGTAAAACAACTATTTTTAAAAAAATCTTCATATCCCAGACTTGTAATTCTTTTTGGCTTGCTTAGTGTCCTTCAGTCTAAACCAGGGCTGTCAAACTCACGTTGTCATGGCGGCGTCACATGATGTATTGGGACTTTCCCCCCTAAACCAGGTGTGGACATGGCCAGTGCATGACGCATCCAGCCCGCGGCCTGCGAGTTTGACAGCCCTGGTCTGAAGCCCCCATGGGGCTACAAGACTCCTCTCAAGAATGTTCACCCACATTCAAGGGTTGACCCAGAGAGACAGCTATGTTTTTCCTCTTTTCCTGTTCTTCATGGCCCTCTAAAATGTGCTGCTTGAACCTGCCTATTTACCTCAAAACAAGTCTTGTCAGTGTGAACCGGGTCACCTATTTACTGCATGTCTTTTAAAAAAAAAAAATCCACACAAATTCTCTGCGGGCTGAGCGCCAAGGATGCACTGATGTCTTTTGATCCGCCAAAAAGGTTTTGTCATGCTGCTCTATTTTATGGAAAGATGTTGACTTGCATCCAGCAAGGCAACTAATATTCTGTAGCTAATTGTGTGCACTACCATGACAGAAGATCTAAGGGAAGGACACAGCTTCATGTGTCTCAGGGGGAAATGGTACAATACTTCATTTACAGCCACCCATCTGTCTCGCTATGGCATGGAAACTCACTGTGCGATATGCCCTTCAGGGATGTACAGCCACCTTTCTTTCTTTCTTTCTTTCTTTCTTTCTTTCTTTCTTTCTTTCTCTTTCTTTCTTTCTTTCTTTCTTTCATTTATTTATGCATTTATTTATTTATTTATCACTCAAACATCTCTGTTGCATGGACCAGGATGTTGCCTTCCAAAGAATGTCATGGAAAACAGAAAGCTTAACCTCTTTTGTTGTGATTAGAGGGTGATATGTGGGAAATCCCCTACTTAATAACCAGCATGTATATTTTGGGGCATTTTCTAGTTTTCACATGTTTTATTTTAACTTTTTTGTTTATATATTTGGAGTTATTTTCTTTTTCTTTCTTAGTAGATGTTACTTTAGGACAAGGGTGACAAACTGTATTTCTTCAAGGGAGAGATTAGCATTATAGTTCTCCTCTGCAGGGGGGTGGGAGTGGTGGGGGGGAGACGGATGGACGCCTCTTATAGTACCCTGCCAGCCAAAAGTGCTGCTGGAAGCTGGCAAGGCTGAAAACAGGCCAGGCGGGGGCCTCATGGGGGGGAGCACACCTTTTTTTGTCTGGCAGAGGCACCACGGACTGGTCCTTTGATATTTCCAGGCCAGCCCCACAGGCCAATTTTAAGCACCACACGTGCCAGATTCGGCCCACATACCTTGAGTTTGACACCCCTGCCTTAGGATAAGACCAAGAGCTTTCAGGACTGGATGGCATACTAGAGTGGAGTGCAGTGGAGTGGAGTGAGGAAAGAAAGAAAGGAAGGAAGGAAGGAAGGAAGGAAGGAAGGAAGGAAGGAAGGAAGGAAGTTAGTTAGTTAGTTAGTTAGTTAGTTAGTTAGTTAGTTAGTTAGTTAGTTAGTTAGTTAGTTAGTTAGTTTTGGATAGGCAAAATTGTTTTAAACACTGTATTAAACCCAGAACTTTTTTTTCTCCCACTGAAGTTAAACAATCCCCATATTATAGAGCTGGCCTCTGAAAAATATTATAAAGGGAGGAAAGTTCTTTAAATCAGGCTATTTGAACAAAGCCATCTTCCTGATGGAATCTTTGGAGAGCTTGATTTGGCTGTTTGAATGTTTCTCCTTTTGTCTGCAGATACATCCACCTGAAAAGGCAACATTTCTGCTGGGACTATCCGTGTGAACATGCACTTGGGTTTTATGCATGCACACATATCTGGAAAGAAGCAGGAACTGTTCTTGGTGCAACTCCAGGCACCTATCAAAGACTGAAGGAAGAAAGCATTAACTCAAGCTAAGATGCTTTGCAAAACATCACTTTCAAATGTTTTGAGCAATTCTTCTGGGGAGTTAAAATTCCACTCTCAGGAGTTTGCTGTACTGCAATAGCAATACTTATTTTTGAGAAAACATGCATGGATTGAATTATCTTGAAAACTACCATCAAGTAATCTCAAATAAATAACATCAAACCATAGGTCAACTAAATTGAAACTTTATTTTACAGGAGCAAATGTCTATAGAAGAGTTTGATTGCAGGAACCACAGTCTGATGAAAATATTCAGGTTTTTTTTTTAAAGGAAAATTAGAGAACCAGAAGTAACTGCAGTACTTCATTGCTAAAGCAAATCAGATCTGGGAAAGGCCTTTAGGGCACTAGATTTTTTTTTCTAAATTCTGACTAGAGAGTATTTGCAAACCTCTGAGATTTTAAAGACAGAGTAAGGAATGAACTTAAAAGTTTGGTTAGTACATTTCTCTAGAACAGGATATTTAAATGAGTGAACCTGCAGCGCACCTTTGAAGTGATTAATAAAAATAGTGATTATATGAAAGAGGGCAATTAAGTGTTATTTCAGCTACTGCATAATTTAGATTATCTTGGATGAATGCAGAAGAGTCTTGTTAAAGTGATAATGTTACAACTTTATAAACTGGCTTTAACTAGATTATTGATAATTGTTTTATCAGTTATGTATATAGTTTATATTTGGTGCAACTCTATTTTTATATGCAGCTGAATTAGTCTATGATACAAAGGAATACAGAAAATATAAAAGCTGGGAACACCCTTTCAGTAGATCCAACCCCCCCCCCTCCCCAACAGGCATCAAAACAGAGTTGAGCTGTTGGCCTCTTCAGTTGCCCAGATGAAGGCAATTCTATTAATGAACAAATAATTTGACCCTTCTAACTTCTCAGGTTGTGACTACTGTTCGGCCTGTTTTCAACTATCAAATGCTCTTGAAAGCAGATGTTTAAACAATTGGAAAATGAAAGTGGGTTTCTCCTAACAAAGCAGGCAAAAGCTACAAAATGTTACTCAAATTTTTAAATACATCTGGCTAAAAATTTCAAGGTTGAAAGACACTGTTTACAAAAGGAAACTTTTTTGGATTTTTTTTTTAGACTGTCTTGACTTCAGTTTTATGTAATTGTTGACATCAAGGCAGAATCTGAGAGGCCAAGACAAATTTCTACTGGCTTGCTTTCAAAAGTTGTAGGTGCTCCATCACTGGAAGTTTTCAAGAAGAGATTGGACAAATTGTATAGAGCAGGGGTGTCAAACTCAACTTCATTGAGGACCAAATCAGGATTGGGTTTTGCCTTGGAGGGCTGGGAGGGGGGAGGGGGCATGGGTATGGTGGGGTGGCCATGGTGGGCATGACATGGGAATGCTCTTCCACAGACATGGTTTTATAAACTTATAAAAGTAGGGAGACATACATTTCTGTGACTGTTTTTTAATACTTACTTGATCTACTTGATCACCTTATGAGAGAGAGAGACCAGATCAAGAAACTGATTCCATAAGAAGACTAGAACTATAAATTATTGACATAGGCTATAGTAGCAGAATCCTGCAAGCCTGAAAGGTAAAGTATTTTACCTTTCCTTACTTTTATAACCTTCTGAATCAAGGATGCACCTTCTGGATCATTCCAGATGCCCCATTTTGGGCCTGGAAGCACTCCCAGATGACTCTGGAGGCCAAAAGTGGTTGCGGGGGGCACTCCCCACCTGCATCACATTTTTGCTAGCAGAGGCACAATGGGACACTCCTTTGCTATGTCCAGATCGGCCCTGTGAGCCAGATGTAAGCACCCCACAGGCCGAATCCGGCCCATGGGCCTTGAGTTTGACACCCCTGGTATAGAGTCTCCTGCTAGGGCAGGGGATTGGATTAGAAGATCTCCAAGTTCCCTTCCAACTCTTGTCATTTTGCATGTTTGTACATGGGAAAGTAAGCAGAAGGAAACCTTTTCCCAGTATCATCAAAAAGTCATTGCCTAAAGTCGGTAAAATGAAAGATTTATTCATTTAAAACATTCTGGAACAGAGTGGTAGGATTTATGGAAAAAAAGTGAAATATTTACAAGAGACACTGTCCCTCATTAAGCTCAAGGGTGCTATTACTTGGAGCTCTTTGGCAGCCAGTAAGTACTGCAGCAGAGGTGGTATTCAGCAGGTTCTGACCAGTTCTGGAGAAGTGGTAGTGAAAATTTTGGGTAGTTCAAAGAACCGGTAAATACCACCTCTGAGTGGCCCTGCCCGCATCTATTCTCTGCCTCCTGAGTCCCAGCTGATCGGAAGGAAATGAGGATTTTGAAGTATTCTTCCCCTGGAGTGGGGAGGGAATGGGGATTTTGCAGTATCCTTCCCTTACCACGCCCACCAAGCCATGCCCACAGAATCGTTAGTAAAAAAAAAAAATTAATCCCACCACTGGTACTGCAGGATGGAAAAAAGAATGGATTACATTAAATGGTAACAAAGCTGAGAAGCTAAAGTTCCAAAATTGGTGAAGAAATTGCAAATGAAATGAGATTGGACATTTCAGTAAGGTAATGGATATACCGAAGATTACCATTCTTGTATCCAAAACATTTTCATCTTGTGGGAAGTCTGCTTTTCTCCCATCTCAAGCCACTGTGGTAATGGTGATAAGCTGCCCAATAGTGGGCCTGCATTTGATCTTTCTTAGATTTTTCTTATCAATAAAATTTGGAAACAACTTTAAAAGAAATCCCACAGGGGCTTCCCTAGACTCTGAGAGTGGGAGCTACATGAAACCCATAGCCAAGCATCAAGTAACTTTTTTTTTCTATCATAAAATATACTTTTATTTTTTAGAATATTTACTATCTAGCTCAGTGTTTCTCAACCATGGTAACTTGAAGATGTCCGGACTTCAACTCCCAGAATTCTGGGAGTTGAAGTCCAGACATCTTCAAGTTGCCAAGGTTAAGAAACACTGATCTAGCTACAGAATCTGTTTTTTTTTTAATGTTAGCTTGACTAATACAGTAAGTTTTTAAAGAACTAATTTTTAATATTTGTAAACTTAAATATAGATTTAAAATGCTAAATACAGCCTTTGGATTTAGGAGAGCAAAAACTGAATCGACGAATAATTTCAAATAAACATGTCAAAAAAAAAAGACAGTAATTTTATAATGTTAGTATTGCTCCTTATTCTACTTCTAAATTTCACTGGAAAAAAAACAACAAACATGAGAACAAACATTGCTATTATTATTTTCATATTTTTCTGTGACTTAATTTGTTACCAATCCAAAAACAATACTACAGTTTTGAAAAAACAGGATTCAAATATATTTGGAGTCATCAGCTGACCTGAAGACAATCTCTCACTGAATTTATTGAATATTTTTCAGACGAGTCAGTTTTCTGTTATATATAACAGAAAGATTCATTGATGTTAATAATAATCTTTAATAGTAAATAATATTAATGTTCTCCAGTATCAAGAATTAGACTTGTTTGCCTCATCGTTGACATTCATATAGTTACTTTAAGCTGATTTTTTTTTTCAAAATTTTGAGTTTAGTTTTTTTTCAGCAATAAAGGCAAAAAAGGTCATATCTAAACTGAAGAGGCAACAAATTGCCTCTTAGGACTACAGTACAAAAGTTGGGAGTGCTGATAATCTCACATTTTAAACAAGAATTCCCTTTCCAGTGGTATATAGCCTACAGCAATTCTTCTATTCTCTTTGTAGGCATTTGATATATAAGGCATTTGTGTGCACTGCTACCCCTTCTCCCAAATTTCATCAAATCCAGATACTCCAGAGATGTTATCCCCTTCTGTGTAATTTCCTACAATTTTTTGACACTGTTTGGCTAAATTAAATGGTAAGTGTTGTAATAGCTGAATGTTTTTTCTCTCACATTATACACAGCATAAATATAAGAGAAACACATTAATCTCTCACTCTACAAGTGGCATTAGGATCTTCCATTGTTCTAGGGATGTGTTGGTTTCACATCCAAAGGGGAAAGAAAGCTGGATGCATGCTATCTCCTTTTTTCTGCTTTAGGTACAAAGCAAAGCATATTTCTAATTTATTCTGTCTTTTTACCGTATAAGCGTACTGTAGGAAGTTGTTAGAATATTTTAAAATCAATATTTTCCAAGCATGTGAATTCACTTTCAATATAAACTTAATTTCAACAAAAGCTCAACAGAACTTTGACACAAACAAAACTGGAAAAAAAAACTTTCTCTGTAGTTATTGACACAAAGGTTTCATAAAGAGCCGAGGTGGTGCAGTGGTTAAATGCAGCACTGCAGGTTACTTCAGCTGACTGCAGTTCTGCATTTCGGCTGTTCAAATCTCACCGGCTCAGGGTTGACTCAGCCTTCCATCCTTCCGAGGTGGGTAAAATGAAGACCCGGATTGTTGTTGGGGGCAATATGCTCACTCTGTAAACCGCTTAGAGAGGGCTGAAAGCCCTATGAAGCGGTATATAAGCCTAACTGCTATTGCTATAAAAATATTCGAAATGCAGAATACTTGAGAAGAATGTCACTGTTCAGCCTGCCACTACAAAACTGTCCTTTTTGTATCATATCATATTTTTCAAACTATAGAGTTTATGGAACCTGGCCAGTTCTGAAAATGGATTTTTATTAGTCAGCAGTTCTAGTGTGAACTGAACTCGATAAAAACTACAAATACAGGACAATTTTTCTCCTTTGTTTTTTTTTTTAAAAAAAACCTGTGAAACATTCCCTTCTTTACTTACTTGACCTAGATATGAAGTCGTATTTTTTAAAAAAAATATATTTCCAGAATGTCCCAGGAGAAGTCTTGGTGGAAAGACCAAAGCTGGTACATCTACTTCTGGCCTTGAAACAGCCTCTAAGAGAATGTCAGTAACCTCCTTCTTCAGATCAGTCCTGCCCACTGACCTCTGTCACTTTCAATGTTTCGAAATATAATTAATACACAAGAGAAACCAGCTTCCCTTCCTCCTAATACAAAGTATAACAATGCTGACTTTCAGATTATGGAAAAAGAAAAAGCTCCATGGAGCTTGAAGGTTATCACGTGAAATGAATAACATTAAACTTGCATTTCTAAAATTATTCTGAAGGTTCAGAAAGCTGAACCTTACATAGATGTAAGAGCCTCTTCCATTGGATTTCATTCAACAATCCTAAACATGAACACAGTCTTCTCCAAGAAATATTAAGAATGTATAAACAAAGACTTCCTTTTGTTTAGCATACATGCAACACCTCTGCAATTCCATAACAGATTCATAACATAAAAAGCATGCATGTTCTTTCCTGCTGCTCATGTAAAATGTCTGGCGAAAATGCAATCTGGAAAAAAATTGCTATCTACAAAATTTAGATTAATAAAGCCCCTGAATTTGCTAAACATACAACTTACTGTGAAATGCATCATATGTAAATTGGAGTGGAGAAAATAAAGAGGACCCAATCACCCTCAAAATATTGGAGGCATGTGGGTACTTCCAAAACACACACCGGAAGCACAAAAACACAATAGCAATAAATGCTCCTAAAATACGTTTCTAGCAATGTACATAAAATTGCACTGCATAGTCAAAAATGCAAAATAGAGTTTCTAATAGAGTATACACAGCATCTTTAATGTGTGGATGTATGTATGTGGAGGGAGGGAGGGAGGGAGGGAGGGAGGGAGAGAGAGAGAGAGAGAGAGAGAGAAAGAAAGAAAGAGAAAGAAAGAAAGATCTATTTAAAGCAAGTAGATTAATATACGCAATACAAAAATAATGATAATCAATAGGGGTAATTATTGATGGAGAGAAGTGATATGCAAAGAATGCCATTAAATGCTACAGATTAGGAAAAAAATCACAAAAGAAAAAATAAAGGATTCCATATATATATATATACACACACACACATATACATACATACATACACACATATACATATACATATACATATACATATACATATACATATATATATATATATATATATATATGTTATATTTATGCTTGTGACTTTAAATATATATATATATATATATATATATATATATATATATATATATATATATATATATATATATATGCACACACACATACACACACACACAAACACAAGGTTATGAGTTTTAGCAATCGTGTGTGTGTGTGTGTGTGTGTGTGTTACTAACTACTGTAATATTTAGTTACAGAATGATTTTGGTATATGCATTCTTTGAGGACAAAACCATTTTCACAGAATTTGCGACTCTTGTTCCAATATTATCTATTGATTGTTCAACTAAGGTGAATAGCAATAGCAATGGTACAAGTTGTCAACCATGATTGCCATCTAATGTGTTGAATACCCTTTCATTAGAGATCTTCAGAGTCTAGACTGTCACCTGTCAAGAGATCTCTAGTAAATCTTGCACTAAGCAGGGATTGAATTAGATTAACTTTATGGTCTTTTACGAATTTGTGATTCTATGATACTTATACTGGGAATATTCATAGTCCTTCTCTACTTCAAATGATTTTCTGCATTCATGGTTTCAACCAGATCTAAAGAGCAATCATAGTAGACAACCTATGCAAACTAAGCTACCTATCTTATATTTTAGACAAGAAAGTATAAATTATAGTAGGTGGTTAATGGATCTCTTGGGCCTTACCTAACATTGACAAAAGAGTGAGTACATATGGCAAGCAAGCAGGAGCAGAATTTCTGATAAAGGCTTTTATGTAGTCAAACTTTCAAATGAGTTAAACAAATAAACCAAAAAAAAAATCCCACAAGCAACAATAGATCTCACTTTTATAGTTCTTACACCGGTAACAGCATTTTAGAGGGCTACAGATTGTCTGCCTTTCCAATTTAAGGGGTCATCTCTTCTAAGCCATTCTCTTTTCTTTAACTCAGATAAGATTGTAGAAAAACCACCAGAATACAAACCAAGTTGTTATAGGGCCAGCATCAGCTAACCACCTAACTACTATAAATTGCCCTTTCTTTTCCAAAACCTCAGTCAGTCCACCACACATCAGCAGAAAAATAAGGATAGCATTTTATATCATAATCCCTGTTACACTCCATACAGCCTAAATGAAACTATCAGGGATTATTTTGTTCACCAAGCTTGAATTCACATTTTTTTTTCCTTTTAGAAATCTTTCAGTTTTTTGTACCTGTGGCCTTTTGTTCATTAGAATGAAAATAGCTTCTGGCTCGCGTGCTTCCATAATTTGTGAATGGGAGGGGAAATGCAAGCCATTTATGGCAAATTATAATCAGCCATATTACTTGACCCAAAACCAAGTGTTGCTCCATCAGATTCTCTTAATTGGATCTTTCATTCTTCCAAAAATTTTCGCAGGGGATAAAGGTCAATTGGCAAGCTGACAGCTATGCAGGGCTAGCAAAGGAATTTGACTTTTTTATGATAATCTAAAATATAAGTCACTCGTCTGTTTAAGAAATTGTCACAGCATTGATTTTTACAGTCTCTCTGACCTTAGATTCTGATCTGTAACCATCATCTACAGACTTCAAGCCTATTGCTGTAGTCACTCAGTTTTCAGCAAGTTAATTCCCAGTATTGGGCTCAACAGAATTACATTATTGATATTTTTTAGCTGAAGGGTTCTTGTTAATACCATCCAATTTTCCACCTTGTTTTGAAAGGTTCAGTAGATGCATCTTGCAGAAGACATGTCCATTTACACTGAGAGACACAATCATTTTGAACAGAAATGCAGTTCTGCATATATGAGTTTCTATGTTATCTAGCAGTACCTTAAAACTAGCAAATCATCTTGATGTTCAGATCAAATACATTTGTGCAAACGAACACTTTTTCTGACTGAACTATCTTTAAGCTAAGATCTTGATCTGGCACTGAATTTCAGACTCCCCATAAAATATGTTATTCAAAGTTCTTGAAAAACATGCTCTTTACATTTAAAAATGCATACCGGTAAGGTTGTGTTATTACTACAGCAATATGCAATTTTGTTTATGCTACATAAACAATCAAACTGTAACATCTATGCAAACTATCTCATGCCTGAGTTTTGCTGTTCACCAGAGGTGGGTTGCAACCAGTTCAGCCCAGTTCGGCCAAACAGATAGTGGTGTGGCGGCCTGGGTCGTTGGAACCAGCAGCGAACCAAGCCTGCCACGCCCCCGAACCAGTTCCCCAGTCGCTGCCGTAGCCATCTTGTTTTTTTAGTTCTGCGCATGCGTAGAACAATTTTAATTGAACTGCACATGTGCATGCAAATCGCATGCATGAGCAAACCAGCAGTAAAGCTGGCCATAACCCACCCCTCCTGTTCACATATTTAATATTGCATTTGATTTGATATGCTCTTTATTTAACCCGAAGTTTGTTGGTGTAATTGTTACATTAATTATTTTGTTAAGTTGCCTTACTGTTTTGCTGACTCTCAATTCCTCCGTTCCTAACAAATGTATATAAAAGTCAATCTTGCTAAAGTATTTTAAATTAGAATTTGAATTCTTTATTGGCCAAGTGTGATTAGACACACAAGGAATTTGTCTCTGGTGCATAAACTCTCAGTGTACATACAACAATAGTGATAGATCATTATCACAGTCGTTGTAAAAATGCATTCGTTATAAAATATTAGACAACATTTAGTAATAGTCATGGATACTAAATAAGCAATCAATATACATCATACTAGGATATTAAGTAAACAATATAAATTGCAAGATACAAGCAACTAAATTATAATCATAAGAAGATAAGGAGATAGGAAATAGGGAAGATGATAATAATGATGGTAATACTCCCTTTCTAGATAATTTGATAGTGTTGTGGGGATTTGTTGTTTAGCAGAGTGATGGCATGGGTGGGTGAGGGGATACAAAACATCTTATCCTGGCTTTTTTTTACTAGTAAATTGAAGTGTGATTTGGACTTGTGTAACCATCAATATGGCAAATGAGAAATGGAGGTAGTGACAGATGTTATTTTCCTGGGCTCCAAGATCACCACATATGGGGACTGCAGCCAAGAAATTAAAAGAAGTTTGCCCCTGGGGAAGAAAACTATGGCAAATCTAGACAGCATACTAAAAAGCAGAGACAACACCCTGCCAACAAAAGTGTGTATAGTCAAGGCTATGGTTTTCCCAGTTGCAATGTACGGCTGTGAAAGTTGGATCATAAGAAAGGCTGAGCGCCAAAGAATTGAGGCCTTGGAACTATGGTGCTGGAGAAGACTCCTGCGAGTCCCTTGGACTGCAAAGTGATCAAACCAGTCAGTCCTAGAGAAAATCAACCCTGACTGCTCTTTAGAAGGCCAGATCCTGAAGAGGAAACTCAAATATTTTGGCCATGTAATGAGAAGGAAGGACTCACTGGAGAAGAACCTAATGCTGGGAACGAGGGAGAGCAAAAGAAGAAGGGAACGACAGAGAATGAGGTGGCTGGATGGAGTCACTGAAGCAGTCGGTGTGAGCTTAAATGGACTCCAGAGAATGGTGCAGGACAGGAAGGCCTGGAGGAACGTTGTTCATGGGGTTGCAATGGGTCGGACGCAACTTGCCATCTAACAACGAAGTATCAAGAATGAGTGACCTTTGTGAATAGAAACGTTAATCAGAGCTTTCCTTCTGTCACAAAGTTAACACTTATCACTAAAGACAGTGAAAACATTCAATTGAGGTTTACCATTCCATAAACAAGAAATGTACATGCATTGAAAAAACAGAAGTGAAGTGGGGACGCCCAAGACTGTAATCTAAATTAACTTGTTGCAACAGCATCCGACAGCCAGTACCTTTAAGATGAGATGGCAATTAAAGGATTCATTCATGCACATCATGTAACTGTTACAGAGAAGAATATGTACTGAGAAAGGGGAGAAATTGTGTTTTTCCCTGCATAAACAGGAAAACAATATTCCCTTCTGTTTCCAGAAGCTGTTCTAGCAATGTTACAATTCCCAAGTATCAAGAATCAGAGAAGAGTGGAGAGATAACTCCAAACTATCAGTTGTGGTTATAGATATGCAGATTTTAAGCCTCAGTTCTCCTATTCACAAAACCACACTTATATGCATAATTTATTTGATTCTTTGAGTCCAAAGATCTTCACTAATTACTAATTACTAAAATGAAGCCAGTAAAGCTCTCTGGACATGAAGTGTATGTGTTTCTTTGATTATGAATTTGTGTTTCAAAAAGAAAAAAAGGCCACCAAACTTAATATTTAATATTTATTTAAAAAGTAATATTAATGCCATTTTCTTCCGAAAACAGAAGTGAACAATAACATATTATAATTCATATTTTTTTTCCTGCTGATCACAATAATTTCAGTCTTCCTCATTCCTGTACATTCCATTAATCCCCTCTTATATCTTTTTCTCTAAAACCATATAATGGTTTTGTATAAACAATAGCATATGCAAGTAATCCTCAGAGTGGCGCAGTGGCTTGAGGTGGAGCTCTCACAATCAGGAAGCTATGAGTTTGATCTTAGGTAGAGGAGGATATTTCTCTCTCTGGGAATGATGAGAATTTATCTGCTGAATATAATTCCTCATTGGTGACGGGAATGGCATCCAGCCAGTAAACACTCAGCTCCATTCAGCTGCTCAGATTCCACCCTGCAAGGGATTATGGGGTCATTAAAAGACGGTAACAATATACAGGTAATCCTCAACTTATAACAGTTCATTTAGTGACCGTTATAATGGCACTGAAAAAAGTGACTTATGATCATTTTTCACAGTAATGACCAGGGCAAAATTTACTTAACAAATATTTGACCACAAATATTGTGGTTGAAGGTTCAGGACTACCTGAACATAATGGAAGTTGTACCACTGTATAAAACAGGAAATATTTTTCCCTTTAGACGCTTACACCCAAAACAAAGATTATGATGTAAACAAGATCTGACAAGTGAGATATTTAATTAGCTCAAGTGCTGATCAACTATAATCCTTCGTGAATAACCTTCATCTGGAAGCATCATCTGTCTCACTGCACTTCACTAGCATAAAACGGACTGTAATGGGATACACATTTTTGTTTTTAGTTACCTCAACATAGAACTCCAGTCAAAACAAAATATGTGCACCTTTTAACAATGCCACAAAATATTTTTTACAGACCTGTTAAGGAGAATGGCAAGATGTCTATGGAGATTCTCAGTCATCCAAGTCATGGTTATCCCAAAGGTGCTTTTTTTCAAGAGGCAACTGGACTTTCTGGTTTTTCTTTGAAGCCATTTCACTTCTCATCCAAGAAGCTTCTTCAGCTCTGATTTTTCTTTGAAGATGTTTTGCTTCTTCTCGGAAGAAAAACCCAGAAAGTCCAGTGAAAGTTAAGTGAATCACTTCAGTTATTAAGTTAATTTAGATTTAATTTAATCCAGTTACCTCTTGAAAAAAAAAGCACCTTTGGGACGAGAATGGCAAGATTGAAATCTAGGCAACACCTTGCAAAGAATGCAATAAAAAATAAATGTTTGTACTGTTTGCATGGAGAGTTCCAGGTATTCTATGCAAAGGACAAGTGCTTCTATCTGAAGACTGAATTTCAATCTTCCTGTTCTGTACCACACTTTACCTTTCAGTTGCCCTTTTATTCATTTATAAAGGTCCTGAAGAACATAAAGTGGTGCAGCAAAAACAGAGGCAGAAAAGAAAGAAGCACAGAGAAAAGGAAACACACTTCAGATACATGACCTCTACTGCTAGGAAAAGCACACACTTCAGAAGTGTAAAAGGACAAGAAGGCAGCTAGGAAGGCAGAAGGCTAAGTGAGGCTTTCCATGGCTTCATTGGGGAAGACTTGAAATGAAGAGCAGATACAGAAAACCAAGTGGCTTCCAAGAAGAACCCACAGAGAATCACTTATAGATTGCTATGAAGACTGGCCCTTAGTAACCAAGCCAACTCATTCTGAAAGTCACTCACTGGCTTTAAATATATGCCTTTTCTTATGAGACAATGCCTTCTGACTCTAGAGTTGACTCTATTGCAGGTCCATTTGTTCTGAGAGCTTACTTTTGTTCAGGTTTTTTTTTTAACCCAGCTTAAAGTACTCTTATCTTTCCTACATGGCTTAGGTCTCCTATTGTTCATTGCCATCTCTTTTGTCCTTTTGTTGCCTGCAGTTTCACTTATGTCTGTTTCGAGCTTTTTTAAAAAAATCTAGATTTAGGATGATGTAAAAGCTCTGCTTTGCTTTACTTGTCAATGATCCACAGATCTAAGTCAGGCAGACGGTGCCTGTGATCGATACCACATTGTATTGCGGTGGAAACTCATATCCTGAGCACACTCTGGTTGCATTTGCAGCCAGGACCAACTGCAATAGTCCGTGGTGAAGGAAGTTAGCATCCACCCCTCTACTAGAAAAATGAAATAACCTAGGAAATATTTTAAAAAGTAGAACATATTTTAAAGACAAAGCAGCTCCCTGCAGATCCCTGCCCGCCCCCCTTCAGCTCCTAGGTAATGGATTTAAGACATGGCCCTCAGGATCAGTGGTGGGTTGCAGGGGGTACACCCCCGTAAGAGCGTACTGGTGCCTGCAGGGAGCACCGGGTACTGTTCTGGTACGGTGCTCTGGAGGGTCCACCCGCCTGCCTGCCCGCTGTCACCTGTATTTGAGCTCATCAGCGCTTCCATGCACGCACATGGAGAGTACGGCGCCTGCACAACTCTCCGCCGAGCAGCTGGAGTATTACAGAGGCATTGCAAAGCATCGCAAGAGGTAAGGACGCATGTACATGTGTGTTCATGTGGTGGCCACCAGGCCCCATTGCACCATATCGGTTGCAATGGGATCCGGAACCCACCCTTGCTGAGGACATGATAGAATTAGTACTCTACCCATCTGGCAGCTAGGCTCACCACATGGCACCTGGGGAGATTGCATCACCCAAGCCTGGGACACAGACAGCCTACAAAGTTAGCTAAGATTCCCGCCCTCTGGGAGTCTGACAGCCAATGGGATGCATTTTATGGGCAGGAACAGGAAACTCTAAGGTGGGGCTCGAGAGAGGATATAAAACTCAGGCTCAGCATCTCTTCCCTTTTTTTTCAAGATCTTCAAGGCACATGCCCGCCTTTTTGCCCAGGACCTCAAACCATGTGGTCCTGTCCACCATTAAAACCATCTTTCCAGCCTCCATGTTTCTAGTGTCTTTTTCCCCACTTGGAAACTGAACCCAGATGGACATTTCTTCCAACAATGGAAACCAACTCCACATGAACATTAGAACTATATTAACCCTAGCCCTGAGGCAGACTTAAGTAACAGAATTATTAAACCTTGACTGTGTTTCTCCACCCCTCCCTCATACCCCAGTGAATCCGGGCCTTCTGAATACTATCTTCCTTCCCAGGACTTAAGAAATGTTTCAGTTCTCTTTGTTTATGTAACAGTTCTTGCCTAGTCCTTAAGGGAAACTCTCTATCTGCCACTAGATCCTTGTTTCCTGTTTCCTCCAATATCTATGTCTATTTGAAATATCCACACTATATTCCAGTCAGCTAAAGTTATTTTTTTTTATTTCCTATATTTTTACATTCTTTTCTAGTTTTAATGTGCTCTTGTATGTCCTCTTTTCTGAGTCAGAAAAGAGGACACCTCTTTTCTGAGTCAGAAAAGAGGACATAGAGACTCACATTAAAATAGAAAAGAATGTAAAATCCTGACATATGGTCAGGTACATAGTGAGAAGTAAACCTTCCAGAGACTTCTTTGGGTGTTCTGCTCATCAGAAAGAAAATTCACCTGATCTTATGCAATAGCAATATAGCAATAGTTAGACTTATATACCGCTTCATAGGGCTTTCAGCCCTCTCTAAGCGGTTTACAGAGTCAGCATATTGCCCCCAACAACAATCCGGGTCCTCATTTTACCCACCTCGGAAGGATGGAAGGCTGAGTCAACCCTGAGCCGGTGAGATTTGAACAGCCGAACTGCAGAACTGCAGTCAGCTGAAGTAGCCTGCAGTGCTGCATTTAACCACTGCGCCACCTCGGCTCTTATTATGCCCAGGGCTAATAATATCCATTGTTATTTTTAAATTCACAAATCTTGTCATACAGCAATATGTATAACAGAGAAATGTCTTCAAATGTGCCCTTGTCAGCAGAGGTGGTATTCAACCAGTTCTGACAGGTTCTGGAGAACTGGTAGCAGAAATGTTGAGTAGTTTGCAGAACCGGCAAATAGGCTGGGCCTGCCACTGCTGCTGGAAAGCAGATTAGTGGGGTGTTCTGACCCCCACCGTCCGGTGATTAATTCCGACACAGGCTTAGCAGTTTGCCACTCTTTATTTACAGCAATTACAATCCTGTTGGCCGAAAACCCAAACACGACTCACAGGCAAGAAGTTGGCAGCAACCCAGACTCCAACAGACAATGCAGAGAAAAGCTTCTCCAGATTGTTACAAACGGTTGTGTCCTGCAAAAGGACTCCTCCCAAAGTCTCTTCTTATATACTCTCTTGGGAGGGGCCAAGCCACAGCCACCTGGACTTGATTATCTCTTATGAGTCTGTCTCCATAACTGCTGCCTCCGTTTCTCCGCCCATCTCTGTCTGGCGTTAGGGACAAACTCCCTTTGATCTTTCTCACTGCTCCATGCCTCAGGCACCTCCTGGTGGCCAACCAGCCTCTCTGGTCCCTGCTCTGAATTGGAACCCTGCCCAGGGTCCTCCACATCTTCCACAGCAGACTCATGGGGGTCCTCGCTATCGGAGTCCATCGGCAGCTCCAATGGCTCCTGCTGGGCCACAACAGTGGGGTGGGGAAGGAAAGGGGATTTTGCAGTAACTTTCCCCCAAGAGTGGGGAGGGAATGGGGATTTTGCAGTATCCTTCCCCTGCCACACCCACAAAGCCACACTCACAGAACCAGTAGTAAAAATGTTTGAATCCCACCACTGCTTGTCAGTGCAATGTGTTATGATAAGGAGCTAGGAATTCTTATAGAAGGTAGCAGGTAGGGGGTTGGCAAATGGAGGAAGTATTGAAACATGTGAATTCTGGGAAGGTCAGAACTAACAATACTACTTGTAGGGAGACTTACATTGTTATATTGAACATGGCTAGGATCCTAAAACAGATTGGACATTTCTTCCCTATGGGGTAAAGTTCCCAAATTGTTCAAAGGTGGAAGCTGAAGAAAGACTCGCCAAAGAGAAAAGGACCATGGGATCTAACATACAATTCAGATGGCATGGAGGCTATACAAGAAGATAGAAAATCCTGGCCATCTGTGAATATATCTGTCAATGAAAGATAGGAAATTGCCACTACATTCTATCAGCCTTTTTCTTGAACATGGACAGAATTTATTATGATATTAAGCAACCCAAAGGAGGTGAACTTTCTAAGTACAGGTAGTCCTTGACCTACGACCACAATCGAACCCCAAATTTCTTTTGTTAAGTGAGTTTTGTCTCAATTCACAACCTTTCTTGCCACAGTTGCTAAGTGAATCATTGCAGTTGATAAGCTAGCAGCCTGGTTGTTAAGTGAATTTGGCTTCCCCACTGACTTGTCAGAAAGTGGCTTGCGAGGAGGTGGCAAAAGGTGATCACATGTCCTTGGGACACATCAATGGTCATAAATATGAACCAGTTGCCAAGCATCTGAACTTTGATCTCATGATCATGGGGATGCTGCAGAGGTCATAAGTGTGAAACATATAAGCCACATTTTTCAGGCCACTGTAACTTTGGATATTCACTAAATGAACTGTTGTAAATCAAGGACTACCTGAACATAAGTATGTTAAATACATATCCTAGATGGCTAAGTTCTTATGTTACTTTGAATTGTTCTTGGTTAAATGATGAACCTTGCCTCTCTCAATGAGATCCATCAAACCTGTGTATAAACCACATCACATAGGCATTGAACTTCTTAATGACTTACCGTATTTTTTGGACTATAAGACGCACCAGAGTATAAGATGCACCATGATTTTGAAGAGGTAAATATTTTTAAAAAGTTTTTGCACTCTGAAAGCCTCCCAAACCCTCTGCACACCTCGTTTTTTGCAAAAAAAAAAAAAGGGGGGGAGCATGCAGAGCTTTGGGAGGCTTGTAGAATACTCCTGGGGGCTGGGGAGGGGGCAAAAATGAGCAAAAATGACCTGTTTTATGCTCATTTTTGGCCTGCTCAACCCTCAGGAGCACTTTGCAAGCCTCCCAAATCCTCTGCACGTCCATTTTGGAAAGGGGGCGGGGTTTTGGTAGGGCAAAAATGCTGTATTCAGTGTATAAGATACATCCAGATTTTCACCCTCTTTTTGGGGGGAAGGGGGAGGAAGGTCCATCTTATACTCCGAAAAATACCGTAAGTGGCCTGTCCATCTTTATGAACCTATAATTCTTAGAACTGAAGCAGCACAAAAAGAAGAAAAGCGGCCAGGAGAAAGATTAGAAACCAAAATTGTAGGTCAGTATATATGGTTATGAAGGAAATACAAATTCAGCCTCTTGTCCTGGTTACAAATGTAATGCTTTTGAAGTTATTTTGAAGGAGTTGCCATGTCATACATCAGAGCCACATTTGAGTATTGCAGATCACAACTAGAAAAGAAAGAACAAACCTTATTGGGAGATTTAAATAAAAAATATTCGAAGGCACATCAAAATAAAAAAAGGGATTTCAAATGTATTTAATGTTGCAAAGGAATAAATGTGGGCTATATAGAAAATATGCAGCTGTGACTCTGATTTGCAAGTACAACTATTTGTAAGAAATTCTTCAAACCATTCATACCAGAAATTGCACTTCCTCTCGCTTTCAATAGTTTGATAAAATGTTTCACGTCGGCTGCTGTATTAAGTAGGCACACACATTTCTGTTTCTGTTACCAAGCAAGCAAAACAATCTGTTCACAACTTAACTGATTACAAAGAGGGGAAAAAATCCCAAACAAATATTTCCATATGCACATATTCCTTCTTTCAAACACAAACATGTGTTACATGATGACTATTTGGATGGAAGAGTCGCAAGTACCTCTGTTCTGTAATGCAGAAAACTGTGATAATTAAGAAATAAACCCAACTTGGGGCAAAACAGACCCTCCAGCTTGTGAGAGACCAATGTCGAACAGGTATGGTTCATTATGGATCTTTCTACACTTGCACTCCTCTAACATTGCACAATCAGGCCTTTTCAACATAGCCTTCTTCTTGTCTCTGGACCATAGGCTATATAAGAGTCACCCCACCCAAGCTGACACAACATGTGCAAAATCTGTAATGTTGCATTACATGTTTTTGGAGACAAGTCAAAATGATCAGTTGTGACCGCAGTCACGTGTCAGAGACTGAAGTAACCCTAAATTTACATGTCTGTTTTTGAGGGATAAAAGAGCGCTCATTATAGAAATTCCTCTTCCCTGCCCATATTTTGTAGTTCCAGTTGTAGCTCCTAAAACTGAGATAAATTCCAAGTGTTATCAGAAAATGTACAGAAGGACTATTGTGCAGGCTTGTATTGGTAATAGGGACACAGGGTCACAGCATACCATTCCAATAAGAACAAGGAAGATTTAAAGTGTTTCTATCCACAGAAACCATAATTTCTGCTCATAGAGGGGTTGACTCAGCAATCCATGTATTACCCTTCAAGCACCTATGGCACTCATGACCCCAAGTATCAGAAATTGTAGCAATCTTTCTGATCAAGAAATTATCATCTTCCTTCTGCAAGGCTTCACTTGAACAACCATCATAAAGGTTGCTAAGTTTCTTGCAATAGCTACTGTTATTCCTTGCAATATTTCTTGCAATAGCTATTGCTATTGCAACTGGGCAATATCCTTGTCTTCTTATTATTTCAGGTTTATTTGTTTAGCAATATTTTAAATGCTACACTTCTGCTTAGATCTGGAACTGTAAATACACTTATAAAATTGAACTGCATGATGTCAATCAGAAAAAAAAATCATTTTGGACCGGTAAATACTACTGCTGACTGGCCCCGCTCCCATCTATTCTCTGCCTCCCAAGTCCCAGCTGATTGAGAGGGAATGGGGATTTTGCAGTATCCTTCCCCTGGAGTGAGAAGGGAATGGAGATTTCATAGTATCCTTCCCCTGCCATACCCACCACACCCACCAAGCCAAGTCCACAGAACCGGTAGTAAAAATTTTTTGAATCCCACCAGAATGGCTTTTTTATGTGTCCCACCATGTAATGATATGTGGGAATATTTCACAAATAATGGGAAGAGATGTTGCCTATGGAATGATCAGGTAAAAAGTGGCAGATCCCGCAACTACATAAGGAGAAGTGATAGAAAATCAGAAAGGATCCTCGCTAACTTATCAGGCTATAAACAGAAATAGAGGGAGATTTGTATTCCCAACCTTGCAAGATTCTGTTAATGTCGCCTTACAATAAAATAGAATTAGCTCTTCTGCTGGCGTCTCCTGTCTGGTCTACCTGAGAAGGCTGACGTACCAACATTAGACATGTATGTTAATGAGTTTAAAAGTGAGCCTATTATGTGGTTTTGCAAGTCAGTGGGAATTTTCTCTCTACGGACGCTCTCCCCACATCTATCTGTTCTGACCCAAGCTTCCTTAAAAAGCAAGAAGTCTTGGTCCCGGCAAAACCTTTTTTTTTATTTACATGACTGTGAATTTCTTTCATTCACAGTCTGCAAGACTTAGCAAAGAGCCTTTCAGAGGCATGTTTATCAACACGAACCTTATCTTGTTTGGCGAGTTGCCAAATAATTAATTTTCAAATGCAGGGCAAGGCAAAACTTGGCACAGAGTCTCTTACAGTCAAACAGAACTTTTCACTCTTGAAACGACCAAATGAACGAATTGTTCCCTGCACATTCGCTCCCCATTCACTCCTCTTTTATGTCCTCTGGGAGGGGCCAATCACCTCCAAGGTGTGGCTTTACTCCTAAGTCGACCTTGCTTTTTAGTTGTCTTCTGGCAGCTCTGCACATACGCACACTGGGAACAGGCTCCAGCGGTTCCTCTGCCTCACTGCTCTCTAGCTCCCTCTCTGCCTCCTACGTAGAGCCCTCGTCTGAGCTTTCCTCAGCCCCCAGGACTGGCTCATGTTCCTCCCCAACCTCCTGACTGTCTGACTCTGCTGCCAGCTCCGCTGGTCGCTGGCAGTCACAACACTATCCTGATTCACTTTACATATGAGATCAAAGCTTTCAATGAATAACAAGTGTGTTTGTTTTGCTACTCTGCGGCCTTCACGAAAAGATGTTGTATAATCTATGAATCTGGATTTTTAACAAAATCCTAGGCTTTTTAAAAAGATGTTCTAAATATACAGTATATTATATTTCATACTGAATGTTATTTATTGAGATTTTGTGTTTGTGTTCCATTTCAGCTGCAAAGCACAATGTAAATGTTTTACCCAAATTTACCTCATTCAAAATATTACATTGCACAACAATGGAAAAATGAAGAGATTCCTACAAATGAAAAGGTGATTTTAAAAGATATTAGTGTCAGGGCAGAAATAGATATATTAACATTTACAATTAAGGAAAAGGAAGAAACAAAATATTTTTTGTCTTGGGACTTATTTTATCAATGGTTAAATGACAAAAACAGAAGTTAGAAAAATATAAGAACAGGACCAATGAAAAAGGGGAGGTTTGTTAAAATGGATAAGCAAGTATCAATATTATTATTATGCTTTATCCATTACACATGAAACTCAGTCAACTAAACATTCAAAAATGCATCGCAATAACCACCGACTGGTGCTAATGGTTGATAGGGGTTGCTGCCAGTGTTCTAGGTATCAACCAAGAATCTTCTTAAAATATATGATGCTCCGAGTAGGGCAGTTTTTTGCAGTTCTGCGGATGTTATTGCAGGAAGCTGCAATTTGTTGATGTATTGTAAAATGATTGGACATGGTACCAATTGCCCCAATGACAATGGGTATCACTGTTACATGTTTCATTCATAATTGGATAGTTTCGATGGTCAGGTATTTTGTGATTTTTTTCCAGTTCTTTTTCTTCAACTCTGGCATCTCCTGGTACCACAATGTAAATAAATTGTACGTTTCGGCCCTCTACAACCGTAATATCTGGCGTGTTGTGTTCCAAATGATGATCCGTCTGTATTCCAAAGTCCCACAAGATCTTCACCTTCTCATTTTTGGTAACTTTTTCAACTTTGTGCGCCCATGACTTTTTGAATACAGGTAAGTCATAATTTATACATAATGACCAGTGGATTAATTTAGTAACTCGGTCATGTATTATTATTGTTGTTGTTGTTGTTGTTAATTTAATTAATTACATAGTTGTAAACACTTTGATGATCATTTCCTAAAACTATTTGTACCCAGAGAACACACTGTTTAACCAAAAATGATTTTATATGTTATAAAATTAAAAAAAAAACTTTATGCAAAAAAACCCAGAAATATTACCTGATATAGACTGTTCAAAATGTTTGTTCACACATACACACATCATTCCTTACTCACACTTTTAGAACATTCAGATCTAAAAATAGGGACTTGCTGTGTGAAAGATACTATAGAGAACATAACAAAAATGACACTGACAGTTTGCAGTGAATAAGGAAAAGTTTATATTTAGTCCATTTATCTGATGGTTGGGTTTCAACTTCACATGAAGCTGAAGGAAAGAAAAATATAACAGCAAACAGAGAAGACAGAAATTCAGTCTTCGGTTCATTAAATTTTTATGTTTTCTTCGTCCTGAAAAAGACAGCTTCAATACTCAAAAAGACATTTTAACCAGGGTCTCTCTTCCGACTTCTTAAAGCCAAAATACAGTTTCTTAACCTTTAAGGTGAATACAAGTTAAAGGAAAAGAAAAAAAATGTTATTGAAATAATAGGCCACCCAAATAATAGATTTTTTTCAAAGAATCTCAGTTCCATTAGTAGACCCCAAACAGGATATATCTGGTACACCTCTTGTGCCAGGGGTGGGTTTCTCGCCCCGTTCCAACCGGTTCAGTTGGAATGGGGCCGGTGGCATCCTCGTGCACACGCGCAGTGCACGCATGCATACTAGCGTCTGTGCGATGCTCCAGCTGCTCCTGGAGGATCGCGCAGGGCCTGTATGCGTCCTGCGCATGCGTGGAAGCGCAGAACTCGTCAAAACCGGGTAAGAAACGTGGGTGGGCGGGTGGACCCTTCGGTGTTCCCAGAAGTCACTTACTTCCGGGTTCGCCGACCAACCAGTTCGCGGGGACCGGCGCAAACCACCTGAAACCCACCCATGTCTTGTGTACTACTCATGAAATGAAGCTTGAAATATAAATGTTGGCAGGATTGTTTCCTGATATTTGCCACTCTGGAGTCTGAATATAATGGTATGGAAGTTTTATACTTCTCTATCATTGCAATGCCTGATTAAAAACATTTGGTAACAACATTTGTTGTTGTTAGTTGTGAAGTCATGTCTGACCCATCACAACTTCATGGACAACGTTCCTCCAGGCCTTCCTGTCCTCTACCATCTTCTCAGTGACGTGCGGTGAGGTTTATGGCTGATGAGGCACTGACACATGGGTTGCAAATTTTTTTTAGACTTGTGTACTTCAACTCCCAGAATTCCACAGGCAGTCTAACACTTTACATGTTAATATGTAATCAGTTCAATTATACTATACTCCCAATTTGGAAGCTAGAATGCAATATCATCCAATTTCCCTTAATTATATTCACTATGGAAACTGAGAAGTAAACTGAACATTAGCAAAATCCACAGCATTCAATAAGCAATCTATATTAGCTTTGAATAACAATGATTTCAACTTTATTTGTTTGTACACTTGTTCAAGTCCAAACAACTTCGACTGGTTTATACACTTTTAAGCAGGTGCAGAGGGAATTACAGTATAGTAACTATCAAGAAAGAGCTCGTATGTATCCAGAAAACTCTCTAGAATAAACAAAACATCCTACACTGGCTCAATCACTATCCTGCCCCATGTCCTGGGAGAACATGCATATTTTCAGAGACATTCTCATCATTATCAAGGTAGAAAGCATATGCATCTCTGGGAAGAATACTGTTCCAGAGGGCAGACATCATAACAAAGAAGACATATCTCCTACATACTTATCAATGACACTATTTAAGCAAAGGTACCTAAAGCAGGGATCTCCAACCTTAGCAACTTTAAGACTTGTGGACTTCAACTTCCAGAGTTCTGGGAATTGAAGTCCACATATCTTAAAGTTGCCAAGTTTGGAGACCCCTGGCCTAAAGCACATCACACGCGCGTGTCTTCCAATCTCACTGGAAAGGCAAAAAATATTGGAGACAGATAGTGCTTCAAATAACTAGATTCTGTGCCATGATGGGGTCTATACCTGGTAACCAGGACAAATGCATTGGAGAGAGAGGAGATGGAGACTTGTTAAATGCCCTCCTGACTTTTGAAAGGGTTTCATTATAATCCTAACTTGACGATTACCTGTACACCATTTCTGAGATACTAGAGAAGGGGTGTCAAACTTAATTTCATTGTGGGCCACATCAGGGTTGTGTTTGACCTCAGGGGGCCACGGTGGGCATGGCCAGGGTGGGTTCAAAATCACTCATTTCGGGGGCTACCTATGATGGCCTAAGCACTCTGCCAATGAAAATGGGCTCCCAAGATCTGTTTTTGCCTGCAAAAGCCTCCTGCAACCCTCTGCCAGTGAAAGGGATTTTGGGAGGGCCACAAGCTCCATTTTCACTGGCAAAGGCACCATAGGCCAGTCCTTCACTGTTTCCAGGACAGCCCTAAGACCATATCTAAGAACCCAGTGGGACAAATCAAACCCGCAAGTCAGGTTTGACACACCTGAATTAGAGCTTAAATGAACATGTAAAATACCTCACATTCCAGGAACGTGTCCAACTGAGATCCTAGATCAAATTCTGGGAAGCCTCATGATCACAGCCATCCACCTGTTCTTTAAGTAGGAGCTATGAGTAGAAAAGAACTCCCAAACTGTGCCTGAAATTCCAAGTACTACTCCGTACCAGACTAAAAATGAAAAGTACCCAAAATTGGGGGCCCAAATATCCACAGCCATTCAGTTGAATCTGAGTCTGTTCCTGACTGAAATAGGTCCAGAGAATGCATTTTCTTCAGGATTGTGTGGAATAGTTGACTGATGACCTTCTCAATAAGATTTCTCCTGATACTCTTTGAAGTGCATTCTGGACAAGTAGAATAACATCTATTTTACAACCTTCTCCATTTATATTTCAACCCTGCCTTAGTTATCTTTATCTAAGGAGGGGGAGGGGAGATACACACAACACATTTCCAAATACAGCACTGAACTGCCACCACCTACACTTATTATTTTCTAAGGATACCTTAGAAAAGTAGCCTATGCGCAGCTCAGTGGCATTATTTAACACAAAGATGCTGGTTCTTAAATCTGAATAATATTCATTTTAAAAATCAAAGTTATTTAAGGCAGGGGACCAAGAAATATTATTGGACTCACTGATATATAAAGATAAAAGTAAAGGTTCCCCTCGCACATATGTGGTGGTCGTTCCCAACTCTAGGGGGCAGTGCTCATCTCCATTTCAACGCCGAAGAGCCAGTGCTCTCCAAAGACACCTCCGTGGTCATGTGGCCGGCACGACTAAATGCTGAAGGCACACAGAATGCTGTTACCTTCCCACCAAAGATGGTTCCTATTTTTTCTACTTGCATTTTTATATGCTTTCAAACTGCTAGGTTTGCAGAAGCTGGCACAAGTAACGGGAGCTCACTCCGTTATATGGCACTAGGGATTTGAACCATTGAACTGCCGACCTTTCTGATCGACAAGCTCAGTGTCTTAGCCACTAGGCTACCGCATCCCAATATACAAATGTGTGTGTATGTATGTATGTATGCATGTATGTATGTATATACATGTTGTGTGTGTGTGTGTCTGTGTGTGTGTTGCAATTGTGCTGATAAATAAAGGGAGACTAGTATAGATCTATCTCAAGATATTTAGCTCTCATCAGCTAGCAATACCCTTACTGGGAATCATAAATTATCATAAATTACAAGCACTAAATTCATTATCGTATTTTATTGTATTTTCCTAATTCTAGGTGCCTTTCCTAACCCAGAAACTTCCACATTTTGGGAGCTTCAACTCTCAGAACTTCCAGCCAACACAGATAACAAACATGCTACCTGAAAAATTCTGTGAAACACAGCCATGATAAAATTGGAAAGGACTATATTGAAAAAAGAAGCTCTGTGATTTCAGGTGACTACAAGAGTCAATAGTATGGATAGCATCTTTCATCCAACTTTTTGTCCAGCATCAGAAAACAAAAACATTGTTTGTGGAAATTTTTTTCCTGTTCTACTTCTATTACAACTGTCAGAAATTTTAATGAAAAGAAATCTGAAAGTGTCAAATTTTTAAAAAGTGTACATTCAGGATCCACATCATAAGATACTAAAGACAGATGCACATCTGATTTGTTGATGCAGTTATATCTCCAAAACATTATAATTGGTAATAGAACCAAAAGGAACAGACTCAGAAAGGGATAAGACATTGCATTGTACATAAAGACACCATGTGGGCGTCCACAAAAAAAGTCACAATATGGGCAGCAGAAATCCTGTTGACAAGGTTTCTGTACAGATAATAAGAGAAATAAAAACGTTGTAATCATGACTTTTAATTTTAGATTGCCTGGACAGTTAAAAGATATTAATGAATACTTTATGTGCCAAACTTTCAAAAGCAACATGAAATTGGCATAAACAGACTTCAACTACCTTTCTTCTGCTAAAAATATAATTTTGTCGATAGACAGAAGCTGAATAAATTCCTGTGTTCTCTTGCTGTCTATTTCCATTTGTCAGAAAGTAGAAGAAAGAACATGGGAATTTGCTATCCTGGATCTCCAACGGTGAAGACGAAGAATGAAAGATGATTGATTTGATTTTATTTGATTTAATTTAACTTTATTTGTATGCCGCCCTTTTCCCTGAGGGGACTCAGGGCGGCTCACAATTCAGGGGGAGGGAAGGACAAAACAAGTTATACACATGAAGACAATACATCGTTAAAAAGCACAACAGTCATACTATTCGGGTGGGGTTGAAGTCTTTAGCCCCAGGCCTGTCGGGACAGCCAGGTTTTAAGGGCTACGCGGAAGGTCTGAAGGGTGGTGAGGGTACGAATCTCCACGGGGAGTTCGTTCCATAGGGTCGGAGCAGCCACCAAGAAGGCTCTCCTCCGGGTAGTTGCCAGTCGACATTGACCAGCTGATGGAATTCGGAGGAGGCCTAATCTATGGGATCTTATTGGCCTAGTGGAGGTAATTGGCAGTAGGCGGTCTCTCAAGATGACTAGAACTTCTGATAAAGAGACATGTTAATCAATTCTATAATAGGAGATGAGGAACACAAAAGAATCAGAGAGTATATTGCTTTCAGAACAGCACATTTATATAAAATCAAAGAGAAGGCATTTTAGATTCAAAAGCTTAAAATCCTGAAGATGAAAAGTTTCCTGAGAGAATGACAATCCTACAAAAAGAGATACTGGGACACAATTGCAAAGAAGGAAGGAAACATATGAAACAATGTGAATACATACAATACTGAGAAGAAAAAGGAATATGCATAGGAAATGGAAGGAGGGAGCCAAAGGAGGAGGAGGAGGGGAGGGGAGGAAGAGGAGAAGGAGGAGGATAAGGGAAGGCAGTCACCACAAGATTATTGCAGCACAGAGTAGCTGAGGTTTCTAAGAAATTCTTCAGAAACAAAGACATGTTTTATGTTTAAAAAAATATGAAAACAGAAAGGTGATAGGTAATGGAAGATGAAACAATGACAGACAACTCATATTTGCCATCAATCTTCTTTCAGAAGAGAAGCAGAGTCCTAGCTGCCCACTGATTGCCTCTAATGGAAGACAGGAGCTGCAGCTCAGGATTGTGAAAGACAGGGTAGAACCACCCCTTAAACTATTTGAAATGAAGTTAAATCTTCAGGTCCAGATGGATTGTATCCTAAAGTACTAAAAGAACTAGCAGAAGAAATGCTTGTATAATCTCTGGAAAATCCCAGAAGACTTCAAGGACAGCAAATGTCATGCAGAAAAGGAAAGTAAGGGATGCCATGACGGAAGGAAATAGGAAATTGTATCCTACAAGGAGCTGGGTTCCCGAGAAGAGTTTAGGCTGAGGAGAGATATCAAATAGAGGAGTTGTTTTTTTTCCCCTGTTGGGCAGAACCAGAAGCAATAAACTGAAAATAGATGGAAATAATTCATCTCAGATATTGGGAAGCATTTCTGATGACAAGAGTGAACTACTTCATGAATTTTCTGTGTTTCCCATCATTGGAAGCCTTCAATCAAAAGCTGGTTGGCCATCTGCCATAATAGATCCTATACTGAAAAATGGTTAGGCTAGAAGATCTCCAAAGAATCTTCCAACTCACTGATTTTATGATTTTGAAAACAGATGTAAAATATTGTTGCAGGGAGTTCTTCTCTTTAAGGACAGCATTACCATTCTGAAAAAGAGAAATCTGATGGGTATAATGTTACAGAATCCTGAACTCTGAGCAAATAGGTAGACGAGGGGCAGAAAATTCAAGAGGACACTCATACAACAACAAAAGAACCCCCCACGTTTCAATCATTTAATCATCTGTAAAAAATTATCAATGATCCTCCAAATAAAATATAGTGATCAGAAATTACTCAGTATTTAGGAATTCACATTTTAAATATTTTCTGTACAGCAAAAATGGTTTAAATGTATTCAAATGAAAGACAGGAAAATTGGCTCACCTGAAAATGAACTTCAAAATAAATTTAATATTATTCAGTTGTAAGTAAATTGTAGTCGGAGCTTTCACAATGCCAGCTAATCTCTCCTAAATTAAAGTAGGAAGTATTGTATTTCTCTACTACTCACATATAATAAACATGCCTCCTATGCAGAAAAGAAAATCCAAGCAGCAGGTAGGGCTTGCAGAGATCCATGCCCTTAAAGAGAAAGCCAAGGAAACCAAGAAAGAGTTTATGTCATCAAAAGCTGAGATGGGTGGCAGAAAAGCTTGTTCCCATGAAGAACACCTGTCCAGACAATAAGTGTTACGGAGCGATTTAGGCTCACAGAAATCTTTAACACCATATCTGGCTTTTGTGGAAACTAACATGGCATTATTAAATACTAACTCTGGAATTATAGAAGGAAGGATCTTGGTGAAAGATACTAGATACCTGTTCTGACCTAGGCTTCCCAAGAGCATTAAGCAAACTCCTTGCCCCAACAAAAACCCCTTTAATTAATTTATTGTGAATTCCGCTCATTCACATCCGGCAAAGTCTTTCAAGGGAGGGTTTACAGTCACAGACCTTATCTGGCTTGGAGACCTGCCAGGCCGATATCTGCAAAACTTGGCAAGGAGTCTTGGAGAGTCACGAACCAATTAAGTGAACTAATTGTCTCCTGTAAACTCCGCTCCCCTTTCGCTCCTCTTTTATTCCCTCTGGGAGGGGCCATTCATCATCCAACTGTGGCCTTACTCCCAAGTTGACCCCTGTTCTTTAGCTGTTCCCTTCATTTGGCAACTCTGCGCATATGCACAGCAGGAACAGGCTCCAGCTGTTCATCTGCTTCACTGATGTCTGACTCTGAAGGCAGCTGATACCTGGCATATGGCTCTGGCCCCCTCTCTGCCTCCGACACAGAGCCCTCATCAGAGCCTTCCCCAGACTTCAGGACTGGCCCATGTTCCTCCCCAACCTCCTCACTGTCCGAATATACTGCCAGCTCTGCTAGCCACTGGCGGGCCACAACAATACAGATGTCTCAGCTATCAATTCTGTCACTTAAATTTGGTGGCAAGAAAATGTACTGTCATTAGCTGATGAACCAGAGAGAAAACCTTCTCTGCCTTGTGATTTGCTAAGCATACAGTCCAGTAATTGTCAGGAAGAACTTTGCTCAAAGCTTCCTGTTTTCTCCTTTTCAATTTGGAAAATGTCAGCACTATCTTTGATTTTTTTTTCCCTTCACCTTTGTGATCCCTGTTCGAGGGACAAAATCCTGCCTCTCATGATGTCTCCAATAAAATGGAAATTGATCATAGCAAAGACAGAATTTCAGTCTTAGTCCAAAAAAAAAAAAAAAAGGCATTGCTATACAGGCAAACAGGAAGTCTAAGCTTCAATTCAAGGTTAATAATATCTATTTCTTCTCCTAATCAGAACAAGTCATTTTCCCCCCGGGACACAAAGTCTGAAAACTTCTAATTTCCAGCCCCAGTGCTTTTTACTCAGTAGGCAGTTTTTTTTAAAGAAAACCTTAAAAAATAATAAAAATCCAAACTCTTTACATCTTGTTCTTCAGCCTAAAGACAAAGGGAGAATGCCATTATTTTCTAGGACAAATTCATCAAAATGGATAGATTTTGAACTAAGAATTGCTGTACAAACGTAGCTCCTCAATTTGTGGCAGCACTGTTTAGTGATACACAGAGATAATATAAAACATAATGCAATTTACCGCTTCGTTTCGCATAGAATCTGACTGGCAACACTAGCTCATGGTAGCAGAAATTAGAAGAACAGCAAATACGAAGTGGGGTTTTAGTTGAGGGATGGATGTGAATTTTCCTCATCGGGATTTTTTTGAAATACTGGTAATATAAAAAATATCTTTAACTTGCATAAGTGAATTTGAGATTTTTAAAAATTGTACACATTTAAGGTAAAAGTTCCCCTTGGACATATGTGATAGTTGTTCCCGACTCTAGGAGGCAGTGGTCATCTCCATTTCAAAGCCAAAGAGCCAGCGCTGTCCAAAGATGTCTCCGTGGTCATATGGCTGGTATGACTAAATGCCAAAGGCACATGAAACACTATCATCTTCCCACCAAAGGTGGCCCCTATTTTTCTACTTGCATTTTTACATGCTTTCGAACTGCTAGGTTGGCAGAAGCTGGGACATGTAACGGGAGCTCACTCCATTACGCGGTGCTGGGGATTTGACCTGCGGGACTGCCAGCCTTCTGATGACAAGCTCAGCATCTTAGCCACTGAGCCACCGCATCCCATATTGTACACATTTACTGATCATTAATTATATCATCATGTAAAAAGTTGGTTTCTGTGAATCAGTTTCTACAGATTGACTATCATAGCATTTTAATACAGCTTATGTACAAACAAGATTTTAACTGAAAACATTCACACCATTGGCTAAAAGCTACTGATGGCTTGTCACACAAGTAATTTGTTGAGTTCAACAATAAGGAATACATTCGATGAGGGAATTTGTGTCATTGCAAATGCTCTCAAACTTGTAATTCTAGTGACCTAGAATTTTCTCTCCATGATTAAAATCTTGCCATATGCTGTGCTCATGCTACATTTTTCTGTGAGCACTGCAGTGGGCCATGTGGTAAAGATAAACAGTGCTATAGTTTGAATCACAAGGATTCCAGAAGAACTTGGAAAAAACACAAGATGTCATAAATTATGCAAAAAATATTATGGTAATGTAAACCTCTTGGTAGCATGCCTCAATGTAGAATGAGTTATAGTTTGGATCCATTCCTTTCACGTCTTCATTTTTGTATTAATTGATGACCTATAAGCCAAATTTTATTTTATCTGTATATACAAGGAAATACAGATATCAATTTGTATATAATTTTGGCTATTGCTAAGGTACCTTTATTTAATTTGTGATTCTTGAAACTTCTTCATATTCATAGATACGGATCATCTTTAGAACAGGCTGTTTTATCTATTCAAGATTGTGGGGCCAATAAAATCTCAACTATGATTTGGGAACAAGAACGGATGAAGGTCATTTTGCAGGCCCTACTTAAATTAAATTCCACTTTAGTTATTTACCTCCATAGACCCTGAATAGTTACATCACTGTGCCTCTCTTTCAATCTATTTACTTTTTATTTTTTCTTTGCATAGGAAAAAAGTGTAGCATCATACACAATTTATCATTCAAACGGGCTGATTTTTCAGCACAAGGTCATCAAGTGATGAGTAACCTGTGTATGACAAACAGGTATATGGAACATCTCCAGATCCCTCCAATTGCAACCCAAATCTCAAATTTAATAAATCAGGAAAACAAATCTGCCATAATGGACTTATGAAAAGGATTTATTCAGAGAAGAACCATCATCACTGGTGCTTAATACAATAAAAATACATTTATACATCTTCCCATTAATGATTTTATATTTTTCTCCCTTCATTAACTTTGAAGTTGGTGAGGTTTAGGTTAAAAGCAAAAGAGCATACATTTGGGGGGGGGGGGGATCAAAGTTAAGAATCCTTCAGTGTATCTTCCCTAAATGATTATATATATTTTTAGTGTACAGTTATAATTTTGGCATGTAAAGATAAGCAACATGCATGTAAAGATTTGGAACATATTAGCCTCTAAGGTAAGACATGCCCCCAGCCTTCTATCCTTCTGCAAGAGCTGAAATCAGGCTCTGCCAACTGGATTGAGGACCAAATGGGAATTTCCATGCTAAGGTGGTTACTGGACTGATGAGACTCCACCTCTCTCTCTCTCTTGCTCTCTGCTCTCCACCCATTCATCTTTTTATCATATTGATGTTCTTATTCTTCTTGTGTTCCTTTGTCATTGTTTACTATATCATTTCACTTTTGTTTATACAACTTTTCATCTTTCTTTTTATTATTGTAAAACACCTAGAATAGCCCCACACAGAAATAGGTGGCTACTAAATTTAATAAATAAATAAATAAATAAATAAATAAATAAATAAATAAATAAATAAATAAATAAATAAATAAGGCTTCCTTTAGGTCAGGACTGTCAAACTTATGGCCCATGCCCGGATGCGTCACTCGCTGGCCATGCCCCGTTTAATGAAGGGGGGGAATCACGATACGTCACATCAGACTGTCATGATAACGTAAGTTTGACACTCCTGCATTAGGTCAACTTTGCTTCATGAACACATTCATACTAGGTTCTTAGCAGCATCATAAAGTGCTTCACTGCTTTCTTCAAGTGCTGTTTTTCCATTTTCCAATCTGGAAAAGAGCTTGGTCTCCATCCAAGCTGTAAATAGGCCTTACCCAGACAACTTACTTTTGAAGCTAAATTCCTAGAGGGCCTCAGTTACAGAATCAGGTCAAGATACAACCCCCTTTTTTCTCAAGTTGGCAACCTATGGACTTAAATGCTGTTTCTCGTTTCCATAGCTTTAAAAAAAAACACCTTACAATGAAATACAATAATTTTATTTGGGTTTTATTCTCTCCTTTATAAAAAGGACATTAAATAAACTGGGGAAGAAAAGAAAATTCAACACAGCTCAGCGAGCAGCTTAAACAGACAGTCTAAAATCTATTCAAACAACTATTTATCAATAGCTTTCACAATATATACACTGAAGACTTACTGATCCTTGAGCAAGATTAGTGATTTATCTTGACAAATGTTGGAACACTTAGAAGGACAAATCCTCTGCCAAAATCTAGAATCCCCTTCAAAAAGGGGTAATCCAAAATCAGTTTAAATATCCACCCTATTGCAGAAGAGAACAGCCTAGTTTTTAAAATTATTTTATAAATGGAAAGAATACTTTTTTCTTCCTTTTCTTAAGATGCCGGTGTAGAATTTAGAATATTGGACGGCAATTATAAGATGGTATATTTAAATGAAGAAAATTCCTTCAACATTTATTCTGCTAATTCAGATGAAATATGAACAATCCTGTTATTAAATTTATTTTTCAGGGTTTTTCCCCCTAAAAAAAACAGTGTAATATAGACATTGCATATTCTTTAGTTCCCTTCTTCAGCATCATCCCATTCCCAGTTTTGAGGAAACCACCATGCTTTCACGTCAGTTAGGTAGCAAAGACTGGTACCATATTTTAAGTTCCATTGTTGAATGGGGGACATTGACCCTGGATTTCTCCAGTTTGAGTCCAACACTCTATCCACACCACCAAAATATATAGAAACAGTTTGAATGAATGCTGAAGAGAAGTTAATTCAACAAATCCACCCAGTTTGCACTTCTCAAACTTCATTGTGAATGAGAACCATGTTTTACAATCCCTATACTTTTTCAAAACTTTTGGTGTAGCGATATTTAGGAAAAAATGATAAACAAGACATATGGATAAATTAGGCAAAGGTACACTAAATTACCTACAAATAGGGATTCAGAAAATTTCATCATACTATTTCCCAGAGAGCAACAAGTCAACAAACTAGGGAAACAAGGTATGTATGAGTTTCAAAACATCTTGTTTTGTTGCTATTTTTTTAACATGAGCCTGCTGCTTATTATCTGCCACTAAACGTTCACCTATTTGGACACTTGATTATTACCATTGACCATAGCATAGTGAACTCCTGATGTCATAAGATAACAATTATAGGCTAGATAATATTTTTTCTTTTGATGTGCTGTTCAGGGCAGATTGGGGGGGTCTGCACTGCAGCATTTAAAGGAAAATTTCAGCTTGAGCCACCAACAAAATGTTGGCCTTTAGCTTTTTCCTAATATAAAATGTGCCTCTTTTTTGACACTTGGGAAAAAAATTTAAAATTCTAAATACGTGAAATTTTAAAAGAATACGGACAAATTTTCATACTATCAACTGTTTTGGTGCTCCATCAAACATGTGTAGTGGAAAATTAAATACAGAATTACTGTATTTCTTATCTTGTTTGTATGCACTTAAAATTACAGGCCAATTTGGTTATAGGATGAAGCCTGAACAGCAAATAGAACCTTAAGAAGATGATAAAATAAAATGAAGATTTAGATAAAAAAATCAGCTATCCCTATGCGAGACAAATATTAACCATTATCTTTCCCTAACCTTAAAAATAAAGGTTAAAGGAGATTGATCAGCAACATTTTGGAATAAAAAAAATGCAGAAAAGTTTACTTTAGCAAGGAAACTTACATTGAAGCTTATTTTTAAAGCAATAAAAAAATGGCATGAGCTACTCGTTGGTATAATTATCCCTAAATAAGATTTAAAGCCAGTAGGTAGAAATTATGAACTATTGATAGCATTATTCCTAAAATATATTCTCAAATGAGGCATAGCTTTCTTCAAAATTTCTAGTCATATAAAAGGACGGATAATGAAAAGAAACATTTTGATTGTCATAGAAATAATTGTGCTGTTCCCTAGTAATGCCTTTAATAAAACCACCCATTTAAGGAATTTAATGTTCATTTAAAGTATTTTAAAACTCAGATTTTTAGCAGATATGAACAATGGATCTACTGGGCATCTAGCATATATTGCTTTTGAAATGTGTACATATTATAGGTTCTTGCTCAGCTCCATCTCATATCATCATCATCATCAGATGGCACTGTATCTTTTTCCAAAAAAGTTCCAATTATACATGATGCAATTTTCAGTTTTCATTAAAAAAAAAACCTTAAGTGTTACTATACAAAGACTCCTCCTTTTTGGCTCTCTCGGCTATTACGTATTTCATTTTAAGGTATCTTCAAACCAGGAGTGTCCTCTTGAGAGATTCCTGCTTGCACAATTCTTTGCTGCCGCTATTCTCCAGCCTTACATATTCATTTGACAGCTTCCAAAGCAGAGGAAACTAACGTGGTGCAGTAGTTTCCTCAGTCATGGAAATTCATTGGATGTCCCTGAGTCATGCTTATATCTTAGCTTATTCTATCCCACAGGATATGGGAGAAAAATTGGAGGAGAAAGTACCATCAATGTTCCCTTGAGCTTCTGGAGGAAAGCCATGAAAGAATACCAATAAACAATAAGAAAAATAACATCCCATGTATATATAAATTCATTACACACAACATCCTTAAAATAGTTTTTGAATTAAGCTGTTTTTGGAACTGGTACCATTAAAAAAAAAATAGAAGCTTCCAGGTTGAGCTTGGCTCCCATTAGATGAACAAATCACATTTATTGTCACTAGTAGGAAGGTGATTTGATACTGCCTTCTTCTGAGATGTTTTCTGTACTTCCTAATCTATCTTAAAAATCTAAAATATTCTGGTGGCATCTAAACCAAGTAACATGTAAGTAGGCCCTATAATATTTAGATTCTGCAACTACAGAGCCAGGTCCATGCAATGCATGAATCCACTTGAAGCATATTAAAGCTTTAACCAAGACTGAAACCAAGCAAGCTTAGTCTGTGGCATGAATGAAGGACCTAGGTTTTTAACTGACCTGATTATGTTTTCTGAAGAGAATCATATTGTGATAATTGAACAATCAGGGGGAAAAAAATCAAAATCAATAATCAGCATTGAGAATTAGTAGTCCTGCTGCTGCATTTCTAATTTGTTTTGAGATGGAATCAATGTCCAACTTATTTGATTGGACAACAAATTGCTGCTTTGATCACAGCCCTCCAGAAACACCGTCATGCTGAAAAGAGAAGCACTATATCCACAAGATCTTGTTTGAAGGTTCTAGTAGAGGAATGCAACCAGTGGTAGGATTCAAATAATTTAACAACCAGTTCTCTGCCCTAATGACCAGCTGGGTAGGTGTGGCTCAGTGGTCAAGAGAGTGGGTGGGCATGGCCAACTCAACGTCACTCACATCAATGGGCACTTCACTTTAGCTGTTATAATGGAATAAGGGTTAACTGGAGAGGCAGTTTCTATAAGCAGGACAATGAAGATGAGGCTAGAAACAATACAAGAATGTTTCCTTCCTGCTTTCCCAACAGAATTAGCCCTGTAAAGTGGAAAAAAACAAAAAGAGATTTCTTCCAACAAACGGTTCTCCCAACTGCTTAGAAAGTTAACAACTGGTTCTCCCGGGTAGGTGCGGGCTGGCTGAACCCCACCACTGAATGCAACTGTCACAGGCCCTTAACCAAAGAAGAATATCCTCCCTCTATGTGGGAAATCTGCAGTTCCAGGAGAGACACACATGTGACAAGAGTGAGGAAGATGCTTGCTTAGCCAGCTACGTCAACCAAAGTAAATCTGACGATCAGTGAGATGACAGATGCTGCAGTCAAAACCAGTGGTGGTATTCAGCCGGTTCAGACCGATTCAGATGAACCAGTATTAGTGACCTGGGGGTGGGCTCACACACACACACTCGCCCTAGCTTAGCTAGCACCTTAGCTCTATGTCATCCTATTTAGTAACATTTTCTAAGTCACCTGTGTATATGCAAGCCATACATGCAAGCAAAGCACATGTGTGGAAGATGCACTCGCTCACAGTTTCAGTGCACGGTGAACCAGTGGTAAAATTATGTGAAACCCACTTCTGCAGTCAGCGCTAAGGAGCATGAATTCAATTATCTCAGTAAAATATCATGACCACAACTAAGATGATACTAAAGCTCCCGACATAAAAATGAAAACAGGATGGAAAGCAGGGATTTCTTTTGGAAATTTATTATTTTGTGATGTGACAATTACTGTGTGAAAAGATAATGATATCATTATATAACAGAAAAGAGCAGGGCAGAATTTTGCAGGTGGTTGTTTGGGGGCGGGGGGATTGGTTTATTTTTATTGTTAAATGTTTTCAAGATTTTTTTACAAAATGAGAAAAAGCCCCAAAGGATATTAGATGGGTTTAGATGTAGGTTTTTAAAAGGTCTGAAGGTCGTGTGTGTGTGTGAGTGTTTAAAATTGATGTGTTTATTTATTCATTACATTTTATTTTATTTTATCATATCATATGATTCCAAGAGACTCTGATTTTGATTATTCCAACCCAGTGATAAAGCTGTGACACAAATCTATACTAACTGCAAAAATACAGTTTTGTACTACTGAAAATGAAAAAAAAACCTCACTTGTAGAATCAATAGTGGTGAGTTCATTACTGAATAACTGCTTTTTGACTGGATTCTGTAGCTAAAAGCAAGCAAAGCTTTTTTTTTAAAAAAAGAAGAAGATGAAAGCTATTATTCGCTAATTGAATCGCTCATGAAGATGAAACATTGGTTTCTGTTGGAACATTGGCAAAACCATTGCAATGAGATTTACTCCCAATTATGGTTGGGCTGAGTTGCCGAATGCTGTATTTTTCTTAAATTCTTACTGAACATGAGGGTGAAATGCATCCAGTTCAGTAAGATTTACTTTTGGAGAAATTTACAAAATATTTAAAAATTTATGACATCCCCATCTTCCTTTGAAGTGGCCAAGTAAGTGTCTTCTCCATTATTTCCTGCATATCCCCTATTAAGGTGAGTGGGGTTGAGACAATATGACTGGATATTGCCACTCAAGTGAGCTTCAAGGCTGACAGAAAACTCAAACTATAGTTAACCCCAGTCTTAACTATAATGTCACAGTGATTCTGCCTTTTGCTTTGGCATGTTGAATGCCTGTCTAGGACCGAAAAGGATAAACTCTGAACTATATTTACCTCGACCAATACTTGAAGAGTTCAGACAAATATCCCGTTGATAAATCCAACACTTAAAAAATCCCCCCCCCCCCCAAAAAGCAGACAGTCCCATGATAAAATCTTCAGCCGTGGCTTATTAGAATCAGATCATCTTCTTCTAAATTCTGACTCACTGGAAACATTCATATTCTTAAAATGTAAATAAATTATTATATAAAGGTCTTCTGGGTATTGGCAGCATCTTTTATGGTAATAACAATATCTGACTTCTGAAAAATGAATTGTGGAGTTGGGAAATTATACAGCATTTCCTCTTTCAGAAATTATTTGTATGGAAACGCAACAGCACAAAAAAATGTCAAACTTTGGGAAATTTGAGAGGAATAGGGAGCTACGATGTTATAGGGAGCTATACAATGTTATATTAAAATATTTCCAATCACACAGTGGATGTCTTGTTAACTTCTTTCACATTTGACCCAGAAGAGTTTTCAGATTTCTGAGGGAAATCTGGGGACATGAGCCAGCATGATTTAGAAATGCAGCATTCGACTAAATGCATAAATACAAGATACAGTAGAACCTCTGGTCATGACCATAATTTGTCCCATAACTTTGGTCGCAACCCGACTTGTTCGTGACCCAAATTCTAATTTTGGAAATTTGGCGCTTACAAAAAAAAATGGTGCAGGAGGGGAAATCGGCCATGACAAAAAAAATACGTGAATTTTTTGGTTGAAACCCAATTTGGTCGGGGTCAGAAGCGTTCATGACCAAAGGTTCTACTGTACAAGTCAAAGACAAGATCAGAAATACTTTACATGTATGAACTACCTAGGATTCTTTATTATGCCAGGACCATGTAGATTTTATGATTCTAATGTACAGCTTCCTTGGCATAATCATACACTCAGGTTGCCCTGAGGATGTACAAACATTAGCATTTCCCTATTGTGGAACTCACCATTGTGTCATGGAACACGTTAACTTTATCATCAATATAAAGATGGAATGAAGTGCGGCGATAATATTTTACATGGATGTTCTCTACAGAATACTTTATATAGCATACAGGTAGCCTTTGACTTACAACAGTTCACTTAGTGACCATTTAAAGTTACAACGGCACTGAAAGAAGTTGACATATGACCATTTTTCATACTTACAACCTTTGTAGCATCCTCATGTGATCAAAATTCATATGCTTGGCAACTGACTCATACTTATAACCATTGCTGTGTCCAAAGGTCATGTGATCATCTTTTGCAACCTTTTGATGAGCAAAATCAATGGGGAAACCAGATTCACTGTTACTAACCTATCAACTGCAGTGATTCACTCAACAACTCTGGCAAGAAAGGTCATAAAATGGGGCAAAACTCACTTGTTTGTTTGTTTATTGGATTTATATGCTTAACAAACGTCTCACTTAACAACTGAAAATTTGGGCTCAATTGTGGTCATAAGTTGAGGACTACCTGTACTTAAAATTCTTAGGAATAGGAGACTAGCTTCAGTCACACAAAAATGTATCAGGCAATACGGTAACATGTTTTCTTTAATATTTAAAGACAAGTATATAGTTAAGGATGTACATATCAATGAACTTGGATTTTATCTGACTCTAAAGTATTTACCGTATATACTCGAGTATAGGCCAACCCGAATATAAGCCGAGGCACCTAATTTTACCACAAAAAACTGGAAAAGTTATTGACTCGAGTATAAGCCTAGGGTGGGAAATGCAGCAGCTACCGGTAAATTTCAAAAATAAAAATAGATACCAATAATGTTTTTGAATATTTATTTCAAAGAAAAACAGTAAACTAGCGGTGTATTCAATGAAATACTTCACTCACCTCATGATGCTGATGTCCCGCTGTGATGATGATGTCCCGTGCAGCCGCGGGAGCGATGTCCCGCCTCCTATGACACACAGCACAGTGATTCCTATCATTGGATCACTGTACCAGAAGAGGTGGGACATCGCTATGTGGCTGCTTGGCATAACAAGGAGGAGGTGGGACATTGTTGCAGAGCGGCAGGAGGGGGAGGAAGGGGAATCGTAAGACAGCCCTGCATTACATTAGAACGTGAGGAGGGGGGATGGTGCGGTGCGTGCTGCACGGCAAACTGACACAGAGGGAGGGGAAACTCACAGGGGCGCTGGGCCATTCATGAGCGTCACCCAGTGGCATGGCCCCGCCCCTTTTTCTCCTCCATTTCGGGCAAATTTTTCACTGACTTGAGTATAAGCCGAGGCAGCTTTTTTCAGCCCAAAAAGTGGGCTGAAAAACTCGGCTTATACTTGAGTATATACGGTATTTATCTAATGTTACCAATCCAAGGATTTTTAAAATGGAACTAAATATTCCAATAAACTTGGAAGAATGTCTGTATAATACAAAAAAAGATTTATTTTCCTGATTTAAGTAGTAGGTTCCTGAATAATGCACTGGATCATAAAGTTGCATATGTATATGTATATTGTGTTGTATAACACATACTGTCTAAACTGAAAGCATCAGTTCTATACATGGATCAGAGATCTGGCTATGTCTGAGTTTTTAAGAGGCATATTGTTGCTGGCATGGTTGCTGCATCATGCCTTGAAAGCAATCAAAATCTAATCAGTTAACTTGATCTGTAAGAAAAAGATGGATAGCCATTTTTGTTGTCCTTTGAGTATACTCCTTCATATTTTCTTTCTATATATAGGAACAAAACTGTACTACATAACCATATCTTTGAATAAAGTGCTGAATATATCTGTGAAGCATATTATCTACTTTGTCTTATTTTATAACCAAACTATTAGGTAGAAGACTGTCCCACAGGTGCTTTTTCAAGGGATAACTGGACTTTCTGGTTTTTCTTTCAAGACATTTCACTTCTCATTCAGCTCTGAGTGTCGGTTCAGACTGGGTGAGAAGCGAAATGTCTTCAAAGAAAAACAAGGAAGTCCAGTTGCCTCTTGAAAAAGCACCTTTGGGACAACCATGACCAGAATGACTGAGAATCTCCATAGTCATTTAGATAGAAGAATATGTTAAAAGCCTATGAAAAATGATGAAAGTTCTGTTCTTAAAGAATGTAGAGAATTACTAATTAGATGCTGGATACTGAGACAATGATGTATGAGATGATTTCAGTTAATCCTAAAAGGAAAACAAATTAACTCATTAAGAGGAGAAAAGTGCTGGGATTAGTGACAGCTTTGAGCTCTTCTATGTTCTCTTGTGATCCTTAAATATTTCGGAAACACGATCCACCATACACACAAATACCAATAATACAATAATTACAAAAGTTCTAGTGAAATCTATATCTTTGTCCAATCAGTTCATACTGTGATCTCAAAGACTTCCATGTCCTTGAGTGATACAAAAAGCCTCCCTTTAAGTCTTAGCTTTCAGGCAGTATTCACCCAAAACATATTTCCATCAAAATCGTGCAATTCAACTGCTGAATATACTTGGTTCAAAATTGGGGATAGATTTATTAGAAGAGCATGAAAGTGATTTTCCTAGTCATTATTGTGGCACATGGACAAGGTCTGCAAATCCCACATTTGGGTTTCTCAACTTTACATATCCTTACCATACCTTGAAAGACGATCGCTGACTCATGATAGTTAACTATAGCAGTTTAATAACAAGAGCATGAAGATGGTGGATGCAGGGTTGACACCCTTCATATGAACAACTACAACACCAAAGTGCACCTTGCCAATAATATGCTCTTACACTACTACATTCTTTTGCAATACTTCCTTATATTCAATTTTGGGGCAAACTCTGGGAGACAATGGAGGATTGGCGTGCTATGGCCCATGGAGTCACAAAGACGACTAAGTCTGATGACTTAGTGAGTGAACTACAACAAGGCAGCCCTCCCTTTTTCATTCAAATGTCCACATTGTTATAACTTGTTCCACAAAATCCAGCTATTATAAAATTGTGTGGTGTTTTTTCCCCTTGCCTGATGCCTAGTGCTTTGAGACAGAGGTGGTATTCAGCCAGTTCTGACCAGTTCTAGAGAACCGGTGGAAAAACCTCTCTCCAGAGAACCAGTCCACGGGGCAAAAAATGTTGGGGCCGCTGCTTTAAAACACCATCCCCAGACTGATACCCTCCAGATATGTTGAGACTCCATTTACTAAATTACCTACCAGCATGGAGCAATAGCTAGCTGGGAATTGGTTAAAATTTGTCCAAAAAAGTTCAGGTTGAAGAATTATCTTCCAAAGGCTTTCAGCTAAGGATATTCCAACAGCCTATCAGAGCTTTACCAAATATACCAGAAGGAAACCCAGGTAGCATTTTGTCTTGCAAATGTTTGGAGGCGAAAAAGATAATCACACTACGAATGAAGGCAAATATGTGTGTCCCAGGATAATGCTGCAGGATTCAATCTGGACCAGTCACTGGGACCAGAAGTTTTGTATTCCAAGCTTTTGGATTCATGCTAGAAGATGGGCTTCAGCACGAGTCCCAAAGCTTGGAAGACAAAACCTCTTGTCCTGGTGACTGTTCCAGATTGGATCCTGCAATTTTCAGCAATAATCTGAATAATCAGCAATAATGATAATCACCAATACATCAACCTACCACATATCACTCTATATTTTAAGAACAGTTAAAATGGAATTATGAAAAAGCAGAGTTTAGATTTAAAAAGGACTGCATTTTCTTCTGGACAGAACCTGAAATATTTTTTTTAAAAAAAAGCAATGTCAATGGGACCTAAAGATAATTTAATTAACTTTAAAAAAATAATTCAGGAATAGGCATTGTGTTCCCCATCAGAAATTTAGGATTTCACTTCTTATCAGCTTCTATCACACATCCAATGACAGAGTTTGTAGCCTAAAGAAGTCACCATACTGAATATTGTTGGAAATAGAAAGTGTAACTAGAAGCATAGAGGATACCAAGGGAAATTAGTGTGGGACCACTGCCATTTCTGAATTAGATTATACAGAAAGGTGCTAAATATTGCCTAGTTACTATCCAGGATATGTGTAAGAAAGATGCTCTGTCTGATTTCCAATATGTGGTGCTTCCAGTATGAATAAGCTTTCTGATAAAACTAATGTATTGTGATAACCTTTGTTTCCTTGCACATACACGGAAATTCATTTTCATACCTGTGTGAAATGAATGATGTTCCAAATAGCAATAAAATAAGTAAGCAAAAATGGTGATAGCGTAAAAAAAATCAATATTTGCCTTTTGAAGACTATCAAAACTGAACTGAAAAGAAAATGTATTGGCAAAATGATTGGATACAAAAGCAAAATTAATGTCCACAAAGGAAAAAGACTTTCTGCATGGCTTGCCTTTTACTTCAAATTATTCATGAAAGTCAACTGAACAAAGTTCCTTAAAAAGAAGTTGGAGAAAGTATAACTCCTTAATATCTTGAACTATGCACCAAGAGAAAAAGAGTGGAGAGAGGGAGAGAGAGAGATGGAAAGAAAGAAGAGAAGGGAGAGAAAATTCATTTCACAAAAAATGAATGTGCATATGTAGTTTTGGCACATTACACTGCACCAAGAAGATGCTAGTCCTTTTAAAATCAAATCATTATAATCATAAGGTGTTTTTATGTTCTGGTGAAGAAAATTTAGTAACCTTATGTTTTATTTGCTAAAGTATATAAGTAACTTCCTTGATAAATAACCCAAACCACTTTAACACTTTGAGGATTCCCAGTATCTAACTTTCTTAAAGGAAACTGTTAACGAGAATGAGTATCAAAGAAAAGTGATGGGCAGATGATATTAAATATATTCATCATAATTTATATCAGAAAAAATCCAAATCCCAGAGTTCTGAGTCCCAGATGATAAGGCTTTAGTCATTCTATATAAAATAAAGGAACCTAAATTGGCTGTGACGATGCACTCAACAGAGAAAAACAAACAGAGAACAGCGAACACCTCACAACTTGCTTACCATGGTGTGAAGACACCATTCTTACCTTTTGCTGGGGATGCTGCCTCACAATACCATCTCCATCTCACACGGAAATGACTGTTGAGGCAGACTTCAACCAATCTGACATGGAAGTAATGTTTTCCTTAGGAAAATGGAAGAAGGCCTTCCATCTGGACAAGTGTGATACATGAAGCAGCAGGCTGGAAGTTGGCCATTTGCTTGCCTACAAATACATGTCTACTGCATGTCCTTTTGTAAGAAGTGATGCTATAGAACAGGAGTGTCAAACTGGCAGCTCGCGGGCCGGATGCGTTATGTGCAGGCCACACCCACTCCAGGTCGGCAAATGGGAAAAACATCACAAAATGCCATGTGACAACGTGACGATATGAGTTTGACACCTGTGCTATAGATTCTTTTTTTTCTCACTTCCTTTCACTTGCATTAAGTATAGTACTGAACATAATGCCTAGAAGTATAATGTATAGTTTACTTACTATATTGTATAATGTGACTTCATTGCGCCAGAGAGAACGACAAAGCTTTTAGCGCCCTGATGGGAAAGCTTGGGTGGTTAATGGAAAAGGAGGGCTGAGACTTCCAGCCACTAGAGATTCAGCTGTACTGTTGTTCCCTTTTGCCGAGATGGGTGGCAAACAAATTTAATAATAATAAATAAATTGTTACACTTTTCCAACAAACTACCCTTGTGTAAACTTATTTGTCAATAAGTCTGAAGGGCACAAAACAAAATAATTTTAAAGTGAAGCAATTAAAGATCCAAAGCCTTTACAGTTAATGGAAAGGTTTTCTAAATAGGGAATATAAGTTATAAACCTTGCAATGATTTGAAAACGTCCCTAGGTATGATTAGGCATGCATGGATGCAAATATGATTTGCATTCATGTTCACTAACTTTATCTATTATTAGTAAGAACTGCTAAATATTTACTACCAGAGGAAGTGGAAGAATCTCACTTGTTTCCATGGACAAAGATAACAGATAATACAAAAGAGACTTTAAAAAGAGAATAAAGTTCATTAATAAAAAATTAAAATTTCATCAATCTTAGGGCAGCTTGCCAGGGAAGAGATGAAAATGAGTTTTGAAAAAGCCTCAACAATAGGAAACAACATGAACAATTATATAAGAGCAGTTTGAGCCAGGTTAAGGCACCAGGTTAAGGCACCAATTAGACTGTGAGTTCTAGTCCCATTTTTCGGCACAAAAAGCTGCCTGGATGACTGTGGGCCAGTAACTGTCTTGGCCCAAAGGGTTGCAGAGTTGTCATTGTGCAGGGTTGTTATTGTGCAAAAAATAGAGGGGGAATGTTCCCTGCCTTTAATTTATAAAAATAAAATAATAAATCAATAATGCTTTAAAAAAGCAATAATGCAATTACTATAGTTACCATCACCTAGATTCATGCATTAAGACTGTAATTCCTGTAATTTTCAACTAGCATGTTAGTTGGACATTCTGGGAATTGCTATTGATGTTGGAGATCACTTTAAAGACCTGTATGACATTGGACCAGGGACGTGGTGGCTCAATGGCTAAGATGCTGAGCTTGTCAATCAGAAAGGTCGGCACCGTGTAACAGAGTGAGCTCCCGTTACTTATCCCAGCTTCTGCCAACCTAGCAGTTTGAAAGCATGTAAAAATGCAAGTATAAAAATAGGAACCGCCTTTGGTGGGAAGGTAACAGTATTCTGTGTGCCTTTGGCATTTAGTCATGCCAGCCACATGACCACAGAGATGACTTCGGACAGCGCTGGCTCTTTGGCTTTGAAATGGAGATGAGCACCCCCCCCCTAGAGTTTGGAACGTCAAGTACATATGTGCAAGGGGAACCTTTACCTTATGACATTGCTCCAGGTTACCTGAGAAGTATCTCACCCCAATAGGATTGGCCTGTCCCACTCATACTGGCAGAGGCAACTTACTACAAACCCTATCTGTCAAGGAATTCCAGCTGGAGGGGTCCAGAAGAGTCTTCTCTGCTGTGGCTCCTACCCTTTGGAATATCTTGTCCCCAGAGATGAGATATGTCCCACCCTCCTGGCTTTCCATAAAAGTCTGAAGACCTGGCTCAGCCTTTTGACTTGGGGCTGCAATGAAGGAATATCATGTTGGAGGTGGTTGATGGACCAATATAAGTTCCTCCTCACACCCATCCTGCTCTTTCCCTCCCTTTTTACAATTGTTATTGTTATTAGAAATATTTATTTTTATTGTTTTATTCCTTTTAATGTTGTAAGCTACCCAGAGTTGCCTATGTTACGATGGGCACAAATACATTTAATTAAAAAAAATACAAGTATTTCTCAAACTTGGCTACTTTAAGATGGGTAGACTTCAACTCCCAGAGATGGCTGGGGAATTCTGGGAGATTTGTTTTTTAATTTAAGAACATTTACATGGCTGAATAATTGAAACCCATAGCGTCTTAAAACTGCCGATTTTGAGAAACTCTGTTTTGTAATAATTGATATAAACTGTGTGTTCTGCCTTTCTATTCACCGAAAGCCCAAGATAGCTAGCCGTATAAAAATACAGAAAGACAAAAGGAAATGTGTTATCTGAAAAAGATATTAATATATACAAACACAACATAAATGTGATTCCATTCATTAATATTAATCATTTGGCCAAAAAGACTTTCTGGAAAATATGGATCTTATCTACTCGCTCAGCAAGCACTGAGGAAATGCAATTTTGGAGAAAATTTATTCCATACAGGAGAATTCCAACTCCTGTGAGCCAATAAATGAGCTGCTAATACATATGCGCTCTGGTGGATTTCCGTATGCATGCAGTTGTATTTTTGATTTATGTTAGCAGTTCCTGATCCATCTAGTGATACATAGATTTCTTCTGCGCAGCTCTCTCTGGTTTAACAGTGGCTCTAGTCAACCACAAGGAGTTCATTCCTATAATATTTCAGGAGCTTAATGAGATTCAAGGGCTAAGGAGGGGTTAGAAAAATACAACCCTATAAAGCATTCAAGCGTGCACGTGAGACAGAAATTATGTAAATAGTATGCAGCATCTCCTAGGAATTGGGAAGAAATTGCAGCAATCAAATGGAAAACAGGAAAACCATATGCCTACTGTCTCCTGTGGTGTAAATCACCCTGAAACATGAGCCTATGCCAATATATACACCAGCAAGGGAGATCCGCATAGCCAAAATAAACATGCCAAACTTAAGTACAAACCTGAACACCAAGTCTTAATTTCCATCAGCATATGCAGTGCATTACTTCCCTTAAAGTGGCCATCTTCATGACTGACTTGTCCCGAACTTAAGGTGGTGGTTGTTTTTTAAAATTCATATTTCCAGTGCAGCAATTCGAGAAAAAGAGCAAGTCAAACAGACTTCTAAAGGTTGGGAAACAAGTAGAAATTCCATAAGGCACTTACCCTAGCACAGTGATGGCTAACCGTTTGGTTGTTGAGTGCCAAAAATGCAAGGGAGTGCGCACAAGGGCATGTGCAAAAAACAATCCCCACACACACACACTCCCCTCACATGCACCACACTACTCGCCTCCAAGCTGAGCTTGGTATTTCCTTCGGGGGGCGGAAGAGGCTGTTTTCGCCCTTCCCAGGCTATGGAAGCTTTCCTGATGGAGAAAATGGCCTCCCTGACCCTCCAAAAGGCCGAAAATCAGCTGGCCGGTACGTGCATGCGCGCTGGAGCTGACGGTTCCCATGCCAGCAGATATTGCTCTGTGTGCCACCTGTGGCATGTGTGCCATAGGTTCGCCATCAGGGCCCTAGCAGGTTGATATAGGGAGAGAGGGACTGGGATTTCTGTGGGAGCTACTCAAGGTTCACTAAGGAGAGGGAAAAAAATAGTCCAGAAGACATCTCCCGATCCTTACTTTAACTCCTCCAAGGAATGAATAAATAGATTGCCTTCCGGAGTTGTGGGTCCTCCATCACTGCAGATTTTCAAAAATTGACTGGGCAACCAATTAGCAATAGCAGTTAGACTTATATACTGATTCATAGGGCTTTCAGCCCTCTCTAAGCAGTTTACAGAGTCAGCATATCGCCCCCACAGTCTGGGTCCTCATTTCACCCACCTCGGAAGGATGGAAGGCTGAGTCAACCTTGAGCCGGTGAGATTAGAACCACTGAACTGCAGATAACAGTCAGCTGAAGTGGCCTGCAGTACTGCACCCTAACCACTGCGCCACCTCGGCTCTTGACAGGGATAATTGACCAGGATAATATAAAATACCCTGCCTTTAACAGGGGATTGGACTAGAAGACCTCCAAGTAGTCCTGGGAGTCCTCCTGGACCCACAGCTGACTTTTGACCATCGCATTTGCCCAGGTTCGCCTGGTGCGCCAGTTGCGACCCTACCTGAACCGGGAGGCTCTCACAACAGTCACTCGAGTCCTTGTGACCTCTAGGCTGGAATATTGCAATGTGCTCTACATGGGGCTGCCCTTGAAGAGCATCCGGCGACTTCAGCTAGTCCAGAATGCGGCTGCGCGAGTGATTGCGGGCGCACCGCGGTTCGCCCACCTAACACCCATCCTCCGCGAGCTGCGCTGGCTACCTGTTGATCTCCGGGTGCGCTTCAAGGTGCTTCTTACCACCCATAAAGCCCTCCATGGTAGTGGATCTGTGTACTTGAGAGACCGCCTCCTGCCAATTACCTCCCTTCAACCTATTAGATCGCACAGATTGGGCCTCCTCCGAGTTCCATCCGCCAGTCAGTGCCGACTGGCGACTACGCAGAGGAGAGCCTTCTCAGTAGCAGCTCCGACCCTTTGGAACGATCTCCCTGTGGAGATTCGCACCCTCACCACCGTCCAGACCTTCCGCACAGCCCTTAAGATCTGGCTATCCCGTCAGGCCTGGGGATAAAGATTTTAATCCGCCCCACCCGAATGTTGAATGAATGTTGTGTTTTATTATTTTATTTCTATTTTTACTCACGTATTGTCTTATGTTTTGTCTTGCACTCCCCCTCCTATGAATTGTAAGCCGCCCTGAGTCCCCTCAGGGAAAAGGGCGGCCTATAAATAATAAAAAAAATCTATAAAAAAAAATCTATAAAGTATTTTGTACCTTCCAGACCAAAATACAATGAAACATCTAAATAACTTTTCCCAGCTTTCCATTGGTTTGCAATTCTAGGATTTTGTGCAACCAAGTCCTCTAGAGCACATCAGATTTGAAAAGATACCCATTAACTAACATCTAAATCCTAATATAGACTATATCTTTGTTCTTTCTTAGGGAAATCAATTTTACAAAGGGGCTTGGGTATCTATCCATTAGCATGATAATTCTCCAGAAACATAACACAGGATCACATTGGTGTGTTGGGAGAAGCTGGTTTTAAGAAAAATAAATTTAAAATTGAGGCAATCCAGTTTGATACTACAGAGAGCAATAGTTCTTATTATGGTTAGTTCTCCAGTGAATTGCTCTGACTCAGTAACCAAGTAGAATACTTACAACACTGAAACAAATAAAAGACCCTGATGATAGCATAGGAAGAATATAACCATTCAAAACTACTTTTCCAATATAACCCTAAACTATTTGAAAAAGAGGAATGTTGATGCTGAAAATATATCAATTTGAGTGCCATATTTTTTTCACGAGTGGTACAGTGGCCTGGAGGTAGAGGTCTCGCCTCATAATCAGGAGGCTGTGAGTTCGATCCTAGGCAGCGGCAGATATGTCTCTGGGCACAATCTGCTGCGAACTCTGCATTGGCGACAGGAAGGGCATCTGGCCAGTAAACACTCAGCTCCATTCAGTTGGCCCAACTCCACCCTGATGTAAGGGATTATACGGTCATTGCGACAAAAAAATGTGTATTTCGTTCATATAGGCATGCAAAAATATTTTAGAAATGAGGAGTCATGGAATCTGAGGTTTTCTCTCTCTAGAACAGTGATCCCCAATCTTTGCAGCCTGGGGTGCCAGCTGAAAGGAGGAGGGGGAAACTGGACCACATGAGCGGCAGGCCAGTGCACATGCATGCTTGTGCAACTCCACTTGCACAAGCAGCTGGCCAGTGCACATGTGTGTGCACACTGGCCCGCCACGTGCAAAAATGGAGCTGCATGTGTGCGCTGACCTGTCTCTTGTTTGGCCCAATTCTGAATAGGATCATGGCCCAGTAGTAGCTCACAACCCGAGGGATGGGGACCCCTGCACTAGAAACTACTTTTTCCTGATGGAAGAAGTAAAAAAATGAAGCGGGACCATTGATGATTAACAGAGTGTCATCAAGTGGCATCAAGTTAGTGTTGACTCTTACCTACCACATGGATTTGATTATATTTGTCCAATGAATTCTGTAATTATGTTCATCCACCTTCTTCTGCTCATCCTTGGTTATATTTCTGAGATACTGTGGCTGCAAGTAGGGGCTCTAATATATTAGTTAACTGTTCTGACCCCCTCCTCCATCCAGTAACGAATGCCGAGACAATATTAACTGGAATGTCACAGCACTTTATTAGCAAGAAACCAAAACCTCGGTGGCTGAAAGCCAAGCATAACGAACAGATAAGAACCTCGGCAGCAACTCAGACTTCGACAGATAACAGCTTCTCCAGCGTTAGGAATGACGTTGAATCCTGCAAAACCAGGCTCCTCCCAGTCTCTCTTTAAACTATCTTGAGAGGAGCCTAATTACAATCACCTGGGTCCAATTATCTTTGGTAACTGGGTAGCTGCTCTCTACATCGATCTGCCCGGCGTTGCCGGGCATCCAGGAACAACTCCCTTGGCTCCTCCCCACTGCTCCAATGCATGACTTCAGGATCACACTCCCTTGTCTCCTCCCCACTGGTCCAAGGCTCAGGCGCCTCCTAGTGGCCAACCAGTCTCTCTGTGCCTTGCTCGGAGTCGGAACCCTGTCCAGGATCCTCCACATCCTCCAGAGCCGACTCATAGGGCCCCTCGCTGTCGGAGTCTGGTGGCAGCTCCAATGACTCCTGCTGGGCCACAACAGTTAACATATTGATTAAATATTCTTGGAAATCAAACTAGTCTAAGTAGATTTTTTTTAAAAAACCACTCAGCCCAAAATTCACATACACAAAAGAAAATTCATTAGGTTTTTTTTATTATTATTTGTTTTTAAACAAAATGTTTGGCTTATTACTAATAGCTCTGCTTGGAAAGAAACAATGGAAGGAGGAACCTTTAAAAAGGTTATCAAGAATAATGGAAAGAACATCAAGCAGAAAGGGTGTATGGATTACTTTATCTTTTTTCTTGCTCAAAGTCACTGATAAAACTATGAGTTTCATTGATTGAGACTTCAGTAGTAATTTGTGCGGTACAGTGGTTGACCTTGATATACATTTGAAGAGATAATCTCTCAGTTTTTAAAGTCTGTTGCTTTTCTCAGGCACTGTTAGAATGCACCATATTACGCTACAAGTGCTCTCGTTAATTAATTTATGTAAATCATTGTGATACAATCCCTGATTAATATCGTCTTTGCATTATTAATTTTGAGTGTTTTAAGAGAGTGTCTGGAACAGTTGTTGAGTCTGCTTTCAATAGATTCAGATATAAAACCCAGACTCAGCAGTTTCAACCTCGATCCCAATTACATAAATATAAAAATGCACTTATTCACACTGTCTGTCATCATGAATGAAAATAAGAATCCATTTCAAATCTAATGCTAATTTTGATTAGCACTAAAGATTATAGCCATTCTAATAATATGAAACCTACGAGATATAAAATCTACTTCAACCATACAATTTTTTTATTCTGTGTTGCTGAGTATTCTTTTCCTCTGTTGTGATTCACAGAACTTAAAGACAAAAGAAGCACATATTGTACAATAGCTGTTTGTCTTCAATATTATCCAACATTAAACAACACTTGATGCATAAGCTGCATTGTGGCAATATAGAATAAGTCAATGGAGAAGTATTTATGAATTATTCAGTGATGACATTTGCTTAATTTTGACTTAATATGTTGGATAAATTCAGCTAATTGTGATTTGATGAAAACATGTCTAAGGCACCCAAGAAAACCAAATTTTCACCAAATTGGGTGATTATGCACATTCAATTATTTTATGGTACCAAATCACATTGGCTAGATTGGATTTCTTTAACAACTACATAGTGGTCAATACAATATGATGTATCTCCTGTTAAACCTAGCTAAATCAATGACCAAAAATGATTACAGTTTAAACATTTGCAAGACTATTAAGCTTAATGAGATATAACTTTGTGCTTTCTTTCTTGTGCTTGTGTGTGTGATTCCCCCCCCCCCCACACACACACACAAACAAATACTATTCTTTTGTCAATAAACTCAAAATTAGGAAAAAATACTCACAACATAGAATTATGTACTTACTTAATTTAGGAAGCTGAAATTTAGGGAGGAATTTATTTTTCTTATATGGATACAGAAATCACATATCGTCCTGCATATACCCTTAAATATCATATGTGCAGATTTGTGTATCCCCCATTCCACCCCAAAAAGTTAAGTGCTCTATCTTTCTGAGATCATTTAAGCCATTAAGGTTCCTTCTGAGTTCAGGAATTAAACGCACAGTAGCTATATTCCTTGATTTTCTAGGGCTATATTAACAACTTAACATAACACTATCTATCCGCTGTAAAAAGTTAGATGAAGGAGGTCTATACAATAGAGTGAATTGTTCCAGTTTTGCTGGCATGAAACTATAGTATGTTATGTTTGCGCAGATATATTTTAGGAAAACAGATAAATAATTATAGGACCTCAGATCATATTATAATTACAGAATTACTTCTAAACAATTAGTTACAAATATGCCAATATGCACCTCCAAATCAATGTTAGATTGACTTCCTCTCTTGCTGTTATGCCTATATCTGTCAGTATTATGGACACTGAAAAAATATTGGATGCTTCGCATCATTTTCAGATGAAGCTAGGCAACAGATTCACAGAGATCCCAATAGCAATAAACAACTTCATATTTCAGCAAAATCACCGATGGGAAGCAGTGGTGAGTAGCTGAGTCTCCCAAATAGTTCCATTTAAGATTAACTATGGCTGTGGAAATTAAGTAGAGACTCATAATTTCTTGAGAGAAACATCAGTTATATCAAAAACCAATAGACACTCAGCTTAAAGACTGAGAAGCACAGAGCAAAGCATTTGTTAAACCACAAAAAGGACAGAAGGAAGAAACACCATAATTAAACCACAGCGGATTTTTTTTTTTAAAAAAGTAAGTATATCTTTGTATTGACAGGCAGCAATCAACTTCTTAATCCGCAATCAAGATTCTTATCTAGATGAGCAGTTTCCTTTGTTTGACAGCTTTAAATCAAATACAGACTCAGAATCTTACAAGCTCTGCCAATCAGAAAATGCAGGAAATCCTGCTTGTTACCTTGATCCAGTGACCTTGATACTAGATTTCATTTGGTACTGAATCCAGTCCTGTTTGGATCAGAGGTAATTGATAGACCGCTGAACACGCTCATGCTTCCAGTTTGGATTCAGTGGCTTGTTCGTGGATATTTCTAATATTGCTCTCCTGCTCTGATGGCTTTCAACAAGCTCTAATTAATGAGGCACTCCTGATTAATTCACAAGGCTGTTCAATCTAATTCATTCCAAGTTGAAACATAGAGTTCCGACTGGAAAGCTGGAATTTTACAGAGAAAACAAAATATGTAGTTGGGGAAATCAAACCATTCTAAGAATCAATCACATATGGCAACCAGCTTGCACAAACAAAAGTGGTCCCAAGGTGAATAAGAAGGTCATAGATTTTTATAAAGACATAGGAAAACAGTCGGTATCATGGAACCATTACAGCCCTTAATAGACATGTTTTCAAAGCCATATGCTATTTATGAGCAATAATATTTTTTTTATAAATTGCACTTTGCAAATGTGCATTTCTCTTCCAATTTCTGGATGTTTATTGAAATGATCGTTCTTTGGAGGTAAATAATTGGTACCCAACTCGTGCTTAAGAGTTTGTAGAAATAGTTTCTAGGAACTCATGATGTTGTATGTGAACCTTTGACTCACTTTATTAGCTTGTCTAGAACCCAATTACAATTCCTCCTCTTCATCCAAGAAGAGGAGCAAATTTATTACAATTCCATTCTGTGTGAAAGAAAGTAGTCTTTTTGCAATTATTAACCTGCACCCTTTCCTGTCTCAGCAGAACATGTGTTAGTGATTTTGCTCTTTTCCTACTAAAACAAATTTCTCAGGATATTCTTGGGAAAGAAATAACACCAACCAATTGAATTGGCTGGAGTACTTGCATTTTAATCCAGACACTGATAACAGTTATACTTAGAGTCATATATGAATTTTGGGAGGAAATATCGAGCTAAATGAAATAAAATTTTGTACTGAATATTTTACACAAAATGGGAGTACTTCCCAGATATTTCTTGTGTTGTTTAAAATGTAATTGCTACTATCCAATTTTACATTTGCTTTTAATTCATATGTATAGCCCATGTCTATATAAATCTTCCTGCTTAGAAAAATATCTAAGGGAGGCTTATTTCATAATAAATTGCAGAGCCCATCAAGTTTCCTTCCCCAATATATCTGTAACACTGTTGGAGAATGTCAAGTTGAAGGCTAAAAGAAAATACCACAATAACATTTGCAGGTTCAAAGTAGACAGGTAATAATAAAGGATATAATAAACTCTATCTTACACTTTATACCTGAACAGGCCACAACATGACTTAGGAAGTAATTTTTCTGAAAGTATTGTGGGCTGTCATGAAGAACGACAAAACCACAGATTATCATGGAGCAGAAAATGAAGTGTCATACTCTTTTTTTAATAATAGTAATAATCTATATTCTTACTCTGTTCTGGTAGAGAGAGGGGGAAGGGAGAGGGAGAATATATATGGAAGGAGGAAAATATCTAAGTAAGGACCTTTCATAAAATATTAGTCTGATGAAAATGAATCAACATTGTTCCAATCTATAATCATTTCCAGATATAAGAGGAAATAAAACAATGAATTCTTAAATACTTCAAAAAGCTAGCATCAAAATTTTAGGTAACAAATAGGCTTTCAAATAAAAAGCAGTAAACTTTAACCAACAGTCCTAAAAACTGATATGAAGCTATAATGCATTTTATGGCTTTTTTTTTTAAAAAAAAAAAAACCTATTAATTATATAAAAAATGAGAAAGGAAAGAGAACAAGAACCAGTGTTAATTCTGGCTTACCCATGCCTTCAAGCAAACTTGAGAAATATTTACTTTTCAAATATCTATCAGTAATCTGTACTGTTTTTATTTGCAACTTTTCATAATGTACAGAACCACTGGTAAATAATCTTCCTTGTTTTAATGCAAATTCCCCAGATAACATTACAATAATGATTCCTACATAATAACCATACTGATTACAAAGTTTGTGTTAGTGCTACATATGTTATCAGCCAGGATTAAAACAATCATATCAATAACAAACCACATGAGCACATCAAAGCCAGGCCAGAGACCAAAGCAAGGTTTTAAAGGGCTTTATAGAATCCCAGGAGAAAAGACATTATCTATATCTCTGGAGGATGCTGTCCCAGTGAATGCGGATCTCCATGGAGAAGATACATTTCCTTGGCCCTGTAATATAATGTTTAATAGATAGGTTGAACATGGAACTGAAGGATAGAGAAGAATCAGAGTACTATAAAATGTAGAACAGATGGTATAAATGGTTGGATGATAGACGTGAGATACTGTATAAGAACTAAGTATTATTTATGACAAATATGATAACTTTGTATAAATCTGTAAATATTAATATATCTTAAGTGATTGTATGATATATTATACAATATGGAATATATTAGAGAATATAGAAATAGAGCTTATGTAATTACAAATGATATCAATGATATTGATATGGACTCGCTGTAATGAATGGAAATGTGTGTTTTGTTTTTTAATGTTAAAAAAAAGCTTAATAAAAGTTAATTTTTTAAAAAAGATAAAAGTTTAATGGAAAGAATCTGGCGGACACCCATTCTGCCGGAACAGTCCAGATAAGCAGAAACAGCTGGAAATACCTTATGCCACAAAGGGCTTTACTGACCACTATCATGAATTGTACCCAAAAACCAACTGGCAAACAGGCTGGCAGTAGCAGTAATTCAAGGACTAAAGCTCCATTACTGCTCATAACATTGCATCTTGTACAAACCATGGCTTCCAAATGATGTTCAAGGGCAGCTCCATGTAGAGCACATTGTAGTAATATAATCATAAGGTGAGAAGAGCCTAAAGGAGTTTAGTAACAGTTGAAGTGTATGTGAAACGGTCCTGGCCAGTCTTCTTCTGATTTTTGGCTACCTAGACTAACAATAAGAAGCACTAGTCTTAGCTGGGTCCATTGCAAGGGATTGCATTTTTAACACATTTGTATAAGGTTCCAGTGAACCAGACAATGAGTTTATTCCATTTCAATTTTAATGAAACTACAATGTGTCCAATTCTTTCTGGACCACTAGTTGCAAGAACTTTCTGTGTCTAGATTTATATTCACATTGAAAAATAGCCAAGTATTCACCAACTCAGAAATGTGGGAGGAAAAAGCATAGGTATTGAACCATGAAACACTGACCATATATAGGCGTCAATTGCTATACAGTGCAAGAAGTAGGTCTTATTTTATATAATGAATTTGGTTTAATTTCTGTCTGGTAAGGAATCTACCCCACCCAAGTTCTATTTGAGAGTTTATTGTCAACTAAGTTAACAAAGGGTCAAGTATCTGAAGAGTTTAGATATACAGTCACACTGAGATGATATGTGACAATTGACTACTGATAAAATAGGCATTTCCACAACCACTTCAACCTTATTCATATTACTATTGTGAATACATAGAGGGGGAAAGGGGGGGGGAATCTAATGAAGATAGGTGTCACCTTGGAAGAGGAGTCAAGAACAAGTTAACTACTGACTGAAAAATTTACACGTTTTATTGAAAACTCCAGACAAAAGGGAAATGGCAAGAATGTTTAATAAAAGCACTGGCGGTGAGTGTATAGATTTGCTTTTAGGCTCTTTACTATCGTACTTCTCAAGCTCCTTATGAGCTCTGAAGTACCATTGACTTCAAAGGAGATTTAAGAGCCTGTCAGACTGTGTGCTTCTGGCCTTCAGCTACTTTTGATTGAAAATATTTAGCCTTATTCAAAAAATGTCTTAATAAATATTAGTTTCATTGCTCTCTAATGCTCTGTACTAAGCATTTTAAACGCAGGTTACATTTCAGATTTGAAAAGAGAACTGAAGAAAAATGACAACACTTATCAGTCCATCTGACAAAGTGTTACAGCATACAGCAATCCACAATCTCCTCCTTGTCCAATGATATAAACTTACTGGCAGATATTGAACATTGCCTAAAAATTGGGAAAAAGAGGAAATGTGATAATAGAAACAATTATCCAGGTGGAGATAAGCTGAAATCCTTAATTGAGATTTCCTCACTAAACTGGAAATTAAAGTCAGTGGCCTAAATGTGCCACGAATACCCATTTCCAAGCATATTCAATGAAAATAATCAGTAAGAAGAGAAGGTGGAATCTGGATTAATATAGACAATATAAATAGGGTCAGCATCCCTATTTTCTGTCCCACTCTGCCTTTGTTCTGAGTCACCCTTACATGGATAATTCTGCTGTAGAGAAAATGCACTTAAGAAAAATGTATCTGATGTCACATATCAAACTTGATTTAATTCTATACTAGGAATCCAGAGTATCACTTGTTTCTCAGGTCTAGCTACACAAAAGTAGGTACTTATCATTGTAACAAAATGTTTACCAAGTACAAAATCATCAAAAAGTTGGGAAGCCAGTAACTTCGGTGAAGATTGTATATTATCATCTTATAATACACATTTTCCCTTAGTACGAGTTTCTTGACATTTATGAAAATGCACTGCATTTGAAAATCTACTCACAAGAGCTATTACATGCAAATAAATTATAGCCTAGGATTGAAAAACTCCCATCTGTTTCACATAAAGAGACAAATGTTAAGTAGGTAGTTATTATATCTTTTAAAAAAAACTATTAGGGTTATCCTCCCTGTTTAAACAAAACAAAAGATAACAGAATTATTGTTCTTCCTGACAGCTAATACAAAGCATCAATACTTATATGAGTTGGTCAAATGACAAATATCTAAGTTTCCATTACTACTTTTAATCTGGCAAGAGAAAAAAAGGAAAAGAAAAAAAAACTAATTTCTGCTCCTAATAGTAGGGTTTAACTGATGTCATTGCAAAATGACATTTAGGTAGGCTTATCTGCCTCCAGATCTTGATGGCTTTTCCAGGGACACATATAAAAAACAATAGAGAATGAATATATTGATATCACTGTCTTTAAAATAAACCATCTGTTTTCACCTTGTACCAAGGAACTGAACAGTTGCAGCTCTCTGAACTGTGATTACTTTTACAGATTATTTTATGGCCTCTAGGACTGGCTATAAATAAATAAGACATCGAGACAAATGGAATGCAAGATTTGCTAAAATAACTTGGTTTTCTTGGCAATTTCAAACTTTCCTAGCAATCTCAAAGAAATAATGTGCATTTGAAAATCATGTGCCATTGAATTTAACAGGGTTTACTCCTCAAGTTCTGGGGGGGGGGGAGAGAAACATATAGCTTGAACAAATGCAAAGCGTGCAACTATTTGGGCCAAGTCTGGGAATAACCTAAGCATTTTTATTTTCATTCTCCATGGGGGGAAACATTAATGCTTAACCATGAAATTATCTTCACGCTCTCAATCAAGTTTCACAGGAATACATTTGTTCTCTTTAATCAGTCAGCATATCTCTCACCCTTACTGCCTAAAGGTAATTAGCAAAAGAATGAAGGTTGAGAGTTGAAGGCAACAAAGATAGTATAAAAAAAAAGAAGGAAAGCCACACACCAAATTCTATCACACGCTTGTGCAATTTGATGGCCCAATAGATATTGTTGAATTCCAAGTCATCAGCCAAGCATGGTTCAAGTCACAAATTTCTCATCTGACCCATATATTAAAATGTAGCACAGTTCCACATATGTTTAATTCTAATGCTTCAGAGAAATAATAACTATTTGTACTCTAATTGTCTTATTTCCCCAGTTATTGATAGGACATGCAAATGTTTGGGGATTATACTAGACTCATTAAAATATCATTTTTCCTGAACCTCTGGGGGCTCAAACTGGGCACTTAAGATACCACACAAAAAGAAGTGCATCACCCAGACATGAGATGAGATATATGCAAGAAAAGGTTCTCAGTACAATGATTTGTATGCTTAAGGGCAAGTGGAAGTATAATGATGTAATTTAGGTAGAATTGCAATAAATATCATCGTAATTGCAAAGACTGTGAGGAACTAGCCATAATTCTGTTCTCTCTGCAATTCCAATAGCTCATGGACACTAGAAAGTTCCCGGATCTCTCTTTTTATGATTATTTTTCTTCAAACTGAAACCAGAACAGACACACCAAATGAACATGACTCCTGTGAAAATTTCACTGAGATATTTATGAAATCATAACAACAACGTGCACACGTTGTCTTATTGTTATTTTTCAGAATGTGGTAAGGTTTTTATAGTCGATAGTCTGATAGCCTCAGCCAAATACCAACCAGACTATGCCTTGGTTTTCATCATCATCATCACATTGAAGAATAGTCTTTTTTTTCCCCTTAAAGGTGATTATTTTGGCTTACTGCAGTACTTTAATTCCCTAGAGAGGGTGAATATTGATGAATGCACATAGTAAGAAGACTCATTTGAAGTTAATTAATATCCATTTTCCCCAACATTTCTATGATTTCTTCAGATACATTTCTCAAGGCTATGGAGGAGATACTTTTAAAAAAATTAAGGAATATTTTAAGCAACTCTATCTTAAAAAATGGGAGCAATTTAATGTAGCAATTAATGTGAAGTCTTGGGAAACTGTTTTTACATCACAAATTCCCTATTACTATTTATATAAGAATAGAAACCTTACCCACTGAGTGATTTTATCCCAGTCATGGTCTGTTTTAGCTCAATGCTGTTGTGCAAATAAAATGAAAAGCCCCATTTTGCTTCCAATATACAGATGATCCATAGCTCAACCAATCTGATGGATCAAGCCAATGATTTGTACAGTAGCTAACCGACTGCCTTAAGAAACTCACAAAAGTAGGGTAAGAGCTGTTACCCAAAAGCAACAAAACTTTCAATGGTTTTTAAGATGCACTGTACAATAGGTGATGCAATCATAAATGCAAGAAGCTGCTGTCCATGAATCAATCCGACTTCCAAAATTATTTACTCCCATTAATTGTAAAAGTAATTCATTCCATGTTTCCAAGATTCAGATTTTTAAAACAAAAATTTCCTATTTCAAATCTTTGTGCTCATTTTTTTGTATATAACTTTTGGGAAAATACATTCTATAAATCCATTTCTCAAAATGAGGTCAAGGGCTTTATGGTGTACCTAATGAATGTATAGTAGACGCTGTTAAAAATTTCTATCTGTTTTGCACTCAAGCTGAGACTGGAAGACTGCAGAATTTTTACCATAAATACAGAGGAAAGATTTCTTTCACATACCTAACTCCACTCTATCTTCCAACTGAACAGAGTACCATGCATTTGCAACCCCATGCTAGTCTTTTGTGGCAGACTTTCAATAGGTTAAAATTAAAACAGAAAAACTGAAATAGTTTCTGACTATTGAGATGAACACATAGTTTACACCAAATTGAGAGAGCTTCAGAAAAAAAAGCAAATCTGTTGTAGCTTTAATAAATAACAATGTGATAATGATTTGGCATGTTATCAAAGCATCACTCTGGGATTTGATATAGTTTGTAGTGGTGGTGGGGATCCATAAGGCAACTGTTAAAGAAATATAATTGCAGACTGGTATCTATTTTTACAGCATGTTTAGCATCACAGTTAATTTACGGTGATTGGAGATTTTAGTTTAATAATTATGCATTTCATTAACTACAATAAAACCCCAGCCAAAATGTCTAAAGATCAGGGATGCTGAGAACTATAGTCCCAAAACATCTGGAAACCCAAGTCTGAGCTATGCATGTACTTTCTTCTGGAACCTGATCTTGAGAAGAGATATAGTGCTGAAGAAGTAAGGAAGCAGAAGTACCAAGATGAAAAAGTTAGCAAAAGGAGAGATAGGACTCATAGAAAATAGTGACTTATAACCAATTCTCATAGGACCATTGCATCATCCCCATAGTCACATGATCAAAATTCGGACACTTGGCAAACAGCATGTACAGGTAATCCTCAACCTACGACCATAGTTGAGTCCAAAATTTATGTTGTTAAGTGAGAAATTTGCTACATGAGTTGTTTGCCCCATTTCATGACTTTTCTTGCCACGTTGGTTAAGTAAAGCTGTTAAATTAGTAACACGGTTGTTAAGTGAATTATTGTTTCCTCATTGACTTTGCTCATCAGAAGGAACACTGCAATTGTCATAAATGTGAGTCAGTTTCTCAAGCATCCAAATGTAAATCATGTGACCATGGGGAGGCTACAAAGGTCATAACTGTGAAAAACTGTTTAAGTCACTTTTCTCAGTGGGTATTTCAGTGAGATTCTCAGTCATCCAGGTCATGGTTGTCTCAAAGGTGCTTTTTATTCCAGTGAGGTTGTAACTTTGAACAGTCACTAAATGAATTGTTGTAAGTTGAGGACTACCTGTATTTATGATGGTTACAGCATCCTGTGGTCCTGAGATTGTCACTTGCAAGCTTCCTAGGGAGCATCAGACAAGGAAATTCAATGGGAGAAGCCAGTTTCACTTAACAAATATATGATTGACTTAACTGTAGTGATTTGCTTCACAACCACAGCAAAGTGTGTTAAGTGTGTGGCTCACTTAACAACTACATTGCTTAGCAATGGAAATGTGAAGCTCAATTGTGGTTGTAAGTCAAGGACTACCTGTAAGTGTATATACATACATGCATACATATGCACACATATATACAGTTTTCATAGATGTTGTATTGATGCTTTAATATTATTTATTTTAATTAAGTTAATTATCAGTATTGTGTAATCTATTCTGAAAGTTCCAGGCTATAGAAACATAAAGGTTAACATCATCAATATATTTAAAGTTTCATATTTGCAATAACTATTTAATATTTTCCAGCATTTATGAAAACCAGAACATACTTGCCACTTCTTTTTCAATTATTCCCAAACAAAATATCACACACTTGTATGTATAGGCTGGGGACCATACATTACTACCAAATACACATATGCTCCATCTTTATCTCATACTAGCTGATAATCCAGCGTTGCCCGGGTATTTATTTATAGGGGGGAAATGTCCGGACCAAACGTAACTTCTAATGTTGGATTTTCTGCCTTACCAGATGGAGCCCCCTTGTGGAATACTATGAAGCCATTATCATGACAACTCCACTGCACTGTACAGTAGAAGTGATTTTACGGCAGTACAGTAGAAGCCATTTTAAGGCACAACAGGCTGTATCTTAACAGAACACACCTCGAGGGGCCTTATCCCCCACAGTATTTGTTTCCAGAGAGTAAGTCATCTGTGTACCAAGTTTGGTTGAAATTGCTTGAGGCATTCCAAAGTTACGCTAGAACAAACACACATATATACACCTATTTATTTATTTATAATTTATACACACATACACGTGTGTGTGTGTGTGTGTCTGTGTGTCATTGTAGGCTTAAATGGCTCGCCCAAGACACTTGAATCTGACCTCAGAATCTATCTCCATTCATCAGGGCCAAATTTCATCTATACATGCATACACACACGCCCAAGACACTTGAATTTGACCTCAAAATTTATCTCCATTCAACAGGGCCAAGTTTCATGGTTTTCATAATCTTGTTTCCCCCTCTTCCTGTTTTTATGGCGGAGGAGCTGAATTTTGCTTGAAGTCTATAATCAGAGTTTTCTCTCCCAGGCTGCTATAGTTCTCATCAGTGCTATTTTACAGCCCTTTGACTATTAAGTGTTAATAGAAAGAAAAAGATAGCACGTGTGGCTATGAAAGGGGAAGGAGGGTTCCTGAATAAGCTAATCAGGATGCCTGAACAGGTGGCTTAAAGATTGCTTACTCCTCCGTTTCCTGTCAACTCCCTTTCAGCCTTGGCACACTCCCAGTGTCAGGGCTTCAGAGTACATCTTAACATAATGCGATGTCGCATCATGCAAATGTTACAACAACGATCATCTATGGCATTTGTCTCCCAAATGGTGCTTTGAATATGTATTTGGAAGAAGAATCGTGTTCTGATTAAGAGTGTTCTCAAGATACCAAATAACATTTGCAAATGACTTTATTCTCTTTGGCAACGTAGTTCAAGGAAACAGCCTACAATAATATAAAGGGGTTTTTCATCTGCCACCAATCATTCATTATTCCTATCTAAATTTCTTTCCATGGGATCAGAGTACCTATAAAATATAAAGAGCAGTGAAGCACTTTTGTCCATACCAGCCCAGTACGTTCTCTGTCACCTCTACTTTTTTTAATGACAGCAGGGAGAATTTCTATCTACAATTTTTGTGAAGCTTTTTCTCTGGTAACATTGTACTGCAAACTAGGACATGCAAAATCTTTGCTAGACCAATTCTCTAATACAGCTCGGCTGCCTGGAATCCACACTGTATATCGGACATTAATACCAATGAAGGAGTCCATAGGTATTTCATGAGAAGAGAACTCCACTCCTCTGCTCACAGTAGAATCCTTTATGCCAATTTTGGGCTTCCACAACCTAGAACTACACTGCCAATGGTCTGATCTAAGCATAGTACACAAAATTGTCTGCTAAAGGAGGAGGGGCTTGATGTCACTGTAAACAACTGACTTTTCCAGAGCTCTGGGGTCGCTGTCGAATTCAGGTTGCCTGGATGGTCCAATTGGACCTAAACCATCCCATAGAGATGGAGATAGGTAGGGGTATATCCTGCTAATCCCAGAGACACCCGCAAAGTCAGTGACTTTGGGCACAGCCATTGGGCACAAATGCTTGTAACCTAACGACATGTTACATCAGCGATGGCAAACCTTTTTTGGCTCGCGTGCCATAAGTGGGGAGAGCACAGGTGGGCATGTGTGGGCATGCCACACCCATAATGCAATGTGCTACCCCCCCCAGTACGCATGTGCACACTACAGGTGCTCCCCCCATTTTTTGCATGCTTTTTTCATCCTCCCCAGGCTCCAGAGGCTTTATAGGAGCCCGGGGAGGGTGAAAACAACCTCCCCTGCCTCCCCCCGGTAGCCCTCCGGAGGCTTCAGGGACCTTCAGGAGGCTTCCCTGAAGCCTTCGGAGCAGTCAAAATGACCCTCTGAGCAAACCGTAAGTCTATTCCCGAACTTCCGGTTTGCTCATAGGGTAGATTTTTTGCACTCTGGAGGCTTCAGGGAAGCTCATGAAGCCTCCGGGGGGCTCTGAGGGGGCGGGGAGGGTATTTTCGCCCCACCCCCAGGCTCCTATAAAGCCTCTGGAGCCTGGGAAGGACGAAAATGGCTTTAAAAAAGGGTGAACTCAGCTGGCCAGAGCACGCATGTGCGCTGGCCAGCTGACAGGGTAGCGCCTCGCATACCCTGACAAATGGCTCCGCGTGCCACCTGTGGCACATGTGCCATAGGTCAGCCATCACTGTGCTATATGAAATTGATGAGGATTTTATGTTTCATGTATTGTTTGTCTTTGTTTAAAAATAAAAACTTTTTTCAAAAAAAATTGTCTGCTAAAATGTCCTTCCTGTCAATGACTACTTCAGCTTAAACTGCAATAATACATGGGCAAACAATAGATACAAACTCAAGGTAAACCACTTCAAACTCGATTGCAAAAAATATGACTTCAGCAACAGAGTGGTCAATGCCTGGAATGCTCTACCTGACTGTCGTTACATCCTCTAATCCACACAGCTTCAACTTTACATTACAACTTTACAACTTTACATAACATGGACCTCACCCCATTCCTAAGATCAATTCTGACCAAGAGTCTGTAAAGGAGGCATGCATAAGCACACCAGTGTGCCTACCATCCCTGTTCTACTGTCCTCATTTATTCGTACTCATTTCCTGTGTTCATGTCCTTGTTTATACTTATCCCGTTATCTCGTACATGTTTGACAAACTAAATAAATGAATAAAAGTTCTTTTCTAGTGGTATGTTCAATAATTTTATTCTGACCAAGAGTGAATAGAGAAGGAGACACATTTTATTTTGTATGATGTACGAGTTGGGAAGAATGGGCTATATTTTCAAGTTAGATGCTGATTAAAGTCAGAGAACCATCGGGGAGTGAGTATAAAAACCTTGTCTGTTCTTTGAGAAAGCCTCAAGATCCCTGGAAGGTTGCTTCTGAGCATTCTTGCAGCACATTTATTCCCACTACAGTGCCTCACTGACATCACCATAAATCAGGAAACATGCTTGGGCAATTTCCAGATATGAGCACATTGTAATGTGCTGTGACTGCTACAAACATTGTCTATAGAGGAATTTGTAACTGTAAGACCTACTTCCATCTTTTTTTTTTCCTATCTGAGGTTACATGATTAGCGGTGGCTCAGTGGCTAAGACATTGAGCTTGTTGATCAGAAAGGTCAGCAGTTTGGTGGTTCAAATCCCTAGTGCCACGTAACGGAGTGAGCTCCCATTACTTGTCCCAGCTTCTGGCGACCTAGCAGTTCGAAAGCACATAAAAATACAAGTCGAAAACTAGGAACCACCTTTGGTGGGAAGATAACAGCATTCCATGCGCCTTCGGACATTTAGTCATGCCAGCCACATGACCATGGAGACATCTTCGGACAGCGCTTCCTCTTTGGCTTTGAAACAAAGATGAGAACGACCCCCTAGAGTGGGAAATGACTAGCACATATGTGCGAGGGGAACTTTTACCGTTACGTTACCTCAGTATTAATGAAGAGAATTCTTGAAAATATAAGGGCAGGTTTAGGTAATAATTTTTAAATAAGACTTAATGTTGATATTTCCCAAAGGCATTTTTCAATTGAAACGCTGTTCATTTGCTCAAAATTCTCTTTAAGACTCAACTTAGATCTAGGATTCCTAAGGAAAGAAGTGTGCAGTCATTAAAAATGAGTTAATCATGTAAAGCACAGATAACTTATACTGTTCACATTCTCCTTCTAGCCTAGCAGTTTAGTTGTCTCATTATTTCCTCTCTAAAATCTGTACTTTCTGAAATAACGTTCTTAAATGAAGATGAAATGAACATACATGGCTGCTTCCCACCACTCTATCATGTGAAACTAGTTCATATTAGAAACATATGTCCATTCCAGTTTCCTATCACTAAACACATTTAGCCTAACAGTAGTCAATTATGTATATTTTCTTTAGTGCACATATTTCTTCTGCTTTTGCCTCTAGTATACATAAGTTTATGCAAGGCATGAGGGGAAATCAGATAACCGAATTACATAATTCCAAAGAGTACAAATTCTGAAGGATAATTAAATTTTCATTCGTGTATCAGTGTGGGAAGTACAAATTAGATGGGTTTCCATTAAAAGCATTTTCTCCCATAGGCTATAATGAACTACATCTCACATTACTAAATGTACTCATGAAAGAACCTGTGAGACCCAAGTTAACTTATTATGGCCTTGTTTTACAAACAAGGGAAATGAAAACCCTTATGGATAACACATAAATGCCCCATCAACCCATTAATGGAGCCAGATAGAATCTACCGCCCAGCCAGGCACTGATCCAGGCCGCAAACAGCAAGCAGACAAAACGGACCAATCATAATAAAGACAACACCAATTCCAGCAACCATTTAACTGACACTTCCCACAGGAAACCTCCAGTCATTAATCAATTCCCCCGAGGTCAAATGTTACATAGATCACAAATACTGCAAGACAATCCCCACTTCAGAATCACTGTGCAAAGAAGCCGCATGGGACTTTGCAGGGCCAAATGCCTGCCAAAAAAAAAAAAAAAACCCAGATCAATACTCAGTACTCAACTGATGAACCCTGGAGAACTGGATTGTTAAACATGTATAAAAATCCTACTGCAATTACAGATAGTCATCGACGTACGATCATAATTGAGCCCAAAAATTTATGTTGCTTGGGTGAAACATTTGTTTAGTGAGCTTTGCCCCCATTTTATGACTTTCCTGGTCACTGTTGTTAAGTGAATCATTGCAAAGTTAGCAACGTTGTTGTTAAGTGAATCTGGCTTCCTCATTGACTTTGCTTGTCAGAAGGTCGCAAAAAGGTGATCTCGTGGCCCCAGGACGCAGCAACCATCATAAATATGAACCAGGTGCCAAGCATTTGAATTTTTATCATGTGACCATGGGTCATAAGAGTGAAAGCCGACTAAGTCATTTTTTCAGTGCTGTTGTAACTTTGAACAGTCATTAAATGAACTGTTGTAAATCAAGGACTAGCTGTACTGCACTTGGAATACACTTGGGGGGTAACCATCACAGCTTCAACCTTAAACTATCTACCGTGGACCTCACCCCATTCTTAAGAGGTCCGTAAAGGGGACGTGCATAAGCACACCAGCATGCCTACCGTCCCTGTCCTACTGTCCCCGTTTACTTGTATTCATTTCCTTTGTTCATTTCCATGTTCACACTTATACCTGCTATCCTGTACATGTTTGACAAACTAATAAATATATAAAAATAAATAAATACACTTGAATTTCAGAAACAGAGATTCAAAGCAAGAGTCCACCAGTCTTTCATTTGGTCTGTTCAGAGACACGCCGTACAAAACTCATTGTTTACATCTGTCTGTGAGAAAATAGAAACAAAAACTCTTAATGGAATATACGATTGTAGGATGCTGCAACACAAAATGTAAAATTATGAAAGGACGGAAAGATGGATATACAAGCATTTGGCTTATATTGCAGGCTTAAGGATCAAAGTTCGTGCAAGAATGATTTAGAAGAATGAGAAATAGAAAACTGAAATATATCAGATTGATTCTGTGCACAAAAAGTAGAAATGACTAGTAATCTAGTCATTTTCCTTTACCTCCTCACATCACTACCTAAAATAGTCCCGAACTAAATGATCCAGCAAAATGAAAGATAACTTAATCTCTACACAGAAATGTCTTCTTACTTTAGTTTTTCAGATAGCTATTTCCTCTCCCTCTCATTTCTCTACTCAGATAGGAAATCAGCGCTCTCTTGTTTACTGAACACTTATTGCTTCCCTGCCAGCCTAGTGTGGAAAAATGCCTTGCCATAGCAAATAGGGGATGTCTCATATGTGCACATTGCCAAGGGTCACCTTAATTCAACATTTGCTTCTCAAAGGAACAGCCAAGTGTCTCAAAAGCAGCAAATGTGGAGATATGACCTCCCACTACTGTTGCTCCCCTCTAGCTGGTATTTTGAGGTCTCCA